>NC_090444.1:1397820250-1398151679 GCF_031143425.1 Pleurodeles waltl | reverse complement strand
GCAGTGTGCAAAGTAGGTGTCTGGTTTTGAAAAGAAATCAATGGAGGGACCCGAGGGTCACTGGCGATGCAGGCATGGCACAGGGGGGCTTCTCGGGCCAGCCACTGACTGGGCAACGATGAGGGCCGCATGCTGGTCACTTATGCACCAGTAGTTGGTTTCTCTCTGGCCGGGGGGCTGCGGCTGCAGTGCTTCCAGGTGTCTGGTTCTTTGTTACCAGGCAGTCGCAGCCAGGGGGAGCCTCTGGATTCTCTCTACAGGCCTTGCCGTGGGGATGCAGGGAAGTCGTCACAGAGTGCCTAACTTGTGGGAGTCGCCTGGGGGTCCTCACTACAGTGTTGGTTTCTTGTTTCTCTCATTATCTCCTCCGGACTTAGCGCCAAAAGTGGGGGCTGTGTCCGGTGGCGGGCATCTCCACTAGCTGGAGTGCCTTGGGGCATTGTAACATCAAGCCTGAGACTTTGAGGCTCACTGCTAGGTGTTATAGTTTCTGCAGGGGGGAGGTGTGAAGCACCTTCACCCACTGCAGGCTTTGTTTCTGGCCTCAGAGAGCACAAAGACTCTCACCCCAGGGGGTCAGAAACTTGTCTCTCAGTGGCAGGCTGGCACAGACCAGTCAGTCTTGCACTGAAGGTTTGGGTAAAATACAGGGGGCATCTCTAAGATGCCCTCTGTGTGCATTTTGTAATAAACCCACACTGATGTCAGTGCTGGATGTATTATTCTGAGAAGTTTGATACCAAACCTCCCTGTATTCAGTGTAGCCATTATGGAGCAGTGGAGTTCGTTTTTGACAAACTCCCAGACCAAATACTTAATATGTCCACACTGTACTTACAATCTCTAAGAATGGACTTCGAAACTGTAGGGGCATATTGCTCATGGAGCTATGCCCTCACCTGTGGTATAGTGCACCCTGCCTTAGGGTTTTAAGGCCAGCTAGAGGGGTGACTTACCTATGCCACAGGCAGTATTTTGTGTGCATGGTATCCTGAGGGGGATGCCATGTCGATTTTGCCTTTTTCTCCCCACCAACACACACAATCTGC
Organism: Pleurodeles waltl; assembly: GCF_031143425.1. Lineage (NCBI taxonomy): Eukaryota > Metazoa > Chordata > Amphibia > Caudata > Salamandridae > Pleurodeles > Pleurodeles waltl. The sequence continues at coordinate 1,398,150,630 of NC_090444.1, read as the reverse complement.
TATGGCAGTGTGCATGTGTTATGTGAGGGGTCCTTTCGGGTGGCACAGCACATGCTGCAGCCCTTAGGGACCTTCCCTGGTCACAGGGCCCTTGGTACCACTGGTACCTTTTACAAGGGACTGCGCGCTTAAAGGTGCTTTCCGGTGGCAGGTCCCACTGCTTCGAGGGTCTGGAGATGTGGGACAAAGTGACTCCGGGCAGAACGGAGAGGACGGGTGGGGAGGCTCCTCAGACCTCTGGAGCGTGCTGTCTGGACTGGAGGACTCGTGACGACGGCCAGCTTGAGGATACAGTGGCTCAAGTGGCGGCCACGGACTCTGCTCCTAGAATTGTGATACAACAGGATGTAACAGTGGCGGTTGAGACTGCTGGATCAGCGAAAGGTTCGCATGGGGAGCTGGAGCGGGGAGCGGAGAGGATCTCTGCGCAGGTCTCACTATGTTACTAATATCTGGAAATTGCTACTGTGCCCTCTATCGGGGGGGCTTGTGTCTAAGTGAGAGCACTTTCTCTGCGAGGAGGGGTGCGGCTAGACTACGATCAAGGTCCTGATAGGGTGCCATTTGAACTTAGGAATGTATTGGACTTCGGGTGGCTATGATAATATCGAACTATGTTGGGGTGGTATTCAGGAATATGTATGTTGAAGCCGGGGTGGGGGGTGGTCATTCACAGTTGTGGTAGGACTTCATAACTGGGTAGTTGGAGATTAAGCTGTTTTCCTGGCAGCATCCACAGTATGGATCTAAAGTATGGTTTGTTGTGCTTGTTTTACTGTTTATCCAGGGTGGGGGTGGGGGTCGGAGGTCTGGGATGTTTGGTTGGTGAAGTTTATCAATATTTAAAGTTCGCTTCAGCAGTGCAGTCATATAGGCGAGATTGGCCATGTGTACTATCCTTGTCTTCCCATAATTGGGGAGGGAGGTAAGGGGTGGAAATCTAGAGGGGAGGGATGGAGGCTAAGTATCGTTATGGGTCGACAGATTAATATGTTGACGTGGAATGTCAGGGATTGAATAGGTACACCACGCGCTACAGGGTACACTCCTTTCTGAGGAGACATAAGGTTCATATCGCCTGTCTTCAGGAAATGCACATGACTGAGGAGGAAGCACAAAAACTATTCAAGAAATGGCGGGTCAGATGATTCATCCTCATCCTCTTATGCAAGGGACGTGACCATATGGGTGGCTCCGGGGGTCCCATTCACCCATGTGTACAGTGAAGTAGATGTTGAGGGTAGATACGTCCTCGTAGAGAGCATGTTAGATGGATTAGTCATCATTATCCTTAACACTTATGCACCCAACACAGATGAACACTCCTTTTATGCCAGAATACCAGTCAATCAATCAAATAATTTCTTTAGTGCATTACTCACCCGTAAGGGTCTCAAGGTGCTGTTGGGGGGGAGGGGTGGGGGTACCGGTTACTGCTCAAAAAGCCATGTGTTAAGGTGCTTTCTGAAGGTTAGGAGGTCCTGGGTCTTGCGTAGGTTGGTGGGGGGAAGTTCCAGGTCTTGGCAGCGAGGTGGGAGAAGGATCTGCCACCGGAGGTGGTGCGTTGGATGCGGGGGACTGTAGCGAGGGCGAGGTCAGTGGAGCAGAGCTGTCGAGTTGGTATGTGGAAGTTTACTCATTCGTTGAGGTAGGTCGGTCCAGTGTTGTGGAGGGCTTTGTGAGCGTGGACGAGGACATTGAAGATGATCCTTTTGTTGATGGGCAGCCAGTGTAGGGATCATAGGTGGGTGGATATGTGTTCATGGTGAGGGAGGTTGAGGATGAGACGTGTGGCTGCGTTCCATATTCGCTGGAGTTTTCTTTGAAGCTTGGCTGTGGTCCCTGCGTAGAGGGCATTGCTGTAGTCCAGTCTGCTGCTGATGAGGGCGTGGGCGACTGTTCTTCTTGTTTCTAACGGAATCCATTTGAATGTCTTACGGAGCATGTGAAGGCTGTTGAAGCAGGAGGATGATATGGCGTTGATTTGCTGGGTCATGGAGAGAGATAAGTCTAGAATGATGCCAAGGTTGTGTGCGTGGGAGGTGGGTGTTGCGGGTGGTCTGAGGGTGGTGGGCCACCAGGAGTTCCATGCCGTCTTGTTGGGGCTGAAGATGCTGATTACTGTTTTGTTTGAGTTTAGTTTGAGGTGGCTTGCTGTCATCCATTTGGCGATGTCGAGGAGTCCGGCATGCAGGTTTATCTTGGTGGTGGCTGGGTCCCTGGTGAGATGATGAGCTGGGCGTCGTCTGCGAATGAGATGATGGTGATTCCATTGGGGTGGATGATGATGGTGAGAGGGGCCATGTAGATGTTGAAGAGGGTGGGGCTGAGGGAGGATCCTTGGGGGACCCTGCAGATGATCTTGGCGGCTAGAGACCGGAAAGGAGGGAGGCAAACTCTTTGGGTTCTTTTGGCGAGGAAGGAGGTGAGCCAGCCCAGTGCCTTGTGTCGAATTCCGGCGTCAAAAAGGCGTGCGCGGAGGGTTTGGTGGCATACAGTGTCGAATGTTGCAGAGAGGTCTAGGAGGATGAGGACGACGGTTTTTCCCTTATCCACTCTGGTCCTGATGTCATCTGTGCAGGCGATGAGGACGGTCTCAGTGCTGTGGTTCTTGCGGAATCCAGACTGGGAGGCGTCAAGTATGTTGTTTTCTTCTAAGAAGTGAGACAGTTGAGCGTTAACTATCTTCTCAGTGACCTTTGTGGGGAAGGGGAGAAGAGAGATTGGACGGTAGTTTGTGAGGTCTTCCGGGTCTGCTTTGGGTTTTTTGAGAAGAGCGTTGACTTCGGCGTGCTTCCAAACGTCTGGGAAGGTTGCGGTGTCGAAGGAACTGTTGATGACGGCTCTGAGCTGGGGAGCGATGATTTGGCTGGCCTTGTTGAAAATGTGGTGGGGGCAAGGGTCTGTTGGGGAGCCTGAGTGGATGGAGTTTATGGTTTTGCCGATTTCTTGGGGGAGGGTGTGAATGGGCCTATTGTGTGGGCTGGGTGGGGACTATAACTGTATATTGAACGGGGAAATGGACCGTCTCCCACCACAGATGGGGACTAAATCTTTGATGGTGAAATCTCTCACGGAAGTTATGAGTAATTTAGGATTATGGGATGGATGGAGGGAGCTGCACCTGGAGGCCAGGGAGTTCACTTGTCACTTACAAACTCATAACACATATAGTCGGCTGGATTGGTTTCTCCTGGGCAGATTGAGCAGCTTGCAGGTCCTGGATGTCATACATCTTATTTGATCACACACCAGTGCTGATGCAACTGCAGTGGGTTGCTGATACTACTGGCTTAGTATGTAGTTGATGTATACCTGTGGACTTCCTGACTGATGTGGGGTGTCTGGACAAGGTGGGGGAGGCCATTAAAGGTTACATGGCCTTGAACTGGAACACAACAAAGTCTGGTGGTATTGAGTGGAAGACTTTGAAGGCTGTAGTGCGGGAGGTCTGCACAGACACTGCTTGCGGGGTACATAGACAAATGAGCAGGAACTCACAAACTTGGAGGAGAAGTCAGGGCCTCTGTAGCACCAGTTACCGAACACGCGAATGGATGAAAGGGAGGAACTCAGGTTGTACAAGGAGGTTAACAGTTGTTGGGACACCCTGAGTAGGGTCACACTTAGAGCACACAGACAACGTCTGCACCGGGAGGGGGATAAATCTGGCAAGCGTTTGGCGTGGATTCTGAAACGGGAGGTGGAGGCACCCCGCATTGTGCACATTAGGGATACTAGTGGTGAGATGCTCACTAAACATAAGGATGTCCTTCGGGTATTGGTGGAACATCTACAGAGGGTATCAAGGGCTGCTGCGCCACTCACAGAGGATAGTGTGGGGGGAGTTTCTGTGGTGAGTGTGGCTCCCGCTTTGGAACCGGTGAGTAGGGATGTTTTGGAGGTTGCTATTACTGTGGAGGAAGTGAGTGAGACAGTCAACGCGATGACCAAGTCTAGGTCTCCGGGTGGTGATGGTTTTCTGATTGAGTTGTACCAAACGTTCTCCCTGCTTCTGCGGGATTAGCTCCTGGTGGTGTTAAAGGAGGCCGGAGTCCGAGGCATGTTGCCAGAAACCATGGATCAGGGTCTGGTGTGCTTGATGCTTAATCCTTGATGGGATCCTGGTGACGCTTCTTCCTTTTGCCTGCTTACCATGCTGAATAATGATGTAAAGATACTGTGTAAGATTTTGGCTACTCAGCTTCGTGGGGTGATTTGGAGCTTGGTGCATGAAGATCAGTGCAGGTTTATCCCTGGTTGCAGCACGAGCTATAACTTGCGCCGCTTGGAACATGTTCTGCATGAAACCGAGGGCGAGGAGGATGAGTTGGCGCTAGTATCATTGGACCTGGAGAAGGCCTTCAACATGGTTGAGTGGGGCTATCTCTTAGAGGTGCTGCAGGGAATGGGGTTTGGCCAGGTTTTTGCGCATGGGTGAGGTTGTTGTATACTGTCCCCTCTGCACGTGTTAGGGTAGGTGGAGAGCTATCAGACTCCCGGGAGATCGACTGGGGTACTAGACAGGGATACCTGCTCTCACCACTCCTCTTTGCCCTGACTGTGGAGCCGCTAGCGATCTGGGTCTGGGAGGAGCTAGGACCGTGGGGTATCTGGGTGGGGCAGACCACGCACATTGTTTCCCTATACGCAGATGATTCATTGGTGTATCTTTGGGAACCCAGTCTCTCGGTGCCTTTGTTGCTGCAGATATTGGGCGCCTTCAGAATTGTCTCTGTTCTTAAGGTAAATAGGAAGAAGTCACTTCTTTTTCCCTTGGGGTCCTTTAACGGTGTCTCCCAGGATGATTTGCTGAGGGTGGGACTCCAGTGGAAGATTGAGAGTTTCCAGTATCTTGGCATATGGTTCACACACACTGTGGTGGCGCATGAAAAACATAACGTAGAACGAGAAGTTACCAGCCTGGAGCATTCGGTTTTGTTTTAGAACAGATTACCTCCTTTTGTCATGGGCAGGGCAGCTTTAGCAAAAATGGTGTTCCTATTGCAGTGCCTTTACTTGGTTCTGAACTCACTGTTTCCGCTGCCTGCTCGGCTCTTCCGCCGTCTGGATAGTTTGCTGATATCATTGGTGTGGGCCGGTCGACTTTGTAGGGTGGAGCTGCCTGTGTTGCAGAGGGATCTTGAGGGGGGAGGGCTGGCGATTCCCAATATTAGACATTATTATTATGCTGTGCACCTGCAACACGCTGCAAAGTGGATGACGGAATCCGACAACTGGGAGAAGAGATTGTTTGCAGGAATGCTGGATGGACGGATGTTGGTGCATCTATTGATGTCGAGTGAGCAGGCCGTTAAGACTGTGCTCAGACAGGCCCCATTTGACAGAGTTGAGGATATGGGACTTAGCACCCTTTAGAGACGTGGAAAATCTGGTATCCGTGGAGGGTTGGAGGCTGGGAGGCTGCGAGGTGGTTGGACATCTATACCCCAATGGAGAGTTAATTTCCTTTAATGAAGCTCAGGATTAGTTTGGTCTGGGCCTTGGGCAGTTCTTGCAATATGCAAAAATGGAGAGTGTGGCTTGTGAGATTTGGTGTTGTTTCCCGATGGCCCCGCAGGTCTGGGCGGTGCTTAATGGACTGATTAATTGGGGCGAGGGGACTCACTTGATCACCTAGTTTTACAAAGCCCTTTGGGATGATTAGCTGGATGCATTAAGTATGGCGCATAGGGTGTGGGAGCATGAATTGGGGGAACACATAGAAGGAGCTGATTGGGAACTGTCTTTATCGCTGGTGCACACAGTATCATGCAACAATAGGTTTAAGCTGTTACACTTCAACTTCGTGCACAGGACATACCTCACACCTAACCGACTAAACAAGATCGACCTGGGATGCAGAGTGGGGTGCCCCTGGTGTGGTACTCTTGGTGCTTTATTCCTGCATTTAGCTTGGACCTGTAGGGTAGTGTATAACTTCTGGCAGGAAGTGGTAGGGAGAGTTGAGGAGGTCACGGGATTGGGGTTGGAAGCAACACCAATGACGTGTCTTATGGGAGTAGTGCAGAGACGTAATATCCCATATAAGATTACGCAGCTAGCACTGGTGTTGGCAAGGCACAGGGTAGCTATTGGCTGGATAAGTACCCGGAGTCGTTCAATCTCCTATTGGATTCGAGATTTAATGGAATGGGGTGCAGCTGAGGAACAGCACATGCGCCTGACACGCAGGCATGAGGGGGCTTTAACAGATGTGGTGGCTTGGGGTGCATTATTGGAACGGTTCACTAGAGTGGAGGACTTAATTTCTGCAAGAAGTACAGAGGATGAGGGGTGTGAGAGTACGCCTTGAACCAATTGGGTAGGTGACGGCCAACTATTGTGAGGTCATGTTTCTGCTTTATACAATATGTGTAATGACTGTTCTCATGCAGATCTTTGGTATGGGAGTGGGGTCTGAGGGAAATTCTGCAGCCATGGTTGCTATAGTCTCTTGGCTTGGATTTATGTTAATGAGGCCCTCTGGTACTGTGATATGATATGGCCATGTCTCGCAATAAACAGCACTGCACTGTATGTTTATTGTTGATCATATTTTTCAAACTCAATACAAACAGTTACAAAAAAAAAATATTTTGATCAAAGCAAGCTTTTTAGAGAGAATGATCGAAGAAGTATTGACATTCCTGCTACACTTGGAGACTCTCTCAAAGCTGCTAGCAGTATGGGGATATTTCAAGACACCAAAAATTATTTGTAAGCCCAGACTAGGTACTAGCAATAAGAAATGCAGCACAAAGACGAAGGAGGCACAAACTGCCAACATTAAAAGAATATTGCAATAAAAAATAGAAGATTTCTAAATACATTTAAAAAATATGGTTGCCTTTGACATAGGCCATGATAAAAGAGCATAACATAATGCAGATCTCAAGACCATGGGTGTTTGGGCCGGTGTGGTTGCTTATTCATTAAAATTAATAACGCTATTTTTAAATAGAAAAGATGGGTGTCTGGTCTCTCAAGGAAAGGATTAATACTGGCAGAACAAATTCTCCCACTATTCTATGAGAAGCGTACAAGGCAGTCATTAGGGGTAAAGTCAATTCAGATGTGGCATACCTTAAAAACCAGAAGACTTGAGCAGCCATGAAACTAGAAACTGAAGTACAAGATTCTGAGCAGTAATGTAGGTAAGATAGTTTTGATCATAAACTTCAGCAGTTAACACAATCTAAACTGAAATATCAACACAATTATGTAGATGTAGCCAGAAACATATGGCTGGAATCCCAGTGTCTGCTTTAAGATAACAGAAATAAAGCTGGTAAATTGTTTTGCTGGCTCAGCCAAAGAGATGATGTGAATACACAAATAACACATATCAGGGATGAAGGAGATAATCCAATCTACCCATCTAATATAGCAGAAACGTTTGCCAAATTCAGTTAAGCAAAATAAAATAACAGCCAGTTCAGCTGGATAAGTTAACAATATAATTCGTAAAATTCACCTCCCTCTTCTTTTAGCCAAGCGTGGAAGTACTTAAGATGTCTAACTGAGAGATGATTTTTTTAAGCTACAAAACTTGTAGAATCGATCAAAACACCAGGCCCAAATGGGTTCACGCTTGAATTTTTCAAATGCCGTTCTAACTCATTTATACAACCACTGCTGACCCCACTGAGCAGGTCCTTGCCAGCTTTCCCCCCGCTGCCAGTGTCTTTGTCTGCCCACTTTTCTGAGTAGGTGCAGGTTGCAAGGTGCCACCAGGCCTGTTTTAGGCCTTCTCCTGTACCTCTAGGGCTTCTGCCTCTCATGCCTTCTGGTTGCCCAAGCTTGTCCCCTTGCCCGCTTGCCCTTCCACTACTTATCCTGTTACAGTTTTTCCCGCCATTTTTGTGCCCCTCCCACCCTCCTTCCAGTGCGCTCCTCCGACCCCAAGACCTACTTAATGACAGTCTCTGCGCGACTGTGCAGCGGGCGTGCTGCTGGTGCACCAAGGGCAAGCCTGTCTGCGCCCGTCCGCGCATGGACTGCTCCAGAAATAGGAACTCTGACTCTCCCTCCATCTGCTGATTCTCTGTCGCCAAACTCTGGGCCCTTGTCCCCAGGAGCAAGGACAACAACTGCTGAATCTTCTCTCCACAGATCACAGTCAGACCCTCCTCATGCCTCCAATGCCACTTCACCTGCAACACCTAGACCACCACCGCTCCTGCACAGCTGCCTTCCAAGCCCAAGAAACAACTCCATTGCCAGCTGCTCAATGCATGATCCCTGTGCAAACTCCACGGAAATACAGGGAACAGTATCCACACTCAGACCGGACATGATGTTCATCACTAAGACCTTGCTCAAGCCAGCCTCACCCGCAACATTATCTGCGCCACCCCGCAAGGGTAAAAACTGATCCACAAAGGCCATCACAACACGCACAGAGGAGCAATTGCCTTCATGCGTAAGGACAACCTCCTGTGCACCACCCTCGAAGAGGAGGCCTCCTCATGGAACACCTCAACTTCCTTATCCAAATTGATGCAAAAACAACCATCAGAGAAACTTTCTCGTACAGACGTCCAGGATCCCGCCCTGCATTCTGCAAGGCCATCACTGACCTCATAGCCCCCTTAGCCATTGACTCGACAGACTACCAATTCCTAGGAGACCTGAATTTCCATCTAGACAATCCCAGTGATCACAACACCACCAATTCCCTGAACAGCTAAGCAACATCGGATGCAAACTAGTCACCAACCCCACACATACAACTCAGGCCACATTCTGGACTCCATCTTCACAACCAACGAAAAAATCAAGTTCAGCCACAGAGCTCAAATGACACGACCACCATCTGGTACACTTTGCCATAACCAGCAGACTAGAGCCGCCAGACACACCCCACCCCCCCCTATCCACACATGGGAAAAAGTCACTGAAACCCAATGGACCACCACCCTCCAGGCCAGCAAACCCATCCTCTCTGGCAACCTCGAGCAAGATGCTGGAAATCTCTCCAAATGGATCTTTAACAGTGCTAAGAAAACAGCCCCCATAAAAAGCAGTGCCCCCAAAAGATCGATAAGCCTGCAAGATGGTTCACCACCAACCTACACACACTCAAGAGAGAATGCAAAAGGATAGAAAGATGGTGACATATTAGCAGGGACCCCTCAGACCGGACCACCAAGAAAGGGGCACTGAACAAATACCAGCTCCACCTCAAAGAAGCAAAAAAGATCACCTTACTCATCCGCATCGAGGAAAGTGGCAACCACCTGAAGGAACTGTTCAAGATCGTCAAAGAATTATCTGTCCCAGAAGCCACTGAAAACACAATCTAACCCACCCAAGCCCTCTGCGACTCTCTATCCAACTACTTCCACGACAAAATTATAGCCATCTACACAAACTTTCAACCCCAACCCACCAGCACTGAAAACCTACTGATGCCGTCGGATGATTCCCTTAGCCACCTCATCACTGACTGAAAACCAATATCCATACAGAAAACAGCTCCCTTATGAACTCAACCCACTCTGGCTCACCCAGCGAACCCTGCCCGCATTACATCTTCAGCCTGGGCCAGAAGGAAATGAGCAGCATCTTCTCTCACATCTTTAACACATGCATCAGGACTGTCATTATACCAGAAACATGGAAACAAGCAGAGGTGAAGCCACTCCTGAAGAAACCCTCCGCCGACTCCAGCGAAGTCAAAAATTACTGCCCCATCCCTCTGTTTCCGAGCAAAGGTCCTGGAAAAAGCCATCAAGAAGCAGCTCTCCGAACACCTGGAAAAATACAACCTACTTGACTCCTCGCAATGCGGTTTCTACTCCAACTACAGCACTGTGACTGCCCTTATTGCCGCAATGGACAACATCAGATCCCTTCTTGACCGTGAAGAAAAAGCAGCCCTGATCCTCCTAGACATCTCCACCGCATTCAACACCAACTTCCACTTCACCCTCACTGGCAGACTTCATCACATCGGGATCTGATGCTACACCCTCAAATGGATCCACACCTTCATCACAGTCCGCACTCAGACCACGCCCGCAACCTCGGCATCATCATTGTCAATGAACTCACCTTCAGACAAAATATAAAGGCAGTGGCCTCCACCAGCTTCCACAACCTCCACATGCTACGGATCTTCAGATAGATCTCCCTTGAGACCAGAAAGACGGTCACTCAAGCCATTGTCACCAGCAGACTTGACTACGGAAATGCCCTCAATACAGTCTCCCCTCCCATCTTATCCACCTCCTCCAAACTGTCCAGAACGCAGCAGCGAGACTTGTCCTAGACCTTCCCAGAAGAACCCACATCACTCCCCCCCCCTCAGAAGTCTACATTGACTGCTGGTGCACAAAAGATGCAAATTCATAGTTCTCACCATTGCCTGAAAAGCCTTCCACAACATCGGACACAAGCTAATCAACTGCAGACTCTCATTCCACCAGCCAACCCGGGAGCTCTGCTCAAGAATGCACACCCTCGCTTATCTCAGAGAATCCGACGCAGCTGCTGCGGAGGGCGATCCTTCACCCACCTAGCTTCCAGGAACTGGAGCGACCCCACCACCTCCACCGCGCACACCCTTCTCGAATTCAGAAAATAACTGAAGACATGGCTCTTCAAGCAGTAGCCGGACATGAAGCAGCAGCCTTAAGTGCCGTGATACACACTGGGGCGATAGGCTGCGCTCTACAAATACGATGATTGGTTGATTGATATGCAAAAGTGCTAAGGAGCGGGACAGCCTCCCATGAGATGAGGAAGAGCTGCACATGACTTTCATTTTAAACCTTTCCAAACTTGTAGATAGCTGTGCATCATACAGACCGGTCTACTTAATCGACTATAAGGCCAAACTATTAGCCATGTCTTGGCCAATCACCTCTCAAATAATCACCAGCCAGGTCCATATGAATCAAAGTGGGTTCATGCCAAATCATTCAATGAGATAAAGGACGTAAAACGATTTAATGCCATCTCATTCGCAGACAGGCTAAATAAACTGCTAGCCTTCATGCTCATAGAATTTGACAAGGTTTTTGATAGCTTCATGTGGGACTATTCTCATTGATATAGCACCTGGAAATTAGGCCAAACTACATTTGGTTTGTAAGTCTGTTGCACAATGCATGGGTTGACTGGGTGGGAGTGGGAGCAGCTCCATCAGGGCCCTTATAATTAAAGAGATGCATAAGGCAGAGATGCCTGTTTTCTATGTTACACTTTTGTCCTGAACAACGGGTAGGGAAGAGGACTCTTTCAGACTTCAAGTAGCCCAGTATGATCGAAGACAAGGGTTCTGTTAAGCAATTGCAAATTTCCAGACCTAGAAAAATTATCTTAACTGGTTTGAAGAATACTTCAGCTCAAAGTAAATTGGAATAAGACCGGACCTTAGGCCAAATGGCTAAAGAAGAATCTTGGTCAGAATGGGAAGGTATAGTACCCAGCAGGTGATGTTTCAAATATTTAGGCATTTACTTGTTTAACAATGAGATGGTGGCAAGGACCAAAAATATGTAGCCTTTATTAGAACAAACACTTTAGGACACACTGCATTGATCAACACTGCCTGTCTCTATAATAGGGGCGAATCTCTCTATTCAAGGTGATTCTTTAAAACATAATCATCTGTACCCATTTTGCTTAATTTCATCTGCCAAATGCAAACTTAAAAACATAAGCAAGTTTGTCAGCAGGGAAGGTGCCTCAGAGTAACATTTGCCAAACGCTGTAACTCCACATATGCTGCTGAGCTGAGCATGGTTAATCCAGTGTCATACTAGAGACTGGCACACCTGCTTGTGCTGAATGATTGGCTATGTGTCTTGGCATTCGACCAGCTTATAGAGTTGTATTATGGGTGATGGAGAACAGCTCTTCTTTACAGAATGTCTAACAGGGAAGGCTCCCCCTGGTGTCCCATCTGCAATTTAGGTAGTTATAGGCATACAACATTCATCACTTAGGCAAACACAATGGGCAGTAACCCCTTTTCCACAGGTATCTACATTAAAGGTGTTTAAGGAGTGGCATCACCTTGGAGTTTTGACTCTCGGAAACATAATGACCTCTTACACCCTGAAATCTTTCAAGGAGATGAAGGAGGAATTTGGTATGGAAAACTTCATTCTAACACCAGCAGCTGCATCATGCGATCACGTATGTAGCACATGGCAGTGAAATCCCGGAGTTCACGAGAGGCCGAACTCACCATGGCAAAGTTGCCCCCATGCAGAGGAATGTCGACCCTTTACACATCCCTTGTGATCAACATGCTCAATAGGTTAAAACAACTTAGAATGGAATGTGAGAAGCATTTGGGTCATCTTGAAGATGAAGAATGGACCTTCGATTCGATGGCCTGAGGTAATCAGTGATATCCACACAATATCGTCTGATCCAGTTTAATTACTTAAACTGTATTTGCCTCACTTAAGAGCCCCTGTGGTGGATGCACCAAGGTCCAGACCCATCATGCCTCAGATACAAAATGGAGGTAGGAGAATTTCTGCATATAGCCTGGTCACATAGGGTAATGTGCTGCTTTTGGAATGCCATTGCAGACACACCATAGATGGCTGTTGGTTGTCCCATAAAGATAACTGCAGAAATGTCTTTGTTAAATGTTTAAGTACATTAGGGGTAAAGTGGTTGACATCTATGGCGTAAAGATGCGAGCATTATAAGTTTTTGTTTTGTATGTAGGGCAATACCATTGAAAATACTGTTTAAAAAAATGAGACTCGAAATATGTTTATCTGAAAAAGAAGTATGAAGGCCTACTGTTCAAGACTATGATTAATCGACACTTAATTATGAAGAGTCGTGTAAGTATGGTGTTGTTTGTACGCAAGTAAAATCTAAAAAAAAAATGATTTTTCTATTTAAAAAGAGATAACAGCTGATTTAAAACCCAAAACGTTTTCTCAGTTTCGCATTCCTGGGATCCTGGCATAAGTAAACCTCAAACGTGTGCTTGCAGTTCAAATGTAGGTCATTGTCATATAATAAGCTAATTTAACATTTTTCAAACGTGTTTAATAGTATATTTATTTTATTAATAGGATTAGAACCTTGGGCCCAGGGTAAAAGGCGGAATCTGAAATTCATGGGGGCAGTTTAAGACCTCAGGACTCATGGGGCATAGTGGAATCATCACACACACACCACATGGTGTCGGTTTCAATTTCGGTGATTGACGTTTCAACTTTTGGACGACGGTCAGTCTGTTGTTGCAGCTCCTCCCATCATTGGTCTAGATGGAGCCACTTCTAGGGGCATGGAACAGTTGCACTCTTTCCTAAGTCTTTGCCAGATATGGGGGGAGAGCGGTCATTTGGGAGTCGTGTGTATTGCCCACGCTGATGACCGTCACAAGTATTTGGGGACACCTAATATCGCACAGGGCATTCTAATCTGCGGCTTTTTCTATAATAATTATTTCCATCACTTAAAATGCAAATCTATTTTTCGTTTGATTTGCGGACCGAAAGTAGAGTTTTATAACTCCATTATCGGTTGCTCTGGAGATTCACTGTGCAACAGCTGTTAATTAGTTTAGCGTGGTTACTTTGAAATGTTGACAAGCACACATAAATATTTAAATTTACTCCGTACTTTGCTGTGAGGGATCAAAATCTTTTGCATAAAGTTTCATGTGTTTAGAGTTTTTTTCTGTGTTTTGCACTTACGTTAATGATAAACCGCAGTTATTTTTACTGGAACTTTCTCCTCGCTTCCGGGATTTTATTTTTGTTTTATTTTTCATGTGATACATGAGAGGAAATAGCTATGGTTTATAACGATTCCTGTCCAGATTCACATTTCCCGATGCACCTCAGTTGAAACTTCCCGGATGAGTTTTCAGTGCAGCAGAAAGTCTGTATATTAGGATGGGTAACGGTGGCCTCAAACAGGCACCAGCAGGCTGGTGCATCTTCTTTCTGACAACAATCAGTTTAAAACAATAAATATATTTTTTTTATATCCACTTAAAAAACAAAGGTTACAGGAACGTTATAGTTAAGTTCTGAATTTACTCGCACAAAATCATACAAATTCAGCAGTTATAGTTGTGGTTACCTCAAGTAACTATAACTCGCGCCCCAGCCATGCACAGTTTTCGCTTCAATAATTTGACTTGTAATGTTGCATTGAAATTTTTAATGCTGTTATAAAAGATGTCATGAGTGCTGTAAAATATGGGGTAATTAGCAGTGCATGGTGAGGGACGAGTTAAGGGAGTGAGTTATACTTTTGTTGTCACAGCTCTCGCCAAGCAAAAGCAAACAGCTATCTCCCAATGATGGGTACCTCGGGAGAAAGCAGGAGCTGGCTCTGGGGGAGTGGTGGTCCCCAGGTACATATATTGCTCCAGGATGGGGCCTGTGTAGCTCCCCTTCTTTGATCTGCATGGGACGGCCCCGGTGAGGGGGTGGTCCCCAGGGCAGGGTGATCCACGAGGAACCCCTCTTTAAAGATCATTTAAGCCCTGGGTAGGTATTGGTCCCTGGATGTTGGGGGGGGCCTGCACAGCCCCTCCCCAACAGTTTTTGTTTATGTAGTCCCGGGGAGGTGGTGGTCCCTGTGGCCCAGGCAGGGCCCACACCCCCCTGTATATTTATTGAATGTAGCCCCGTGGAGGTGGTCATCCCCAGGGCTTTTAAAAGCCCAAGGAGGAGGGCCCTGTGTGCCCCCCTCCTTATTTATTATTTTGCACATGCCTGTAGGAACTGGCCCACCTGGGGATAATATTAATAAGAAGCCCTGGAGACCGCACATATTAAAAAAATGCAAAATCAGCTGATTCACCTGCAGATTTTGCAAAAAATTAAAATGAAGTACTTTTTTGGCTTGGTGAGTTCCCAGAGGGACCCCAGGACCAAGGCTAAGGGGGCTAAGGTATTTCTACCCTGCCCCCTTTTCTTTTTCTTTTCTTTTTTTTTTTTTTCTTTTTCTTTTTTACTTTTGTTTTTGGGACTGAGTCCCAATATGGCTGCCAATACTTCATGGTTGAAGTTTTGGCAGCCAGTCAGATATCACCACTGGGACTTTTGGATCTGCATAGGATCTGCGTCACTAGATATGTATATTATTGAACCTTTAATAACTCCAAAACTACTGATTGGATTTACGATAAATAACAAAACACACAATCTGTTCTGCAAGATCTAGCTTTCTGCCAAATTTGGTGTAATTCCATCCAGCGCTTCAGACTTTAGGCATGTCTAAAGGCCCTATGGAAAAGTAAAAGGGGGAAACTACATTTTGGGATTTCCACCCCCTTTTTCTCGGCCCCGGCTTGATGGATCACCCCGAAACTTTCAAGACAGCAACAGAATCCGACTGTTGTACAGGGAGTGCAGAATTATTAGGCAAATGAGTATTTTGACCACATCATCCTCTTTATGCATGTTGTCTTACTCCAAGCTGTATAGGCTCGAAAGCCTACTACCAATTAAGCATATTAGGTGATGTGCATCTCTGTAATGAGAAGGGGTGTGGTCTAATGACATCAACACCCTATATCAGGTGTGCATAATTATTAGGCAACTTCCTTTCCTTTGGCAAAATGGGTCAAAAGAAGGACTTGACAGGCTCAGAAAAGTCAAAAATAGTGAGATATCTTGCAGAGGGATGCAGCACTCTTAAAATTGCAAAGCTTCTGAAGCGTGATCATCGAACAATCAAGCGTTTCATTCAAAATAGTCAACAGGGTCGCAAGAAGCGTGTGGAAAAACCAAGGCGCAAATTAACTGCCCATGAACTGAGAAAAGTCAAGCGTGCAGCTGCCACGATGCCACTTGCCACCAGTTTGGCCATATTTCAGAGCTGCAACATCACTGGAGTGCCCAAAAGCACAAGGTGTGCAATACTCAGAGACATGGCCAAGGTAAGAAAGGCTGAAAGACGACCACCACTGAACAAGACACACAAGCTGAAACGTCAAGACTGGGCCAAGAAATATCTCAAGACTGATTTTTCTAAGGTTTTATGGACTGATGAAATGAGAGTGAGTCTTGATGGGCCAGATGGATGGGCCCGTGGCTGGATTGGTAAAGGGCAGAGAGCTCCAGTCCGACTCAGACGCCAGCAAGGTGGAGGTGGAGGTGGAGTACTGGTTTGGGCTGGTATCATCAAAGATGAGCTTGTGGGGCCTTTTCGGGTTGAGGATGGAGTCAAGCTCAACTCCCAGTCCTACTGCCAGTTCCTGGAAGACACCTTCTTCAAGCAGTGGTACAGGAAGAAGCCTGCATCCTTCAAGAAAAACATGATTTTCATGCAGGGCAATGCTCCATCACACGCGTCCAAGTACTCCACAGCGTGGCTGGCAAGAAAGGGTATAAAAGAAGGAAATCTAATGACATGGCCTCCTTGTTCACCTGATCTGAACCCCATTGAGAACCTGTGGTCCATCATCAAATGTGAGATTTACAAGGAGGGAAAACAGTACACCTCTCTGAACAGTGTCTGGGAGGCTGTGGTTGCTGCTGCACGCAATGTTGATGGTGAACAGATCAAAACACTGACAGAATCCATGGATGGCAGGCTTTTGAGTGTCCTTGCAAAGAAAGGTGGCTATATTGGTCACTGATTTGTTTTTGTTTTGTTTTTGAATGTCAGAAATGTATATTTGTGAATGTTGAGATGTTATATTGGTTTCACTGGTAATAATAAATAATTGAAATGGGTATATATTTGTTTTTTGTTAAGTTGCCTAATAATTATGCACAGTAATAGTCACCTGCACACACAGATATCCCCCTAACATAGCTAAAACTAAAAACAAACTAAAAACTACTTCCAAAAATATTCAGCTTTGATATTAATGAGTTTTTTGGGTTCATTGAGAACATGGTTGTTGTTCAATAATAAAATTAATCCTTGTGAGAAGGTAGCCTCTTTCTAGCCTTGTTACCCCCACTTTTGGCCTGTTTGTGAGTGTATGTCAGGGTGTTTGTCACTGTTTTCACTGTCTCACTGGGATCCTGATAGCCAGGCCTCAGTGCTCATAGTGAAAACACCATGTTTTCAGTATGGTTGTTATGTGTCACTGGGATCCTGCTAGTCAGGACCCCAGTGCTCATAGGTTTGTGGCCTATATGTATGTGTCACTGGGACCCTGTCACACAGGGCCCCAGTGCTCATAGGTGTGCATGTATATGTTCCCTGTGTGGTGCCTAACTGTCTCACTGAGGCTCTGCTAACCAGAACCTCAGTGGTTATGCTCTCTCATTACTTTCAAATTGTCACTAACAGGCTAGTGACCATTTTTACCAATTTACATTGGCTTACTGGAACACCCTTATAATTCCCTAGTATATGGTACTGAGGTACCCAGGGTATTGGGGTTCCAGGAGATCCCTATGGGCTGCAGCATTTCTTTTGCCACCCATAGGGAGCTCTGACAATTCTTACACAGGCCTGCCACTGCAGCCTGAGTGAAATAACGTCCACGTTATTTCACAGCCATTTTACACTGCACTTAAGTAACTTATAAGTCACCTATATGTCTAACCTTTACCTGGTAAAGGTTAGGTGCAAAGTTACTGAGTGTGAGGGCACCCTGGCACTAGCCAAGGTGCCCCCACATTGTTCAGAGCCAATTCACTGAACTTTGTGAGTGCGGGGACACCATTACACGCGTGCACTACATATAGGTCACTACCTATATGTAGCTTCACCATGGTAACTCCGAATATGGCCATGTAACATGTCTATGATCATGGAATTGCCCCCTCTATGCCATCCTGGCATTGTTGGTACAATTCCATGATCCCAGTGGTCTGTAGCACAGACCCTGGTACTGCCAGACTGCCCTTCCTGGGGTTTCACTGCAGCTGCTGCTGCTGCCAACCCCTCAGACAGGCAGCTGCCCTCCTGGGGTCCAGCCAGGCCTGGCCCAGGATGGCAGAACAAAGAACTTCCTCTGAGAGAGGGTGTGACACCCTCTCCCTTTGGAAAATGGTGTGAAGGCAGGGGAGGAGTAGCCTCCCCCAGCCTCTGGAAATGCTTTGTTGGGCACAGATGTGCCCAATTCTGCATAAGCCAGTCTACACCGGTTCAGGGACCCCTTAGCCCCTGCTCTGGCGCGAAACTGGACAAAGGAAAGGGGAGTGACCACTCCCCTGACCTGCACCTCCCCTGGGAGGTGTCCAGAGCTCCTCCAGTGTGCTCCAGACCTCTGCCATCTTGGAAACAGAGGTGCTGCTGGCACACTGGACTGCTCTGAGTGGCCAGTGCCACCAGGTGACGTCAGAGACTCCTGCTGATAGGCTCCTTCAGGTGTTAGTAGCCTTTCTTCTCTCCTAGGTAGCCAAACCCTCTTTTCTGGCTATTTAGGGTCTCTGTCTCTGGGGAAACTTTAGATAACGAATGCATGAGCTCAGCCGAGTTCCTCTGCATCTCCCTCTTCACCTTCTGATAAGGAATCGACCGCTGACCGCGCTGGAAGCCTGCAAACCTGCAACATAGTAGCAAAGACGACTACTGCAACTCTGTAACGCTGATCCTGCCGCCTTCTCGACTGTTTTCCTGCTTGTGCATGCTGTGGGGGTAGTCTCCCTCCTCTCTGCACCAGAAGATCCGAAGAAATCTCCCGTGGGTCGACGGAATCTTCCCCCTGCAACCGCAGGCACCAAAAAGCTGCATCTCCGGTCCCTTGGGTCTCCTCTCAGCACGACGAGCGAGGTCCCTCGAATCCAGCGACACCGTCCAAGTGACCCCCACAGTCCAGTGACTCTTCAGCCCAAGTTTGGTGGAGGTAAGTCCTTGCCTCACCTCGCTGGGCTGCATTGCTGGGAACCGCGACTTTGCAAGCTTCTCCGGCCCCTGTGCACTTCCGGCGGAAATCCTGTGTGCACAGCCAAGCCTGGGTCCACGGCACTCTAACCTGCATTGCACGACTTTCTAAGTTGGTCTCCGGCGACGTGGGACTCCTTTGTGCAACTTCGGCGAGCACCGTTTCACGCATCCTCGTAGTGCCTGTTTCTGGCACTTCTCCGGGTGCTACCTGCTTCAGTGAGGGCTCCTTGTCTTGCTCGACGTCCCCTCTCTCTGCAGGTCCAATTGGCGACCTCCTGGTCCCTCCTGGGCCCCAGCAGCGTCCAAAAACGCCAAACGCACGATTTGCGTGTAGCAAGGCTTGTTGGCGTCCATCCGGCGGGAAAACACTTCTGCACGACTCTCCAAGGCGTGGGGGATCCATCCTCCAAAGGGGAAGTCTCTAGCCCTTGTCGTTCCTGCAGTATTCACAGCTCTTCAGCCTAGTAAGAGCTTCTTTGCACCAACCGCTGGCATTTCTTGGGCATCTGCCCATCTCCGAGCTGCTTGTGACTTTTGGACTTGGTCCCCTTGCTCCACAGGTACCTTCAGACAGGAATCCATCGTTGTTGCATTGCTGATTTGTGTTTTCCTTGCATTCTCCCTCTAACACGACTATTTTGTCCTTAGGGGAACTTTGGTGCACTTTGCACTCACTTTTCAGGGTCTTGGGGAGGGTTATTTTTCTAACTCTCACTATTTTCTAATAGTCCCAGCGACCCTCTACAAGGTCACATAGGTTTGGGGTCCATTCGTGGTTCACATTCCACTTCTGGAGTATATGGTTTGTGTTGCCCCTATCCCTATGTTTCCCCATTGCATCCTATTGTAACTATACATTGTTTGCACTGTTTTCTAAGACTATACTGCATATTTTTGCTATTGTGTATATATATCTTGTGTATATTTCCTATCCTCTCACTGAGGGTACACTCTAAAATACTTTGGCATATTGTCATAAAAATAAAGTACCTTTATTTTTAGTATAACTGTGTATTGTGTTTTCTTATGATATTGTGCATATGACACTAAGTGGTACTGTAGTAGCTTCACACGTCTCCTAGTTCAGCCTAAGCTGCTCTGCTAAGCTACCATTATCTATCAGCCTAAGCTGCTAGACACCCTATACACTAATAAGGGATAACTGGGCCTGGTGCAAGGTGCAAGTACCCCTTGGTACTCACTACAAGCCAGTCCAGCCTCCTACAATCCTCAAAAATACAACTTGCCTAATAATTCTGCACTCCCTGTATTAGTTTTGAAAATTATGTTTTTTTGTGAAGATTTGTCCAAGTCCACCAAAGTTATTGGCAAAACAAAAAGCGCTTTTTTCTGTGGAAACTAGGGCCTAGCTATAACTACCTACCGTGACAGCCAGCTCAAGTTACAATATATGTATATATGTTCGATGGCATGTGTAGCTGCAGATACACATGCTGTGCACTGTTCCTGCCATCTAGTGTTGGGCTCGGAGTGTTACAAGTTGTTTTTCTTCGAAGAAGTCTTTTCAAGTCACAGGACCGAGTGACTCCTCCCTTTCGGCTCCATAGCGCATGGGCATCAACTCCATCTTAGATTGTTTTCTTTCCACCATCGTGTTTGGACGTGTTCCTCTTCGCTCCATGATTCGAATCAGGAAAAGGATAAAAATCCTCGAAAAGCATCGGCATTGTTTGCGATCGAGAAACATCTTCCATCGACACATCGAAACCAATGAGACAACCGTTTCGGTGGCCCTTTGGGGCTTCCGCGCCCTGCCGAGGCCTGGTCGGCCCGACCACAGACGTCATCCAAGCCTAATGGACCGGACCCCTTTCCGTTTCTGTCCGATGTGCCACGCTAAGTATCCATATACAGACCAGCATCGGGTCTGTGATCTGTGTCTGTCACCGTAGCACAGAGAAGATACTTGCGAGGCCTGCAAGTCCTTTCAATCAAAAAAGACCTTGAGGGATCGGAGGGTGAGGCGGATGCAGATGGCGTCGAAATCTTCGGAAAACCTCGACGTCGAAGAGGAGGAGATGGCTATCTCCATCCAGGGATCGGACTCGGATGACTCCGACGGAGACCTACAGCAGGCCAACAAGTGAGTACGCCTGCCCGACCCAACCCCACAGTCAACCGAAAAAACATAAGGCCTCGGGACGCCGCTGCCTGAAGGCCATGGCTCGACCCATAGAAAACAAAGGGGTGACCAAGCAATACCTTCGGCACCGAAAAAAGCCAAAATCGTGCCGAAGTCTTCTGACTCGAGCCGAGAACCCTGCGTCGAAAAATCTCGACTACGCCTTGTCGAATCGAATAAGCCTCGAAAGAGCCTTTCGGTGCCGAGGCCATCCATCATCATGGGCATTTGGGTGCCGAGAAAACCGGCTTCGGAGCCGAAGAAGACCTCTTACACAGAGGAACATGGGCTCTCTAAACAGCTAAAGGAGAGGCACAGATTTGAAGAGGAGCTTCAAATTGAAGAGTTTGACCAAACGCAGGCACGGATACAGATCCATAAGGATACTGAAAAGATCCAAACTGCCCCTCCTCTCAAATTCAAAAGAAACCTAGCTTTCCAAACACAATCAGAGACTGAGACTGATCAGCCAAGAGCTAAAGTGGCTAGGGAAAAATCACCAACTCGCCATTTTTTGCCAGAAATTTCTCCCCCGCATTCGCCACAAAGGACAGGGTCACCAATTGGCACGCCCACTGCACAGTCACCCACACATACTGTGCAGTCGCAAGATGATGTAGACCCCTGGGACCTCTACGATCCCCCTGTCTCGACAATAGCCCTGAGTGCTACCCCTCAAAACCGTCTCCACCGGAGGATAGCACCTCGTACACCCAAGCCTTGGCCAGGGCTGCTGCATTCCATAATGTTAGTATGCATTCATAGCCATTGGAGGATGACCTCCTCTTTAATACCCTGGCCTCCACGCATGCCTCATACCAGACCCTGCCTATATTACCAGGCATGCTTAAACATGCTCAGCAAGTTTTTCAAGAGCCGGTAAAAGGAAGAGCCATCACACTGCGGGTGGAAAAAAAGTACAAACCACCCCCGTCGGAACCAGTGTTCATCACGCAACAGCTGCCACCGGACTCTGTAGTGGTTGGTGCCGTAGGAAAAAAGCCAACTCACAATCATCGGGAGATGCACCACCTCCGGATAAAGAGAGTCACAAATTTGACGCGGCAGGAAAGAGAGTGGCGTCACAAGCTGCCAACCAGTGGCATATTGCAAATTCACAAGCCCTCCTCGCCCGTTCTGACCGAGCTCACTGGGACGAGATGAGTGATATCATCCAGCATCTCCCTAAAGAATATCAAAAACGGGCTCAACAGGTGGTAGAGGAAGGGCAAGCAATATCGAACAATCAAATTCGGCATTGGGTTCCACTGATACTGCCGTAAGAACTGTGAAACACGGCAGTCACAATTAGATGACACGCTTGGCTAAGGTCCTCAGGGTTCAAACCTGAGATACAGCAGGCAGTATTGAACATGCCATTTGACCAGCAGCAACTGTTTGGGCCACAAGTGGACACAGCCATCGAAAAGATGAAGAAAGACTGACACACCCAAAGCCATGGGCGCGCTCTACTCGTCCCAGTATAGAGGGACATTCAGGAAACCTAAATTTTGGGGCGGTTTCAGACAGCAACCTTCAGAGGCATCTACCTCTCAAGCAAAACCCACCTACCAATCCCAATATCAGAGAGGGGGGTTTTGCGGCTCCTTCAGGACACAATTGCCAAGATCAAGGGGAAAGTGTCAGCCCACCAAGCAAGCCACTAATAACAAACAGTGACTTGACTGTCACCCTTCTCCAACACACATCACCAGTAGGGGGAAGACTAACATTTTAGCACAAATATTGGTCGGACATAACCACGGACACATGGGTCCTAGCAATTATCCAACATGGTTACTGCATATAATTCACACATTTCCCTCCAGATATTCCCCCAAGAGCGCACAAACTGTTGGCACAACATCTAGACATGTTACAAATAGAGGTGCAAGCACTATTAACAAAACAAGCCATAGAACTAGTACCTCACCAACAAAAAGGAACAGGGGGTTATTCCCTATATTTCCTTATTCCCAAAAAGGACAAAACCCTAAGACCAATTTTAGATCTCAGAACTTTAAACCTTTTCATCAAATCAGAACACTTCCACATGGTCACACTACAAGATGTAGTCCCCTTACTAAAACACAGAGAATATATGGCAACACTGGATCTAAAAGATGCGTATTTCCATATACCCATCCATCCATCTCACAGAAAATACCTCAGGTTTGTCATACAGGGCAAACATTACCAATTCAAGGTACTGCCCTTCGGGATAACAACAGCACCCAGAGTATTTACAAAATACCTCGCTGTAGAAGCAGCTTATATAAGGAGACATCACATGCACGTATTCCCATATCTCGACGATTGGCTAATAAAAGCCAACACTCAACATCGGTGTCGAAATCACACCCAGTATGTAATAGATACCCTACACAGGCTAGGTTTCTCTATAAATTACCAAAAATCTCATTTACAACCATCCCAACTACCACAATATTTGGGAGCAACACTCAACACACAAAGAGCAATTGCCACTGCAAGTCCGCAAAGAGTTCAATCATTCCAAACCATGGTGTCAAACATACAACCAAATCAGCACTACACAGTCAGATTTGTCATGAAACTCCTAGGCATGATGGCATCATGCATCGCTATTGTCCCAATTGCATGGCTACACGTGCGGGCCCTTACAGCAGTGCCTTGCAAAACAATGGATGCAGACACAGGGTCAACTTCAAGATCTAGTGTTGATAGACCGCCAAACACACTATTTGCTTCAATGGTGGAACCCTGTAAATTTAAACAAAGGGTGGCCTTTTCAAGTCCCTGTGCCTCATGCCATTCTCACAACAGATGCTTCAATGATTGGGTGGGGAGCACACCTCAACAATCACAATATACAGGGGCAATGGGACAGTCAACAAAGACAACTACACATAAATCACTTAGAACTGCTAGCGGTCTCCCTAGCACTAAAAGCTTTTCAACCCCTTCTAGTTCACAAACACATTCTTGCCAAAACAGACAATATGACAACAATGTACTACCTAAACAAACAGGGGGGGACACACTCGTCACAACTATGCCTTCTAGCAGAAAAAAATTGGCATTGGGCAATTCACAACAACATTCGCCTAATAGCGCAATATATACCGGGCATTCACAATCAATTAGCCGACAATCTCAGTCGAGATCACCAGCAAACTCACGAGTAGGAAATAAATCCCCAGATTCTACAAGAATACTTTCACCACTGAGGAACACCAGACAGAGATCTGTTCGCAACAAAAGAAAATGCCAAAATTTCGCATCCAGGTAACCACACCCTCAGTCCAATGGCAATGCTCTATGGATCAATTGGTCAGGGATATTTGCTTACGCTTTTCCCCCTCTCCCACTGATTCCTTTCCTACTCAACAAACTGAGTCAGAACAAACTCAAACTAATACTCATAGCACCAACGTGGGCCTGCCAGCTGTGGTACACCACACTGTTGGACCTCTCAGTAGTACCTCACATCAAACTCCCAAACAGACCAGATCTGTTAACACAACACAAACAACAGATCAGGCACCCCAATCCAGCAACGCTCAACCTGGCAATCTGGCTCCTGAAGTCTCAGAGTTTGGCTATCTAAATCTTTCATGTATGGAAGTCATTAAACAGGCAAGAAAACCTACCACAAGGCATTGCTATGCTAATAAATGGAAAAGGTTTGTTTTCTACTGCCAAACAAACTAAATCACACCGTTAGATGCCTCCATACAAAACATTGTACGTTATTTACTTCACCTACTAAAAGCAAATCTCGCTTTTTCTTCCATCAAAATTCATCTCACTGCAATCTCTGCTTACTTACAGATTAAACACACAAAATCACTGTTTAGAATACCAGCTATTAAAACCTTTATGGAAGGACTAAAAAGGATCATACCTCCAAGAACCCCACTGTTGCCCTCGTGGAATCTTAATATTGTACTTACACAACTCATGGGTCCACCTTTTGAACCAATGCATTCTTGTCAAATCCAATTCTTAACTTGGAAGGTAGCATTTCTAATAGCCAACACTTCACTACGAAGAGTTAGCAAAATACAGGCGTTCACTATCGAAGAACCCTTTATACAAGTACACAAACATAAAGTGGTTCTCCGCACAATCCAAAATTTCTACCAAAAGTCATTTCACCGTTTCATTTAAACCAAACTGTGGAACTCCCAGTCTTCTTCACACAGCCAGACTCAGTAGCAGAAAGAGCACTGCATACATTAGACATAAAAAGAGCACTAATGTATTATATAGACAGAACAAAACCATTTCGTAAAACTAAGCAATTGTTTGTCGCGTTCTAAAAACCCCATGCTGGTAACCCTATATCCAAACAGGGCATAGCAAGATGAATAGTCAAATGCATACAAACTTGTTACCTAAAAGCTAAAAGAGATCTACTCATAACACCAAAGGCACACTCCACTAGGAAGAAAGGAGCAACAATGGCCTTTCTAGGTAACATACCGATGACAGAGATTTGTAAGGCAGCCACTTGGTCTACACCTCATACGTTTACCAAACACTACTGTGTAGATGTGTTAGCAACACAACAAGCTACAGTAGGACAGGCTGGACTAAGAACATTATTTCAAACAACTTTAACTCCTACTGGCTGACCACCGCTTTCGGGAGGATTACTGCTTTGTAGTCTATGCACAGCATGTGTATCTGCAGCTACACATGCCATTGAACGGAAAATGTCACTTACCCAGTGTACATCTGTTCGTGGCATGTTCTGCTGCAGATTCACATGTTCCCTCCCACCTTCCTGTGAGCCTGTAGCCGTTTAAGTTGCAATTAGAAATTGTATATATGTAAATAAACATTCCTTTAGCACAAACTATGTACATACATATCTATTCCATTGCATGGACATCTTTACTATTATCATTCTACCACTCCTACCTCATCCTATGCGGGAAAACAATCTAAGATGGCGTCGATGCCCATGCGCAATGGAGCCGAAAGGGAGGAGTCACTCGGTCCGTGACTCGAAAAGACTTCTTTGAAGAAAAACAACTTGTAACACTCCGAGCCCAACACTAGATGACAGGAACAGTGCACAGCATGTGAATCTGCAGCGGAACATGCCACGAACAGATGTACACTGGGTAAGTGACATTTTCCATATATATATATATATATATATATATATATATATATATATATATATATATATATATATATATATATATATATATATATATATATATATATATATATATATAAACTCTTGCCTTTAAGTAACTATAACACTTGCTCCCACCATTATCAGTTTTGGCATCAATGATGTAATTTCAAATGTAGTAGTAATGTCATAGAACATGTTATGAGTGTTGTAATACATGAGGTAATGACCAGTGCATGGAGAGGGCGCAAGTTATAGTTACTTTATGGGACACGTTTTAGTTATGTGAGATAACTATAGCTGGTAAATTTTAGTGTTTTTTGAGTTTAAAACATTATATTGTCACTGAAATATTCACCTAACTATAATGCTACTTGAAGATTTTATTTGAATTTCTAAGGTTTTTTTGGGATGTAAAGTAAGATAATTACGATTCCTAACTATACCATGACTTTAACCTTTGTTTTTTAAAGTTAATTTTTAGAAAGTTTTTTTGGGTGTAAATTAATATTTTATTACCATATGTAAAGCCAATCTCACGCCTTGCACAGCTGAAGGGGTTGGCTGCAGGACCTGTGTTGAACCCCCTCTGTGGGCATCCCGCCACCGCAGCGGACGACCTTTAGCCTTGTGCGGTGTAGGGTTCGCTACAGGGCCTGACCTGTGAGCAGACCCTACGTGCAACCCCCCACAGGCAGCCAACTCATCAATATTTTTAATTAAATGTATAGTTTGGTATTACACACAATGCAAATTTTAGTAATAGTGATTATTATAAAAACATTTAATGACGTTATAATATAAAAAAATGCTGCATGTCATCGAGTTTATTTTAAACATTTTTGGCCCTCAACATGCAATCATAAAGCAACCAAAAGAGGGCCTTCCACTCCATCTGAAGAACATAGAGCTGAAGCTCAGAATGCCTTAATATGGTGCGTTCACCTGGGTTCATAGATTTAATGACTCAAGAGACTTACTTTTTAGGTCGAGCCTAAGCAGCGCGCATTCGCTGTCTTATGCTGTAATCTACATCTGTGGACTTGCACTATGCCCTTCACTTTCACTCGTTTTTGGCCTGCCTTTCAAAATTCCATGGGTTTCGTTGGTAAATCTTTTACTTTTGTCCTGCCTTTTGGCTGTTTGGTTCCGCCCTTGAGACAGACCTGGTTACATGGATTATTGAACGATATCCCATATAACTTAGTGTGGGCGCACTACTTTTTTTATTTTGCTTCAGATTGTTTTGTTAGTTTCCTGCTCGTGTTCTACTCCGTTCCCCAGTGGGTTGTTTCGGGGCACTTGATTCGTGTCCATGGAACGCGCTCAGCTGATGCCATTTACTAACTAGAATGTAGCCGTGTATGCTTGTGTAAACAAACATTAATTTGTGATACACTTTTGGAGCCAGTTAGAATTGGGGTTTCTGGTTGGCTAGGGTATGCACCTAAGCCAGGCAGAACCCACCCACTCTTGTCAGGGCAAGGGAGTTACATGTCCAGGATAACCCTTGCTCACCTCCTTGGTAGCTTGGCACGAGCAGTCAGGCCTAACCCGGAGGCAATGTGTAAAGCATTTGCACAACACACACACCACACGTGACACAAAATATACACCACAAAGTAAACACAACACTGAGATATGTAAAAATAAACTGTATTGCACACAACCTATTTAGACCAAACATTACACATCAGTAATACCCTGCTACCTTAGCAGTTGCCAGAATGTTACACAAGTTACTAATACTCTGTAAGAATAAGCAGTTGTCAGATTAGAACACATAAATACTCAGGATTCTGCTACATAAGCAGTTGTCAGGAATCACAATAAGAAATATATGTACTTGCCATAAACACCTCATAAATATCCATAATAGGAACATTAGAGAACATATGGCAAGTCATAAAGTACACATCAGCATATCATGCATGTAACACAAGTTATTAGTATTCTGCAATACCCAAATGAGGAACATGTACCCAATAGCCACAGTGCACAAAGAGTGCCAAAAGAGTACCTGCTTGTGGTGAAAGAGGCACTCCTAGTGCCTAGAAGAGGAAGGTAGGGCCCCAGCGCTCCTGTGTCAAAACGGGGACCACGTTCAACTCTGGTGAGAGAGTGGCGGTTGGCACTCTCTCTATTTCACCTGACAAGCCCCTCCTGGGGCCTGTGATCTCTGGTTTCCATGTGCGCATGCATTTTAAGGCTTGTTCAAGCACGCAATCCGAATCCGGCCTGGCTAAAATGTTGGAGTGTAGAGCTAGTAGCAGAGACTTCCTGCCCCGTCAAGGTCGGTATCACAGCTGTTATTGTCACACACCATTTCTTAGGATGTGATAAGTTTTATCTGAAGCTTAAGACATGCCGCTGACTGAAGGAACAACATTCTTCCTAGAGGAGTGGGCTGTTGCTATCAGGCATCTCTTAGAAGTATATTTCAAAGAAGTGGGTATCGGCAGTTGTTGTTGGTGCCACTTTTAGGGAGAGAAGCATCAGTAGCCACCACTCCTTGAAATAGGATGTTATATAGCCGCTTTCATGCATGACTTGGGTTATCAGAAGGCTCCGGCTCTATGTTATTGTTAATATTGGAAATTAGCATTATCATCACCCAGATGCCTTGTATCAATCCTCCCCATTAAGGAATAGGTGCATTTGGTACTTATGCTCTCAGTTTAGTGTAGTTGAAAAACCTAGATTACCACCTCTTGAAACAGTGCTTTGTAAATGGTAAGAAACGTTGGAGGATGGTAAATGAAGCCAGCTGGTTGCCCTCTCTACGGTATCTACAACCACACTTGGCAGGCCCGGCTCCAAATTTTGGGATATGGGAGGGCCATGAAGAAGAATGGGTAGGCCATAAAGATGAGTGTGATTATCCAATCTCGTGGTGTCTGAGAGCTGGGTATGGTTATGCTGAACGGTCTCTTATGGTTGTGAGCTGCATACATACCTACTGACGGGTTCCGTCTACTTGTTTTTAGTGTGTATGGCTAGAGGTTTATATCTATGGGTTTGATCTCTTTGTCTCTCTCCACCTTGCATTCCTTTTTCTCTATCTCACACTTCTCTCTCCAGAATTCACCCTTCAGTGTCTCCACTTCACCCAAGTGTCCCGCTTACCTTACAATCTACTTCCTCCCATCTCACTCTCTTCACTCTTGACTCAAACTGCTCTGTCTCCAACTTACCACCTATTTCTTTGTTGTGCCCTCCTCTTGCTCCGCTTCACACTCTCTCCACCTCACTTTTGTGTCTCCACCTCACCCTGCTCTTTCTTCCTCATTCTTCTCTTTCCTCATCCTTTTCTCTGTTCCTTACCCTCCTCTCACTCTTGCGCACCCTGTCTTTCAAACTTGCACTCCCTCTTACCCCTTCTCCATCCACCTTTTTCTCACCATGCTTACTATTGCCCCAGCCTCCTCCCTATTATCATCCCATCTTTCTACTTCATCTTTCCCTCCTCACATTTCTCATGCTCCACCTCACCCTAGGCTCTCCACCTTTTCTGACAGCTTCACCTTCACTATTGCTAGTGTTTCTCCGTATCCGCAGCAGTTAATTTCGGGTATCTTGGCTCATGTCTGCAAAACGCGCTCAGCAGACTTTTGCATACGTAAGCAAACCTTGGTTCCTGATATGCTTTTAGAGCTTACTCTGCTAAGTGCCATGCTTCATGTTTTATATTATTGTACTTTTCAATTAACTGCTCTTTGAAAGTTTTCTAATTTTTATTTAACTGCATGGGGAGAACCAACGCCGAGACTCGAACCTGGCTTCCCAGTTCCAAAGTCGGCAGCTCTAAATGTTAGGCAACATCCTCTCTCCAAGAAAGTTTACATTTTTTCAGGGTTGTGTGTAACAATTGTATAGCTCTTCAATCCCTGGCAGTACAACACCCAGGATAATGTGGTGCATGGTTCAACACTTACAAGGTCCCAAAGGTGAGACCTATTGGCTATGCCAGTGCTTGTTTTTAATGTTTCTAGGGGGGTGGTGTCTCTTCCAGGGCTAGGACAAGCATGAAAAAATGCTACTTTAAAATTTGCAAGGACTTTAGGGGGTCTTTCTTTCCAGGAGAAGTGATTAATAAATGAGCAGCTCCTGCCACTCATTTATTATTCATTGTTTAAATGTATTTTGGTGTCCCATGTCCACCCGGGATGCTAATATCCTTTTTGTTTGATTGGGGCTGTGGGGGAGCCCCAGGACCCCCACGGCCCCACCAACCCCACTGTGAGCACCGATCACAGGTGCTGGTGGAATCTGGCAATTTTGCTTAATAAATATTGGGGGGATGGGGGAGAGGCGGTCCATGACCCACTTCCCTGAAGTTTTAGTCCCTAGGGAGCCCATCCCCTGGGGCCATTTTTTCATTTAAAGGGAGGGGGCTCATGGCCCCCCTACATGAACGTTTACAGGCCCTGCGGAACCCATCCCCCAGTTCTGTTTCTTTGTTCTAGGGCAGGAGGGCTTATGGCATGACTCATCTCCCTGAGGCCTTATTCATTATTCAAACCTCTACGGACCTGGGGACCCTAACTCC
This sequence comes from Pleurodeles waltl, assembly GCF_031143425.1. NCBI lineage: Eukaryota > Metazoa > Chordata > Amphibia > Caudata > Salamandridae > Pleurodeles > Pleurodeles waltl. The sequence continues at coordinate 1,398,120,012 of NC_090444.1, read as the reverse complement.
TAGTGCTGTTCTCTTTAATTAAGGGGACGGGCGAGGGCTGCCCTTCTGTAGCCTTTATGGCGCTTGGGATCACCTTGTCCTTGGACTTTAAAAAAACAAAATAATTGAAGGGGGGGATGCGCACTACCTCCTTACCCCATGTTGAAGGAGGCCCAGGGAGGGGGGCTGCATTCCCCCTCACCTTAAATTTCTGCACAGACTCTTTGGGATGAGCTTTCTGGGTCCAAAAGCAGCTTAAGGAAGGGGGCCCGCACATGCCTCCATCCCTAAATTTTTATGTTCTTTAATACGTGGGACCTGGCACTCTCTGGGGATCATAATATTTTTTAAACAAAATGGCAGCTGCCATTTTTTTCCTGTGATCCCACAGGAGTACCACAGAATCACTGTAAAAATTGCAGGAGCGAAGTGATCCACAGGGAAGATACACCCCCTAGACCAATCAGAACTCTCTACAGTTGAGCTTGCGGAACTCTTGTGCGAGTTCCTCAATCCCAACCGTCCACTTATACAAATGTTATTGTACCTTCATTTCTCATAAACTACTGAACCTGTATACACCAAATCATAAAAAGGCACACTTTCCAGTTTAAGATCTTACTTTTTGCCAAATTTGATGTAAATACGTTCAGCAGTTTTTAAGGTAGTGCTGTTCAAACAAGGATAGGGATTATGCATCTTGGGACTCTCCTTTTTCTTGGCTTCTGCTTGATGAATCACCTCAAAGATGAAGACACCAGGCAAAAAACAACACTTTTTTGGAAAGTATTGTGAAGGTTCATTAAATTACATCAAGGTTATTAGCAAACCAAACAAAGAAAAAAGTTGTCTGAAGTTCATCTTAATAAATTGATTGCTAAGTGTATTTTCTGTATGGCTGGCACAGAGAGCTTGTACATGCTGTTCGTGTGGTGACTGTCTACATGCCCATTCACTTTCTTCAAATTTGGTGCCACTAGAGTATTGATCTTCTAATGTATTAATTCATCTGCAGCAAAGGGAAACACTCTGCTATAGTTAAAAGAGAAACCTCTTGCGTCCTATAATTTAAAATAAAATAAAATGATCCAGAGAATTCATTTTACTGCAGACCCTAAAGAGATTTACCACATCTTTCAAACATGTCTAAAATGAGGCCATAAAACAGCTAACATTGTCTTCTGGTCCTTTTCAAGCTGGATTCTGCTCTCAATGAAAAAATAAGTTGCCCTTCTGATCATCCTTGATGATATCAGACGAGAGACTGATGATGGCAATTCTGGAATTCATATCTACAAGAGACTTCAAATTCCATTACCCATGATATCCTGTCCCAAAGATTTCAAGTGGTTTTCAGTCTCAATGAGTTACTTAGTAGACAAGACTTTTCCGAATTGAAACAACTCAAGCAGTAGAAGTAGTGTAATTTCAGATGCAGGAGTGACGTTTAGGTCCTTGTTGTGTTGATTTTACCATTATTGGCTGGATTTAATGGGCTCCTTTTAATTTATAATTCATAAATTTGGCCATAAGGCTTAATATCTCCTTTGCACAGAGCTCTCAAATGCATCTCATGCTACAAATCTGGAGCCTTGCTGATCAAAGACTGTTTGATGTGTTCAAACTATATTTAATTAACTCAATCTGGGCCATAGTCATACTTTTTAAGTATACCCCAAAAAGCATGTTCTGGGGATTCTATGGCCAGCAGCCTAAGACCAAGTCAGAGCAAAGTCATGGACTGTAATATACTGGGAGCTCATTTAATTTCTCAATTGGCAGTTGTCTACCTAGACAACTGGTTGCCAAGTCTTGTTATAAAACATGAACGTGCTAAAACACATTTCAGTGTTGGTTTATCTGTTTCTGTGTACAGATCAATGGCAGCAGTAGCCACAGCAGCATCATGGTAAGGCATTTCAAATAGTCCTGCAGATCAAGATCATGGCAATCTCCTCAATCTTAAAGTAAGAGTTCAGAACTCTGATGCATAACTCACCACCCTGGCCTTCCCAAAGCTGTTCAACTCTTTACGTTCAAAACCCTCTTAACATCTTATCAATCATACTATTGCACACTACAATGCAGTTGGAACATATTACTCCAGTTCCAAGCTCATTTACTGAAAGGTTCAAGTTTTACAAAGGCTTGTGCGAGCAGCTGAACTCAACCAAGTTTGTTAAGAACTCAGCCTGCCGTCAAGCACAATTGTCTGCTCTTCCTTAAACTACACACTGTTTGAGGTTTTCTTCTGCACAAGTGGGTGGATGTGACAAGAGAGGCATCATAGATTTATTTGAGGAGAAAATTATTTAACTACAGATATTCCACAAACATACATACATACATACATACTTCATGGTCCTAGAGGATAAGGGTCACACTATGACACTAGATGCAGCAGACAGTTCACACCTGATAATACTGGGAATTCAGGAAATCATTGATAGACCTGGGGATCTTGGGATTTACATAAATAGCTGTAATTTGGGATGCTGCATTAATGAAGAATTTGCTTTTGTTGCAACATCCCCAGCATGGTTGAAGAACCTCCTGGATTGATGTAACAGTAATTGTTCCTTCATCCTTGGTGATGGTATGCTATTTTATAATATAGCCTTAGAACCCGCCATAGCGGGCTCTACTGGCTATTAAAGGCCCGCTCCCGCGTTAAAGGCCCGAGCTTAGGTTTTGCTTATTAGTTTCTAAGAAGTCAATTGCTAGCTGTGTCGTAGCACTTGTTAGGATTCTTGACTTGCTTGTAGGTACTTGTATATAGCCAGATGTGCAACAGCAGGTGCTGTATATTTGCACACAAAGTATCTCATGAGTATGCACAGTAATTCACTTGATGGCCTGAACAGAACCTATGCAATCTTTAACCCTATAAGGGCAGGTATCGGCCAATGACCAACACCTGTACTACCTCCCCAGGGCATGTATTTTTTTGGACCAGGCTGCTCAGGAAGAGCTTTCTTTTACTCACACTGAATCAGTGCTCGGGGGCCATTTCAGCCTCCAGACCACTGATTCTAATGAGAGAGGTATTGTTGGAAAGGGGAGAATCTCCCCTTTTCAAAGGTACCTTTGCCCAGTGAATCCCTGCTTGGGGATAGCAACGAGAGTGCGATCTCCATGCAGGGATCCACCCACTAGCCAACAGGGATGGGACAGAAGCTGCTTGGGCAAGGGCTTGTGCTCCGACTGGCTATTATTTTACAATGCAGTCTTTACGCCCCCACCCCCTGCACCGTGGGGGGTTTGGGGGGAGGAGGAGGAGGACATCAGGGATTATTTATTGTGTAAACTTGCAGGGGCTGCCCAGCAAGGGCATGGCAATACCCTCACCCCTATAAAATTTGGAAACAGTCATTCTTCTCCCCATTCACCCACCCCCGCTCCCCCCAGCCTCCCCTCCACCCTCAGGGCCAGATAGGGGCCAAGGCCAGAAAGCCTACCAGATGCCAGAGAATTATTTGTTTTGTTTTTTGTAAAAGAAGGGTGGGGGTTGCTCACCCTGCGCATGGCAATGCCTTTACCCCAAATAAATGGGGACAATGTCTTTCTGCCCCCCTGGGGCCAGATGGGGGTTATTACCCCTGATTCCGAATAGACAACAGGGATAAAAAAAAAAAAAAGAGAGGATTGGGGGCTGCTCACAATAGTCTTTTCGTTACCCCTAACCCAAATAATTGGAGTCAGTCTTTCTGCTTCCCCCCCCCCCCCTCCCCCACTCTGGGGGTGAGCAGGTGGGGTAATTACCCCTAATCTGTTCCCTGAGAGGAAGAAAGCCCACTAGATGCCAGGGATTTTTTTTTTTTTTAAAGAGGGTTGGGGGCTGCCCACTATAGGCATGGCCATGCCCCCAATGCAAACACATGGGAACACTGTAGTCCTTCTGCCCTTCCCCCCCCCCCCAGTGTGGAAAATGGAGCTAATGACCCCTGATTTGCCCCCGGACATGGAGCAGAAAGCCCACTAGACACCAGGGATTTTTGTTTTTAAAAAAGGGAGGGTCTGCCCACCGTGGGCATGGCCATGACTCTACCCCAGATAAATGGCGACACAGTTGTTCTGCCTCCCCATCCCACCTCTACCCCCCGGGCAGATGGGGTAATTACCTCCTATCTGTTCCCCAGTGGGGGAGAGAAAGCCCACTGTATGGCACCATTATACATACATTTTAATAAAATAATGGGGTGGATCTTTCCCATCCTAGCATGAGGCCCCACCCCCTTCCTTAAAACCTCAGCAGTCTTTCTGCTCCCCTACAGACTAAAGCATCCCATCCCAGTGGCAAGTAAGAGGACATTTGATTATTTGAGTGTTGATTTTAAATTTTGGCTAACTCCCACTATCATCTCACTTGTGATGGTGAATGTCTGCACCTTTTGGGCTTGGGTAGGCTACCACCTGGAAAAACCTACCAGATGCAGACAGTTCTGTAAGCTAGACATCTGAGGGAGTCCAGGGTGGAGTGCTTCACATTTCCTTACCCACAATCCCCTGCAAACGTTGACTAAAAACACACATTTTCCTCACATTTCTGTGAGGAAAACTTCTGGAATCCCAGGGGAGCCATTATTGTCCTACCCACAGCATTCCCCCAGGTTTCCTGATAAAACTTGTACCTCACTTATATGGGTGAGCCAACACACCTTGACACAAAAGGCCCTAAAGTTCCAGGTGGAGAAATCAGCAATAGGGCTAGCTGTGGGATTTGGGGCCATGCTCGGCTACCACCAATGGAACCTACCAACCACAGATATTTTTGAAAGTAGACAACCAAGGGGTTCCAGAGTGTTATGCCTTGTGTGAATCCCATGAGGTTTTCTTACCCCCAGTGCCCGACTTGTATGGTTGGGTGTAGGGCCAGCACAGCAACGGATCAAAATGAGGTCAGTAAGAATCCCCACACAATGGCTCCCATTGACCCAGGTTTAATCCGTTCCTGTCACATGCATTAGGTCCAGCTACACAAGTAGGGCCGTGTTTTTATCAACACAATTGGGGTAATAGTGGGTGGTAGGAATTTTGTAGATTCCTGCAGGTTCCAGATGTTTGCATCACAGAAATGCAAGAAAAATGCATGATTTCAGCCACACTTTGAGGTTTGCAGGGCTTTGTGGGTTAAAAACACCATGGGATACATACAGGTCACCTGATGCTGTATTCCCCTAGGTGTCTTGTTTTTAGAAATGTACAGGTTTGCTAAGTTTCCCTTGGTGACGGCTATGCTAGGGCCCGAAATCCACATTTACCTTCTTTGCAAAAAAATTGTCAGTTTTGAGCGGAAAATGTGATGTACCCATGTTGCAATTTGGGCTGTGTTCCTGTTGAGGGCACTAGGCCTACCCACGCATGTGAGGAACTATTTTTATCGGAAGACTTGAGGGAATGCTGGATGCAAAGAAGTTTGTGGCTCCCTGCAGATTCCAGAACTTTCTATCACAGAAATGTGAGGTAAATGTGTATTTTTAGACAAAGTTTGAGGTTTGCAAGGGATTGTGGGTACAAAACTTGGTGCAAGCCATACAGATCACCCCAACCTGGATTCTCTGACATGTCTAGTTTAAAAAAAATGTTAGCTAGGTTTCCTTGGGTACCGACTGAGCAAGGGCCCAAAATCAACAGCTACTTATGTTGCAAAAACATGTCAGGTTTTAGAGGAAAAATGTGATGTACCCTCATTGCACTACTCACACAGCAACCAACATTAGCCAAAAGGCTTCTTGGTAAGGTTGTTTGCTATCATAAACAGCCAAAGGCTTGGGCCTGGATCTACATCTCTAACTGAGACATCCAGCAAGAGAAGATCATTGTTTGCACTCTGTAGGCACTGTATCTTTCTACGTTCTTCAACATATATTTATTCAAAGATCACAGTGTTGTGTTTAAATTATACTTTTTTATTCACATCACCAATTAAGAATGTGATAGTGATTGGAATATACTCTTATTCTGCTGTGCTCAATGGAGCTGCTCCTCCTCTGCAACTGTCCTTGCTGCATTGGATTTTGGAGAGGTGGAAAGTAAATTCCCCAGATAGTGAAGTATTTTTGTTGTGCCACTAATCCGACAGTGGGGCTCCACTCTCATTCTGACTCTGCAAAGAAATCAAGATGGCAGCACTGGGATAAAATAATCTGGACTGATTTGTCTGATGAGCTGGATGGAATGATGCCTAAAAGGTTGCTGAGGACAGGAGTGTGTAGTGGAGGATATGATGTATTGTAAGCTGTGGAAAGCTGCCACGATTCCTGCAGGATGAGAACATAGGTAGAAGAGGGAGGGCCATGACTTACAGCAGTTGGTTTCTAGAACTGACTTTAAATAGGCCTCCACCTATTTATGGAGTAGCACCTTAAGAGGTTATTGTATCTTTTAAAAAAGGCATCAGAGGCTTACGCAATCACAGGTGGTAGTAGTCTGTATTAGGGGTGAATTATATTTACACTTTATAAGTACTCAGACACTGTGGTGCTTTCACAGAAGCATAGGTGAAAAGGTGCTGGTCCTGATACATTAAGAAATATGGAGAACATGCCAATGAGCGTGAGCTAACCAAGAGTGAGTGACTTCTAATGCTTTCTGTTAACTCATCCCCTTCTGACCTTAATACTGAGTTGAGTGAAATTTCATCAGCTGTTAAGAAAGTAGAGACAAATTTGGAGACCATTACTTTTAAGTTGTAACTGTGGACCAGATCTTACAGAAGATTAACAGAATGGATGTAAGGTGTCTGACTTCATGGACTTTTTAGTGGGCACTGTGACCAATTTGAATCTTTCAGAAATGCCCACAGAGGAACATAAACTTCCAATTTCGATCTGCGCACTGTGTAGGAGTTGAATGCTCTGTGTGTTATATTTTCTCATTCAGGTGACCTATTGAAGGCCCAGGGAGATTCTTGTGCAGCACTAATCAGTAGAGGCTTCAGGCTTCCTACCGCAGTGCCATCTGGAAGACATAAGGGTGCAGTATTGCCATGTTGATTGTGAAAGCTGTTCAGATTTGATCTTCAGACATAGTAAAAAGAAGAAATCTAATTTATACTAGACACAGGCTATACTTGTTTCCTGATATATGTTCCTGGACCCTATGGAGAAAGTACGCCATGCTGGGAATTTGAAAGAAGCTTCAGAATATGGAAATATGAGGCAACTGAACCACCTCGTATAATTGAAGTTACTATATAAGAGAAAGACATACATGTTTACACAAGTATATCCCACTTAATCCCTCCTGTATAGCTTTAAGAAAGCTGAAGGGTTAAACCATGTCCTACAATCTGATAGTATATTTGACGTTTAGCTCTGCTGAGGAAGTTACTGAGATTCAGACTTGAACCCTGCCATAGTCTTACATCCCTGGAGCTTATTCTGAAGTTTCCTAATGCGTGGTTACTGTTCTAGATTGTAAGGTTGTCAATGAACCTCTTTTTTGTCACACCAAGTTTCTTTCTTTTCTTTGCTCCTAAATCATTTACCGGTGTTATGGGTAGAAAGTGTTTTTAATGTATTCAAGAGATGCTGTATTTATTTGGCAGGCTTTTCCTGAGTGGTGGGACATGCTTCATCTTTATTTCTCTTGGATACTCTCAGCAGTGGCTCTCCTGGCAAATTTCTTGGTCCAAACAATAAGAATTAAAACAACAATTTTGGAAGCAAGGTCTGATTAGAAAAAAAATAGCTGATATGTTACTCTTGTGACCCTTAACATTGGGGAAGGTCATTCATTGGTTATCTTATTTTGTATTTTAATTTAATTTTTAACCTATCCCTAAAATAAGGCAAACATGTTGTATAATTCATGTGTGTTAATATTTTCTTTCTTTTTGTAACATTTAGAATTAACCAAACATATATATATGTAACCTAAATTTGATTACAACTAGACCACCGAGGCAAAGTGAGGAAGGATGGCTTCTTAAAGTTAGACATGTCCCTGCCACACCTCAGATGGCCTCCCAGGCCATCCTTACTGCTTAAACTGGTCAACATGCTCCTAAATACATCACAGAGTACTACGGTGCTGCTAGCAGTGCAATCTAAGTTTAATAAACCAGTGTCTGCAAGGTCACCAGACTCTGGCCCTGAAGCATTTGCTTACAACCATCAGCGCACACACCATTCTGCTATGTCAAACCTCATTCACACTTTTACCACACTTCTAATCCATATCCACCAGAGCTTCCTACAGCTTCTCCCTTTTCCGCCCTGTCAATATATTCCCATAGGCCACTTTTACCTCATTTGTTATTGCTAAACCACAGCATTTTCTCAGACACCCTTCAGCTACCATGATAGCTCTCCCACCACTATTCAAGCATTTTCTTTCCTTCCCTCTCTAATCTTGCCTCTCTGTACTCCTGTGGATCTCAGACGAGTGACATAATCCTTACCATGGTCATGTTTTAGCTTCTCGCACAGTGAGTGGACCACACCTCTATAATAGTTTGGTTGTCATGTAGACCAGTCCTAGAATAGCAGCTCCTTCTCTACAGACTCTCTCTACACATAGAGGTGCTGCTGTAGCAGCAAGTTTACAGATCTTTTGTGTCTGAGTTAGCTGTTTGCGCCACTGGTAGCAAAGAAGTTCCCATGTTTTGTACACTGCAAAAAGTGGCAGTCATAATGGAATTGTCTGATACTGACCACTTGTAAATCACAATTGCTCACATAGCATGTCACCTACACCATGGTGTTGAGCTCCAAACGAGAAAGGTGCTCACACAGTTAGTGTTTTTCTAATTAAAAAAATATGAAAATCAGATACATTTCAGGACTCAATTGTAAGTAATGAAGAGAAATCGGTGGCTAGGAGTACATAGTTACATTTTCAAGATAGAAAATGGTCAATCAAGGGGTCAATCCACTTATTGATCTAAACAACAACTCAGGCGCCCTTTGTGTCTTGCTTTCATATGAAACTGGTGGTTTTAATTGAGGAAGGCACTCCTTTCATCATCTGATATCGAGCATATGTGCAGATTCGTTTTGCTGTCTACTCCTGTGATTTCATATTTAGCTTGTTATAAACTGATATTCTCGTGTTATTTTTTGACAGACTTTTTTTGCTTCAGTCAAGCAAGTATTCCCTGCAGAGGAAGACACAACGAAGCATGTTGAAGACAATTGTAAGTGAGAAATCGTTTAATGTTTTCAAACAAAGTCATCCTGGCATATTTAAGGTGTATAGAAAGAGGATATCTTTGAATTTAACACCTTTCACAGCTAGTACATGCTGTCGATTTCCACAAAAAAAACATTGAGAAAGTGTGCTGTTTTGACTGCAAAATTAGCAGACGGTTAAGCAGCTTGCTAAAAAGAGCTCTTTGAGGTAAAATTGGTATTTGACTCACATCGATAACTTAGAGCTTTATAGCTAGGTCAACCAGATACTCAGAAATAATGCAGCATTTGAAATTATGGAAGCATCTAAACTAGTCAAAGTTTATTGCCTTGAAATAAAGTTAGCATGGATCGGATGTTGAGTGTCAAACTTCCTCGTAATTGCAGACAGCCTTTCAGCAAATTAAGGACTGTTGCTGTGGCTCCATCTTATTTGCCACAGATGAACACAGAATGCTGGGGTTGGGCAGGCAGTGCTTCCCCATAGTCAAGTGAAAGCATTGGCTATGGCATTGATCAGATTTGTCAGGATGTTACTTCTTTGCAACTGTTTTGTTAATTTGCAATAGGTTGTGCAGGGTGGGCGAAGAGAGAAATGCTAGGTGATAGGAAAGGTCTACCTAAAGGTCTGCACTGTCAAACATTGTTGTGGATAAATATGTTTGAGGCATGTACAGCTGTAGATACACATGCTTTGCATACTCCTTCAATCTAGTGCCGGGTCCGGATGTGTGCAAGTTGTTTTTCTTCTACGAAGTCTTTCGAGTTACAAGGTAAAGTGACTCCTTGTCTTGATGATAACGCGCATGGCCGTTGACTTCATTGTTAGATTGTTTTCTTTCCTCCTTCGGCTTTGGACGTGCATTACTGTGCTCTGGTTCCAGACTGTTTCAGACTCCTTTCGGTTCGTAATCCACCTGTGCCCTCGTCGGTATTGTTATCGAACTCATTCAAATCCTGGAATTTCTAAAATCTGGGAAACTATTGCCCGTCGGATTGATGTGCTCCAACCGTGGCCGTCAGGCTCTATCATACTATCTCCTCTGCTTCACCTTTGAATGACTTGCTGATGAAATGGATTCCATTCTTCCTCTGCCTAGGTGCCGTGCTAAGTACCCGCAGACTGACCTTGATCAGGTTTGCAACCTGTGCTTGTCTCCCAATCACAGGGTAGAAGACTCTGAGACCTGCTGATTGTTTCGGTTGAAGAAGACCTTATGGGATCAAAGGGCATGTCGCAGGGAGGTGCAGTGAAGGGAGGTTGATGAAACACCCAACATCCTCGGTCAACAGGATGTCAAGGAGGAGGAACTCCACGAGGTCTCTGTAGCGGAAGAAAAGTTTTTTTCTGTAGAAGACTCCGGCTCCGACTCTGACTTAGAGATGGACCTCCAGATGAAGGACCTTCCACCTGGTCAGCGTATTGTGAGCACTATCATCCCTGTCCTGCCACCCAGAAGACAGCTGATTCCAACTGAACATATGGCTCCCACTGCCAACATGCCTTAGAAGGCACCTAACATCTGCTACAGATGCCCCACCCTTAGGCTTGACACCAAAAGCATGACCAAAGCCATTGGCTTCCTCACCGAGCTAACACTCTTCATCTTCTGTTATGACCACTTCGGCACCGTAACCACTTTCGGGACTTAAAATTTCTAGACCAATAACAAAAACTCCCTACCCGATCCCCCAGACAATGCTGAAATGGCTGGATCCACGCCAAAACAGCTGCACATACAGCCTCAGACTGGCCGTATCTTAGCCAAGACTGTGGTGCCACCTCCATCAAACTGCCAACTTTCCTTTGGAGAAGCAGTAGACTTGCTGGTACCTCTTAAAAAGAGGAAGACAGACAAGGTTACTAGTCCCTTGCATCTTCCTCCACCGACTTCACCACCACCACCCCCACCTCCTCCTCCACCCTTCATTTTACCGCCTATCCCCTTCATTCCACCTACCATCCCCTTTCCACCTCATTCTCAGGGTGATCCCCTAGATATTACTCTACAGGGATCCCCCTATTCCTTCACAGGCAGACGTAGGGGCGAATGATTCTTGTTATGCACCACAGTCTGCAGCATTGATCCCCCCCCAGAGGACACTGATCCAGACCTGTACCCTGCCAAACCATTATCTCCTGATTACACCACCTCGTATCAGGAACTCATCAGCAGGGCTGCAGCCTACCAGCAGGCTCCACTTCATAAAGAGCCTAAAGAAGAGGATTTCCTCTTTGAAACCCTATCCAGTACACAAAGGGCTACCCAATACTTCCCTATTTTAAAAGGTATGTTGCGCCACACCGATCAAACCCTGCACGAGCATGCATTTTCGCTACCTATTCACATCCAAATGCATGCAAATATATAGGTTCTATTAGCCAGGTATGATCGCACCCGCTGGGGCAAAATGGAGGAACTCCTCCAATACCTCCCAGAGAAACATAAAAAGGGGGCTGGAAATAGTACAGGAGGGCAAACTCATTTCAAATAACTCCATTAGGATACAGCTGCCAGGGGTATTAATACTAGTGAGTTGCTGCACAGACATGCTGGACTGCGTACATCTGGATTCAAGCAAGAAGTTCAGACTCTTAAACGTCCCATTTGACAAGGAACACCTGTTAGGTTCACAAGTTGACCAAGCGTTAGAAAAGAAGAAGAAAGACACAGAGGTTGCTAAATCCATGGGTTCCGTCCAAAACCCCACTCTCTGTGGCTCCTTTCGCTGCTCTTCATGCAGGGCAGTTTCAAAAGCAGCATCTTCTGATGCCTCTTTGTCATATTAAACAAACACAAATGATGGGTAGAATGTATACCAAATCAAACATTTACCCCCAGTCACAGATCTGGGTTTAATCCATCAATTCTTTTGCCCACCATGCCACCCCAGTTTGGACCCAGCCATATGCAAATCAGTCTTGACCATGTTCCCCATGGGAACAGTCCAGCCCGAACTGCCAGGCCAGGTCCTCCCTGGACCGGAAACAAGCTGTTCCCCTAGCATTGAAAGCATTTCTACCTCACCTGATAGACAAGGTTGTCTTAGTCTGTACGGACAATATGACAGTCATGTACTATGTAAAGAAACATGGGAGGGCTCACTCTCTATAGTTATCCTACCTATCTCAGACCATTTGGTGTTGGACAATAAATCACAACATCCAACTGTTAGCAGAACATCTCCCAGGAACGGACAACAACTTTGCTGACCTCAGCAGGATGCGGCAACAAGTCCACTAGTGGAAACTCTACCCGAGGCCTCCTCCAATACTTCCACAAGTGGGGGTTTCCACAGATAGATCTTTTTGCAACCCCAGACACACAAAATGTCCAAACTTTCCCTCTAGGTTCCCACACCCACTATCCAAGGGCAGTGCTCTATGGATGAATGGGTCAGGGATATTTGCCTACACTTTTCTGCTTCTCCCTCTTCTTCCATGTCTGTTTCAGAGGCTTAGGTAAATGTCTCTCACCCTCATTCTAGTAACTCCCACTTCCTCAACCATGGTTCACCACACTACTCAAACTCTGTGTAGTTCCCCACAAGAAGCTTCACCTCAACCCAGACCTTTTCACTCAGAACCATGGAGAAACCGGGCACATAATTCCAAGGGAACTCAACCTTGCGATTTGGCCCCTGAGTTCATAGAGTTTGGTTACCTAAATCTCTCACCTGAATGTATGACCATTCTTAAAAAAGCTTGTAGGCCTACAACTAGACCATGTTATGCAGCTAAATGGAAAAGATTTGCCTTTTACTGCCATAATAGGCACATTGATCTATTTAATGCAACTGTGCAAAACACTGTTCGCTTTTTTCTTCATTTATAGCTCTCTGGTCTTGCCTATACTTTAATATGCTTACATCTAGCTGCAGTGGCATGCCTAGCTACAAAACAGGCAACACTTAACTTTGTTCAAAGACCCAATTATTACGGCCTTTATGGAAGTCCTTAAAAGAGTAATTCCACCCAGAATTCCACCTGTACCCGTATGGAATCTCAATATTGTTCTCACCAGACTTATGGGTCCACTATCTGAACCATTACATAATTGTCCCTTCCAATTTCTTTCTTGGAAGGTCACCTTTATGATTGCCATTACTTCACCTAGGTGTGTCAGTGAGCTCCAGGCACCAACCTTAGAAGAACTCTTCTTCCAACTACACAGGGATAGGGTGGTCCTTTTCACCAATCCAAAACTCCTTCCAAAGGTGGTATCCCCTTACCACTATAACCAATCAGTTGAGTTACCTGTTTTCTTTCCTAAACCAGACTCGGTTGTGGAAAAAGCTCTTCATACACTAGATATTAAAAGAGTTCTAATGTATTACATTGACAGAACCAAAGATTTTCGTAAAACCAAAGAACTCTGTTGCTTCCCCCCCCTCACAAAGGAAAACCAATATCTAAATCTGGCATTTCTAGTAGGATAATTAAATGTATTCAGTCATGTTATGTCAAAGCTAAAAAGACATAACCTACGCCCTTATTGCGCACACTACTTATAAAATAGGGTCTCCTATGACATTCCTGGGTAATATCCCAATAGCTGACACATATAAGGCAGCTTCCTAGTCTACACCTCACACATTCACTAAACATTGTTGTGTGGATGGCCTAGCATGCCAACAAGCTAATGTAGGTGAGGCAGTGCTATGTACACTTTTTCAAAACACTGCAGCATTCACAGCTTAGCCACTGCTTTTGGAGGGCACTGCACTACAGTCTTTGTAAAGCATGTGTATCTGCAGCCACACAAGCCTCAAATGGATTATGTTACTGACCCTGTAAGCATCTCTTCTTGGCCTGTAGTGCTATAGATTCACGTTCACCCACCCTCCTCCTCAGACATTGCAGTTCCTTTTTACTATTTCATAAGCATTGACATCTCTTCACTGATACTTACTCACACTCCATTCTCATCCGCCTGTAGGAAAACAATGTAGTTGATGCCCATGCGCATTATCACCAAGAGGAGGAGTCACTTTAACTTGTGACTCATAATACTTCCTTGAAGAAAAACAACTTGCTCACATCCAGACCCTACACTAGATGGCAGGGGTATGCAAAGCATGTGAATCTACAGCACTAAATGCATGCTTACAGCGTAAGTAACATAATCCTGATTCTGTGCTCATAACGCCACTCAGATCAGGGCATGAAGGAGATCACGATTTGTACCCAGAAAACCATGAGATGTGCAGTGCCAGGACTTAATAGCGATGGGGGCACTGTTTGGTGGCCATGTTTTATGGTAAAACTATCTAACCTAATAGCAGTGCGTGGTAAGTTGTAGTCCTTAAGATATTATGCATATACCTCCCAAGTCCAACATTTTCTTTGTATAAAGATGGGTTATAGAATTTCTGTAGGTTGCTAGACAAAACACAAAATGCCACATGACTCTGGTGTTTCCCTTCCTTGGAGTATATTGATATGACTGGTGAAATAACAAAAGGGGACTGTCATCTGTGGCAAGTGTTACATTTTGAACAACCTTAGCACTTGTAATTATTCAGTCAAGTCGGCAATTTGTAACACACTACTATCTGCAGATAAAAACATGTTTTGAGGCATTACATCTGATTTTGTAAAAATTCCTGAATCTTGAGCGTAAGGCAATATATGATTAGTTATTTAGATAGCTGCCCTCCTTTAGTTGTTTTTCAAGGTTTATGAAAGTGTAAATTGAAGACAGTAGGAAGTCAAACATTGAGGTTACGAATGTCAGAGCACAATTAGTGAAGACTTTATCATGATATGTATAACATCCCCATGGGATCATCCAAGGTCATACTTGCTACTTCTGCATGTTTTGATTTACTAAACCTTCTAATACTCCTGAGCAATTGCAAAGAACAGCTATCGATAAATATGCTTTTGGCACCAGATGCAGCGATGCAGTCATAATGTAAATGACACTAAACAAAAAAGGGTGATTGAGAAGTTTAACAAAGTCCTCAAGTGTATGATGGGTGCTTTGAAGCAGTCATTGAGGAGGATGTGGGATAATCCCTTGCCAAGCTTACTTTTTGCCACTCAATGAGTTTCACACGATTGCGTGGACTGTAGCTTATTTGAGATTCTGTACCACACGTCTTCTACAGCTCTCCCACTTTGGTTAGGAGAGTTAGGAACTGGACTTGAGATCTCCCTCTTTTGATGTGGTTGATGATGATGATGTGCTTGACTTGAAGCGCAGGCTAATACATCTGATATTCAAGGTGAAATGCACCCTTACAGCATGCAACTGACACCTTAAGGAAGGGCACAATCCAAAGGTGATTTGGAAAGGGTACCAGGAAGAATATGATGCTCTAATAATAAACCTGTTTATCATAAGTCTCTTATGGGCAAATAACTCTTACCCTTCAGTATTCTGAAATAAATCAGTGAACTCAGTTGCTATATTGACCTGGGTGCTGGCTATGAACCTCACTTGTCAACAGGCTAGGGCCATACTACCATCTTGCAATATCAGCAATTTAAATAGCCAAAGAAAAGGATGACAAAGACAGAGTGCCTTTCCCAGACGAACAGTGTAAAGGTCACAGGGAATTCTTAGTGAAGAGAGTAAATCTCTCCTGGTGCAATACCTATTTAGCAAGAGGAGTACATGTCTTTCTTGAGACAATTCTTAGGCCTGTTTTTACTCACTTCTGGTGTAGGTCTGGGGTGCATACACATTATCAGCACTGGTGACAGTCTTTCTGTGGAGCTGTACTTTTATGGTATGCCGGGTGCGATCCAGAACTGCAACACAAAGTAGAGGTGACTAAGATGCTGGACCTCAAGGTGGTCAAGAAGTCTCATAGTCCCTGAGTGACCGGGTGATATTGGTGCCTAAGCAAGGTACTATGCACTGCACTTCAGGTTTGCATGGCCTACTGTGGTCTCAGTGATGATCTGTAGGAAGATACCCACCTGATCATTGACACAGTAGGTGCTGATAAGTGCCACACTTTTGATCTGACTAGTGACTATTTGAAGACCACCGTGTGGATTGGAGATTTCCCTGTAACCTTTCAAAGATTTGTGATTGGCATCTTTGCTTGGTTGAAGAACTTCTGTGTCAGCTTCTTAGATGGACACTAGCTGGAAGGACTTCCTGGAAAAAACAACTTTACAGCCTGGAGAATGTTTTGCAAGCACTGTGGAGGATAAAGCTAACAATCAAAGTGTGCCTCCAAATGCCAAAGAATATTTTATTTTGGTCTTGGAAGTTCTCCAAACTGACGCAAGTCCCATTCTAGTATTTCTTGGTGTGGTTCCAGATTTGTGGAGAAAAATGGGACCAAGGGTGCGTCACTGACTAACTTCCCTTCCAAAAAGCAGCCTAATGGACTGTGGATGTTGACAGGCCATGCTATACTCTTCAAGTTCAGGTGCGTGCCTGGAAGAAGGGTGTCAGTGAGATTTTCACACAACGGATTGACATGGGCAAAGATCATCCACTGGCTTTCATCAACTATTGTTTCCTACCCAAAGGATAGAACCGGGTGATGATTTATTAAATGTTTTATGCCATAATTTGTGCATTGAAGAGATTTTTTGGCTACCTGTTTGCACTGTCATCAGTGTTTATAAACTTTTGCGATGCCTAATGATGAAGGAAGGAGATCAACCAGGGTTGCTGCAGTGATCTCTTTGCTTACAAGCATTACTCTTCATCTTTGAGCAAAGGATGGCGATGGTCCAAAGAAATAATGGTAGATTTTATTGAAATTTTACTTTATCAGGCAAGAGGGATTTCTTAGGTCAGTCTGAATTGGGGAAGGCAGGCTTTAGGATCAACCTGTTTCTCATTATATCGTCCTGCCAGACCTAGTAATTTTTCTTTTGTAAAATACCAACGTCATGAGTCTCAAGACAAGTTCTCCAAATGATTTTTACATGTATGCCAGCAGGATGCTAGACTATGTTGGTGACTGGTACACCCAAAATAATTCTCCTTTTAACCTGGGGGGGCTTCTGTCTCCATTACTAGGTCATAGCAATGCTAATGGTTTGCAGTACTTGGGTATAGACCTTTTTACCTGTTCTACAATAGCTGCCTATTGGCTCTCCTAAGAAATTGTGTAGTACGCCATGGCTGCACCACTCTTTCCCTCTGAATATATGTGAAATGTGCATGTGAGTGCTTTGATATGCGTGAGGGCACCCACATGGATACATATAGACACTAAATAAGTAGGGTGCTTCATGGGGTTTAGTAGTTGCCACTGTTGCTGTGTCCCCTTCTCACTGCATGTCCTTCTGTTGCTCCATAGTTTTCCTCACTCTTTGAAAATATTCATGAAGCTTTGTGCAACTGTCTGGTTTGATGTCCTAGAGAAAAGAGAGGAAAGCACCTCTTGTAGCATGGATTCTAGACCCAATCATTTCTAATGGTCAGCCTGTAACATTGATGACCTAAATAAGGAAGTGGCCAAAAGGCAGGGTTGCATAGCATGTACAGAGATGATGGTCTGTCTAAAGAGCCCTACCTAGGATCCTATGCTTTGTGTTGTTGGAGAGAAGTTGGGTGAGAACAACACAAACATAGAGTGGAAGCTTCCCCTGCATCTGGTTGCTTTAGAACTGTACCCAATTGAAAGGAAAATGCACTCTGAGCTGATTAAAGTTTGGAGTTAAACTTTGGATTTGACTGAATAGATGAAATGGGGCAGAATAAAAAACAAATTGATCTAAAGTGCATGTGATGTACTCTTTGTCTCTGACCTCTTTGTTCCATCACATGTCTAAGAGAAGAGATCGCTGCTAAAATAAGCGAACCATTCTGGTCACTTATGCTTGACGACAGCAATATTCACACATAGATATAATTGAATTAACTACTCTTTTACAACTAAGCATGCTCCCATGCTACTAGTCCGCTAATGTGCTTTGATGCAGCATCGTGGGGATGAAGCATCATTGTAACCGGGCGCCTCCGGACGCCGGTTCCCCGTCGGAGCGAACGACCGCCGGCGGATACCCCGGGGGCACCCGAGGGATTCCTGACGTCCAACAAGAACAGCCGACAAAAGAAAAGGCCGCGCGACCCAGAGAGAGACGCCGACGCCGACGCCGACGTCAAGGAGAGCCGGAGAGACGAACGCCACAGACCACCCAGAGAGAAGGGAAACCCCGCCGTAGACGAGGAACAACGGACGGAGAGCGAAAACCCTTGGGCGCCTCCCGCCCCTGCCGAGGCGAAGTCGGGAGATCCCCTACAAGCCGGCCACGTCCCTGGAGGGGCGTGGCCAAGTCAGGTACGAGCGTACCGGGGCTGGGGCTGGGGTTCTGGGTGGTTGGCTGGGTTTAAGGGGGCTAAGAAGGGAGGGCTGAGGTCGTGTAAAGAAGGGGAGCCCATTTGAACAGGAACACCGTTAAATGAAGAATAACCACACCCTCCGTACCCAGGCCAGTGAACAAAAGTGTAAGGAGGTCACAGAAAGGGCACAACGAAGAGAAGTCACAAGAGAAAAGTAAACCCCAGATTCCTCCACCTCCACAGAACCACCCCCCCACCCCCCTCCTTCCACTCCTTACTAACCCCAATTAACCGTGTATAAATAATTTTCCCCACTTACCTGTTCCTTTCTCCTTCTTTGTTTTTGGGAAATCCTGGACCATGAGAACCGGGTGAACAAGGCCTCTCCCTCCGAACCGGACCAGGCCGTCCCGGGGACACCAAGGAACCCTGAAAAGAAAAGGGATTTTATATTAGTTTTGGACTTGGAATATAACAGTTTGGCGGAAAAGTTAGTGCTATAATCCCAAACGAGCAAGAAAATAAACATACTACACCCTTAAGTGCCGCGTCTGTCACCTTCTTCCAATATCCCCTCGACTCGGGAAAAAGACCCCGCCACAATCATACAAATGCATCAACTGTTCTGCACTTTGCTTGTGATCCAGCTAAAGACAGGGCCCTTAGACTGCAGACAAAGGACATTGGGTACAGAGTAAATTGCTAAGTGCTTCAACTTTAGAATGTTAATAGTTTAAATAGATAGTTGAGTAAATGAAGGGGAAATCCCTCTTATAGAGAGCTCTGGGTAATCAAATGGAGTTATATGTGTTTTAAGGTGAGCAGGACTTGAAGTATGCATTACATACCACTGAGAAGGTGGTAGTGGTGTGGGGCTAGTGGAAGGATTAAAAATAGCTGGAATGGAATGACACAGATATGAAGAAGTGAAGAGTTTGACTAGTCAAATATTGGCAAAGGATTGTTAATTTGGAGATGAAGGATCGAGTCCTTGGTATGGGCAATAAAATATCTGGAGAAGAATATCAGTATTAACATAAAGAAACTTCAGAGCAATATATGCTAGGTAGATGAGACTGATATTGGGAAGAGTTTCAGTGTTGGTCAAGGGGAGGTAATACTGCATTTGGGGAAAGGAGTTATGATTAATGCTCGGATTACTTACTGATAATCTTAATTTCTCTGATTCTTCCTTCTTCGTCCCATTCCGAATGAATGGAGTGAAATGCCCTATTCACTCCTCACATCACATCTAGAAAGATACTTCTTCCCTTTGTTTGAAAGGGAAGTAGGACAAGGAGCATTTAGCCCCTCCTCTCCCCCACAACTACCTGTGAATCACCAAGCACCACAACAGCGGTTCATGAAAGAACAGGGAGGGAGGGACATACAAAATGGGACAAGGAAGGAAGAATCAGAGTAATAAAGATTACCGGTAAGTAATCTGAGCATTACCTCCTCATCGTCCTTCCTTGTCCCATTCCGAACGAATGGAGGAATGCCTAAGCAAGACTACTTTCAGTAGCCACACAAAAGATTTAATGAGAAAATTAAATGAGGCACAAAAAAACAGAACACAACACACCACAAGCGAGTGACATGAACAGTCCATACCCAAAGAGCCGCCTAAGGAGGAGAAAGCAGCAGCGACCAGGAGCTGGGAACAAAAGGACAATTCTGAACCCTGAGCAACGTGCAACCTGTAATGGGTAATGAAAGTGGAAGGAGAGGACCAGGTGGCAGCCTTACAAATATCTTGGAAGGGAACCCCACACCATTCAGCCCAGGAAGCAGCCATACCTCATGTGGAATGGGCCGTAATCCCACCCAGAAACACCTGGCCCAGGGCCTGGTAAGCCAAAAGATAACTGACTTAATTCAATGGGACAAGGTGGAAGAAGAAGGCACAGGCCAAAAGCTGACAAAAAGGTGGTCAGAGAGACGAAACCCGGAAGACCTCGCTAAATAGATCTTAAATGCAAGAGAAACACAAAGGTCAGAGACCAAGGCCTCCAGAGGCAGGAAAGGGAGAATAATTTCCTGCTCATGATGAAAGGAATAATTCACCTTACGGAGGAACTTAGTATCCAAGGAAAGGACGACCCAGGCACAAAATGCACAGGTTAGGAGGGTGGCAAACCAAGTTAAGTTCTCCCAAACGTCTGGCAGTGGTAATGGTACCAGAAAAAAAACACTTCAAAGTCAGGAATTCCAGGGACTCATACAGTGGGGACTTCAAATGGGAAAGCACCACAGGAAGGTCCCATGAGGTAAAAGGGTACCTGCAAAGAAGGACGAAGAAGTCAGGAACCCCTGAACAACTAGAGGCCACGCCTGAAAAAGAAGGTAAATCATCCCATGGAGCCCAAAACGTTTTAATAGGGCACCACTGAAGTTTCAGAGTAGCCACGGAGAGACCCTTATAAAAACCCTCCTGAAGAAACAGAAAAACTGCAGAGGAAGGGGCAGATACAAGAGACAAAGACCGGGCCCTGCACCAAACATCAAAGGAACCCCAATGATGTGCATAAGCCTTCTTAGCGGATCCCCATCGAGAAGACTGGAGGGAGCGGGAAACCTGCAAAAAAAGACCCTACTTCATGAGGCCCTCCGTCTCAACCTCCAGTCCGTGAGACGCAAAAATGCCTGAGTCCGCCGAGTTAGGAGAGTGACAGGCAGAGGGGAGGGCATCAGAGGAAGACACAACTCCAGCCCCACTGCTAGGAGACAAAGAAGAGGGAACCAAGGTCTCTGAGGCCAAAAAGGAAGGACTACAACCACCTCCCCCACCTCCCAGAGCAGGCAAGACAGGAAACGCTGGATCAGGGCAACTGGGGGAAGGACGTAAAGAAGTCCCAGAGGCCAAGGACTGGTAAGGGCATCAGTCCCCAGCACACCCCAAGTGAGGAACCAGGTGAAGAAGGGGGGAAGCACGGCATTTAAAGGGGGTAGCAAAGAGAACCACTGTTGGAACACCCCATTGACTGCAAATCTGGCAAAACACCGAAGGAGCCAGAACAAACTCCAGGGAGGACAGGAACATCCAACTCAAAAGATCCGGCTGACGATTCAGCACCCCCTGAATGTGAATGGCCTGCAACCCAAGGAGATGTAACTCTGCCCAGGACAGGATGAGGCGGGCAAGGAGATTGAGGGAGAAGGACCCAGTGCTGAACTGACAATTGATGTACGACATAGCCACTCGGTTGTCCACCCGGACCACCACCAAGTAAACCCGAAGAGGGGAGGCAAAGACCTGGAAAGCATTCCAGACCCCCTTTAGCTTCCTCCAATTAGAAGACATTGAAGCCTCCTCCACAGACCAGAAGCCCTGAGCAGTGAGATCCCCCCCAAACCACTCCCCCAGCCCACACTGCTGACATCTGTAGTGAGGACCAAAGGAGTCAGAGACTGAAGAGAAAAACCATGTTCCACAGAAGGAGGATGCAGCCACTAGAGGATATCCTGGCGAACTGAAGCGGAAACAGGAATAAGACCCTCGTAGTTGCCGGTGGCTGGAGTCCAGTTAAGCAGGATATGGTGCACCGCCGGACCCAATTGAAGGAGTGCCCAGGGCACGGCATCTAAAGTCGCCGCCTGAATTAAAGAAGAAAACAAAGTAGCACCATAGAATCTAACAAAAGGAACGAGCAAGACAGTGGCAAGGAAGGGTAAGAAACACCGGAAAACAAGCCCCATCTTACCATCAGACCCTGAAGATGCAGCCATTCCCTCGCAAAAGCGTCCTGAACCTGCTGAAGAGACTGATGGAGCTGGGCACACCGGGAGGCAGAAAGGAACACCATCCCGTGCTCCGAATTGCAAAAGGCACAAGTATACTCCATTTGCTGAGAGGGAGTCAGGATGGACTTGGAGGGATGGATCAGGAATCTGAAACTCTCCAAAAGGGACTCTGAGTAGTCTGTATCTGCCAGAGATCTGTCCAGAGAGGGCGCATGGATCAGAAGGTCTTCTGAATACTGGTGGACCAAGACATCTCTGGAATGAAGGAGACCCACCGTTGTGACCAGAACCTTGGTGAAAATCCTGGGGAAGGACTTGCACCCAAAGGGAAGCACCAGGAACTGCCAATGTTGGGAGCCCAACACAAACCTCAGGAACTTCTGAGAGGGAAAACCACCGGAACATGGAGATAGGTGTCCTCAAGATTGATATTTGTCCGGAAATCCCCCGGAGAGACTAACGGAATCACCTGACGCAAAGTGGACATCCGAAAATGCAGGGTTGGGACAAAGTGGTTCAGAAACTGCAAGTCAATGATCAGGCAAAAATCCCCCGTGACTTTCCTGACCATGAAGACACAGGAATAGCAACCGCACCCCCTCTCCCGAGGAGCAACCACAAGGAGGACACGTTTCAGGACCAGGGAGGTGGTACCATAGGCTAGGGCCAACCTTTTCATGGATCCAGAGGCCATGCCATCTGCAGGAAGTGAGGATTCAGAAATTCTGGAGAAATGTCTAGACAAACACCCAGGGAAACCACCTGAAGAACCCAGGCGTCTGTGATGGAAGCAGCCCACACAGGAAAGAAATTACCTAGGTGCTCTCCAAGGAGAGGAACTGAGGTGGCGACCTAGTCAGGAAGGATGTTTCTGATCCCCCTTACCACCAGACTGACGAGAGGCACCCTCTAAAGGAGGACTCCTATGCTGGAACCAGAAGCGGACAGGCTGGGAATTAGGGTGGCATGTCATCTACCACCATCCCAGATTTCAGGCTTTTGACAGGAAAGTTGAACATGTTTCTGACTTTTGAAGTACTTCCTGAGGACCTCCTCCAGTTTATTCCCAAAGAGTGCAGAACCTCCAAAGGGCATGCTCAACAGGCAATTCTTCTGAGATGAATAAACCCTCCAGCCCCTGAGATGAAGATGATGCCAAGCAGAAACCGAACCAGCAGTGGCAATTGCAGAAGCCCAAAGAGAGTCAAAGGCAATATCGGAAAGAAACTTTGCCTGAACCGCCATACGGGATAGAATATCAGAAAAGTCCTCACCATTATGAATAGCAGATGAGACTGACTGAAAATCCTTGACTAGGGACTGGGAAGTATAGACCCCATAGATTTCAGAATGTAAGGAGAGACTTAGTCCAGCATGAGATCTCTTGAGAGCAGCCTCAACCTTTTTATCAACGGGATCTGTCAAAGTAAAGAAGATTTCCCTCTAAGGTTAGAAATCAAAGGATCCAAAGTAAGAACTTGAAGAACGGAAGTCTCCCCTTGGGGCAAAGGATAAAGGCAGCCCATAAAGCGAGGAACAGAGACTGTTGGGATCCCTCCATTCATGTTGCAGCAAGAATTGAACAGCAGGGATAACAGGAAGCTTGGGAATGGAAGGACGCTGAAACTGACTGAACCATTCCCCACTAGGACAAGGCTGGCTCAAATCCACAGGGAGCTGGAAATTGAATGACAAATAAGAGACCACCGGTACCAAATACTCCTTCAGAATATACTTCCAGTTAGCAGAGGCACCAGCTGGAAACCCCAGATCATCCTCATCATAATCAGGAGACAACCAGGAGGACAACGAAGAAGGGGAAGAAACAGGCAGGACTAGAAGAAGATGCAGGAGAAATAGGGTAAGACTTCCCCTGCTGCAAATTATAAGCGTCCGACAGCTGACGAACCATGTCCTGGAGTTGGGTGTCTAGAAACGAGGGCCTGTGATGGCGAATCCCACCGTCATGCACCCCATTAGGTGGCTAGTCAGGAGAAAGATGGCGATTATTCTAAGCATGTTTCCCCATGCCGGCAGTGTGAGGAACAGAAAAAAGAGACAGAATGACCTGGAATAAAATGCAACTGAGGATCCCGGAGGACCACAAAGAAAGCCTGGGGAAAAAAGAAGGACCCCCTGGCAGTCGAAAAAGACATCCTAGGGCGGTGAAAAAGAGACATGGGGTGGGGAAGGCTGTAATCAGCCCTCACCCCGATCCCAGCCACCAGGGAAGGCAGACCAAAAGCGTGACCACACGGCCAAACCACAATGGAAAGCACCAAGCCAGACCAACCATGGCACGCTGCTCCAAGCAGGCAAGCACAAACATGACCCTGGCAAAGGGGGCCCCACCACCAAGCCCAGGAGCCCACCATGTAAGGTCCCCTGTGCAACATGTATTTTATAAAGCAGACCTACTGAGACTTTGGCACCAGTGGGGGGGACCTGAACCCTAGCACCATTCAGACAACAGCTAATGCACGACAGGAGCCCTGTGTCAGCACGGCCCAACTGGCACAGCCATGCCGTGCCGCTAGAAGTCTCTGTCTTCACACCCTGAAGGACAGAGCAAAACAGGCACCGGCTATGGCACACCAGGGGACACTGTGCAGATGCACAGGACACCCACCCCCACAGGGAAACAAGGCACCCATGCAGCCCTGGAGGCACCCACGCAGCCTACAAGAAAGCCCATGGGCCAGTGCAACTGGGAGCGCCGAAGCACGCTGGACCAACCAGAAAAGTAGCTGCTTGTAAAAAAAAAAAAAAAAACAGAAACTCTTAGCACCAAAGCAGCCGCAATAAATACACATCAAGCAGCGTCCACGAAGTCCACCCCTACTGACAAAGTGTCTGAAGAAGAACTCCAAAGGGCGCCCAGGCAGCCCTTCACAGTACCTGACAGAAGACGTTGAGGGCACAAAAACAGAACAGTTTGTTATGGGGGAGAAGACGGGTATATGCTCCTTTTCCTTCTTCCCTTTCATAGAATGGGAAGAGGTAGCTTTCTAGACGTGACTTGAGGAGTGAATGGGGCACTGGATAATGCTGGACGATGAGGTGGTAACGTGAGTAGGTTCTGGTGATGGCTTTGAATAGGAAGAAATTGCCTTTGAACTACAGATATGCAAGAACGAGTGGAGTTGCTAAAATGACAGCTGGAGAGCAGTGGCCTGGGAGGGTGGACTGTCACAGGAGAGTGTCTAAAATATGAGAGTAACGGACTACAACTGCTGGAAATTGTGTGCCGACTCTGTAGAAGAGGATACTGACATGAGGGAGTTAGCAACATGGTCCCTTGTGCGAGTTGTTACTGATAAACTGGTGAGAGAGCTAAGCGCAGGGGAGAGACTGCAGAAATAGGAAACTTTGCACTGCTAAAAAACGAGTGATAATGTACATAGAGAACGGGGTACTGAACTACGGAGATGAGTTTTGTTTGCGTTGTGCTTTTACTGCCAGATGGTTAATTCATCTTTTCTGAACTGCTGTTTACTTCATTTTGCATACCCAGCAATTACAGATCAATAACATTGAGTTGTCAATATGTGATACTGTTCCCCTTCTTCTCAGCAGTATATTACGAGCTTCGTATTTGAAAGTCTACACTCATTGTTCAGCTTTCACATTTAAATTCTGTAGCTTTGTTTTGTGGAAAACCACTGTGCATCGAAAGTAAAATGTATGTGGTGTATCTATTTACCACAGTATGTAATTGAAATCTGCTTTCGCACTGCAGTCCAGGGGGAGCTGCAAATGATTGTTATTGGGGATGGAAGGGGAACAACAGATGTGTGTTTATCCACTACTCTCAGCTATACTCGACAGATAATTACACACAGTGTCCCTCGCAATATGGACATGCTGTGTAGTTAATTGCATTGCGTTGCATCAGAAGGGTGCCCTCAAGGCAATTTTCTGTTTATTCATTTATTTTTCTACAAATCAAGCGAGGACATTATCCGAAGGGATTTTGGAGCGCTTTACAAATGATGTGAGGGTATAGGGTAAGCATCTGTACATCAAGAAACATAGGAGGGATACATGAGCAGCATAAGGCAGCAAAAACGTGGAGAAATTAGAGGAAATGTTTTTACAATAACGAGATGTGTCCTACAAACAAATCAAATATATGTACTTTAAATATTCGTATAATAAATACACAGTATACTTTGTGTAGTTTAGTGTCTGTATAAAAGTTTAGAAGTAGGTAACTTTTCAGCCGTATGTTAAGAGAGTTAAAGATTGAGTCTGGCCTAATCTCAAGGGATACATTGTTCCAGATTTTTAGGACTCCAGTGAACAAGTAAAATTAAGTGGACATTTTCTCCCTCGTTTTTTTAATGGGTGGAAATTATTTGTGCTCTAAAGGTGCTTCCAGCTACCTGTTAATTTAATCTGTTTCCTCGGGTAGCTATGTGTCCTAAATCTCAGTGCTTTAAACACAATAATCGTTGGCCTCCTGAATGTACACTGCTTTGTAGAGAGAGCCATTTCAGTCTGGCTAATAGAGGAGTCGTGGTCAGTCGTCTTGATGTCAGAGATCAGTCTTGATGCATGATTGCTTTTTGGTGGAGCTGTTCGGGTAGCAGGGAAATTTACATTTGGATGAGCGATACTCAACCATTGTAATAGCTGAAGCTTGGACTAGTTTTAATTCATCAGTCAGGATACAATATCTGTCAAATTTAATACGTTTTAGTTTGTAGTGAGCGCCTGTTAATTGTGGCAGGGTGTCTGCTTTAGTAGTATTTCATCAATCTGTCAGCAAAACAGTTGGATAATAATAGTTTAGGTTATATTTTCTGACATAGATTTCCTGCATAATTTCGTATTTCTCCGCATGCTAGTAGTGAAGGGCAGTGGAAATGGCCTACTGTACAGCACTCTTTCAAAGCCAAAGGAGTGGACATTTTTTGTGTTACATGTCTTTTTAACCTTGTTGCTTGCCTTTGAGCCAGGTGATTCTTCCCCCACACCCCAGCTATGATTAGGTTTGTGGTGTGCCCCTTTTCACAGCATTTGCGGGATGTTAGTCCTATAGTTAGTCGGAGCTCAACTCCCATTAATGTTGAACAGTAAGGAGGATGTTTTGACTCTTTACAGCATCATATCACTGTCATCATTGGAGGATTCAGCGTTAGTAACTTCACTGCCTGGGAGAGGCTGCGGAGCAACCATTCGGTGTGGTTGGGGCTTAAAATGAAACTCTTCTCATTTTTCTATCATATTCAGGTTAGCTGTTGTCCCATATATTTTTTCACGAAGGTGATAGAAAAAAACCCTGCGTGAAGACCTATGTGAATTAAAAAGATTCTGACAGAGTTATTTAGGTAATGATAAATAAAATGGGAAAATTACATGCATTCGAAGATGAACAACAGAAAAGAGCACACTTCAAACTGAATTTTGGTTTATATTAGGATTAAAGTACTTTAAAGTCTGCTCAGAAAGCTTAGAATGAGGGCACTACCTGATAAGTGCCAACATTGCAAGCGTTGTCTTATGGACCTAGGAGACTCCAACCCCCCACCTTAATCTAACCCTTTGCAACAGGTGCCATGGTGTGGTTGTGTCGCTTGTCCACTGTAAAGTCTTTATGCCCCTGATTTCTTTTGTTGTTTTCTGCAGCTGTTTTCTTTGATGGGTTTTTTAGTTGTTATTTAGTTGTGAATACATTATGATAGGTTCTTTCTCCATTATAATAGCTTACCAAAAACTAAAACAAGCATTGGAAAAGCCAGTAGGTCTTGCCCTTATATTGCGAGTACAAAGCCACTGAGTTTTTGTTTGTTTGTAAGGGAGGAAGGCAACCCAGCAAATAAGAGGCAAAAAGGAGAGTGACAAATAAGTAAACCAACAGCAGGCAATGGACGAGATCTAAGCCCACTGTTTTAGTGCCGTTCACAATAGGATTTTCCCCTAAAGACAGCTAAAAGCTGTTTGGTAGTTGAGACCTAAAAAGTATAATTCCAAAATACTCACAAATATCCAGCAAAATTTAGCTTTCTATCCATGTGAGTAAGAGCGCTTCAGCAGCCCACATGGGATAGTAAGCACTATACATGTGCTGCAGTGCAAAACAGTACAATAGGATACAATATTTTCTCAACAACTGATAACATGGCAGGCCAGCAGCTGGAGTTTCAACTAAGAAGAAACAAATGATAGAAACATTTTCAGAATGAACAGTAACTATGTAAAAATGTCTGCTTAAATTCCTAAAGCAATTCACGAGCATATACTTTATTTGATTATCACAGCTGCAAGAGGTTATGTAATGCTATGATGCATACCCTGCAGAAGACAGGGCTACTGTGTGCAGTGTCACAGATCACACTTACATTGTAGATGGTGCTGGAAGGAGGTCTGGTGTAGGCAATGCGTGGGGTGAGGGGCGGCCATATAAACTAAGTCTGACCCAGAGTTTTCCAGCTGGCCCTGCAGCGTGGGCCAAGAGAGGAGGAGGCAGCTTTTGGCCCGCAAACCAGAGATACCTGGAGAGCGGCAACCAGCCAACACCGGAGCAGCATAACTGAGCTAGCATTGTATGTGGTGTCCACTGTGGCAGGTACACCACAAGGGTTATGCAGAATGTGGCTAGTCCCCGGAAAGGGAGCAAGAACTGCTAAGCAGAGGACACCAGTAAAGTACCCCACAAATGTGTCCTTACAGCAACCCTGATCAGTCGCCTGTAGAAGTGGCGATGTATAACAACACTTTTGAAACTACAATCTTCTCTCTAATAAAAGTACTAGTGAACACTGCTACAACATATCCCATATTTTTGCTAAGAGAAGCATATATAAATCCAATTGATTCAGTTCCCGTACTATTCGCTTAACCACCTTTGTTCCCATCTGACTGTCGTCAGTCAATGTACACCAGAGCACTCCAAAAAAAACTGTTCCCTTATTTTCGATTTCCTTCACTAATGTTGTGCTAGTTTGACACTTACATACAAGTGATGCAGAAGGTTTACTGATTTATACTGCGGCATCAATTGTAGGTATGGTTCTTGAATCCTTTTGTGAAAATATGACAAATAAATCACATGTGCTTACCTCACTCATAGTGATATCATGTAAGGAATCTGCTGCTTCTGGAAAGACAGTGAAACTTCCACTTTCAAAGAACAGCAGGTGTTTTTCAACAGTTAGGGCAGGCATGCCCCAAGGTGACTTGCTTCCGTCATAGGACTAACCGCCTTATGGGTCTGCCTTTTTTCGTATACTTGTCTGGTGACTTTCGCTTTCTAGAGCCATCAACCAACTTCTTCGAGAAAGAATCCACTCGTTGTTTAAAAGAAGCGCAATTGCAAGAATACAGCACACACAAAACTGATTTACCCAAAAAAGTCTGTGTTTGCTGAACCAAATCCTCCCAATGCCGTCTGGAGCAAGATTGGCACAATGACAACACTGCTCTTAACCAATGAAAATAAAAGACATGACAGCGACGAGGTGGCCAACCAGTGATGAGTAATGCAGGTATATTTAGTGCAGGGCTACTTGAGAGGAGTCTCCCTTTCCTTGGCCCATCAAGAAAGACATTTGGGAGACCTTGGCAGTGTTCAGTCCTTGTTAACTGGCCAGAATAGTTTTGGGGGTGCGTTTGAAAGATTTCATTTTGCGAGTAGTGACCTGACAGTTTGATAGCGAATATTTTTTATGGGGCGTGACTAAGACTGAATTGCAAATGTGTTTTTCCTGTGTGTAATGGCAGAGATAAGCTAAAAAAGATTGTTTTATTTGGGTCCCAGAGTAATTACATGTGGCTGAGATTAATTCATCAGTCACATTCTCTGATGGATAAGCCCCAAGCTTCCCTGTGATATAATGACTTCAGTTGCTCCTTAATGATGAGGCCCAACAAGGCTGAATCTGGTCTGGGTTAGCCAGCGTTACTGATCATGGGAAGTCCTGATCAGGTAGTCTGATTTGGAATGTTCCTTGTGCCGCAAGAGTGATTTGCACGGTCCATAACTGTAAAGACATAGAATTGCTAAAAAAAAAACAATGGATTGAAATGATGCCCAGAGTAGTTACCCCATGGGTAGAGTTAATTCAAGCGCTGCATCCATTTTTTTGTTCTGTGTAACTAATGTTAGAGTAGCCATTATAATAAATTATGTGAGCAGAGGCTAGTGGAAGATTACGTTTTTTCTGCTTTGATAGTTTATCAATATACTGTGAATATTTCTTTTATCATTTGGATAATGATTACTGAAAATTGGATCTTAGGCATCTTTCCATATTGGTTGAAATTCCTAAAATGCTGCTCAAAATTGACTTGCTGGTCTCTGTAAGGTAACAACCTTATTGGATAATACTAATGCATAGTAGTTGCAGCATTTTCTAAACAGTCTGGTTCACTGCTACAAGTATTATAAAGTTGATGCACTGTTTGACTCAAATGAAGGGTTGTGCTTTTAATATATATGTGAAGGCCTGCAGGTGTGGTTATGAATCATAGTTCTGTATATGAAACTACTCTGTTTACTTTGCACAAATCTACAAGGGTAATACATTTCAGTGATCTGGGAACACTTTTTAGAGTGAGGGTGCTGCCATCAGTGTTCACTGAAGTTATAGGGATTGTGAAAAATCCAACCATCACATGAGCGACAAGTATTGCCGATGAGCCACTCCAGTTCAGCAGGAAAGTGGTAAGAGTGTGGTATTTAGCCAGTGGTGCATTCAAGAGCACACTGTCACAAATATGTCACTGAAGCATGGTGTGGTAGCTCACTGTCATTTACAGGCAGCACATTTTCCATTGAAATAGCAAAGAAATTTTCACTGGCATGCAGCTTTACTGATGCGACTACATAACACACAATAGTGTGCGGAAATTATATGTTGTGTGTTAGAAAAAAAACTGACATCCTTTCACAGTCTCTGTACGCCAGCAATATTGTCACATAGTTAACTTTACAAAATTCTCTAAGTAAACACCAATCTTCATGTTATAAAACATAAGCAGCGATTTGTCAGAAGACATAATCTGACATGTGATCGCTGTCTTTGAACACATAGCAAATGTGACAAGATAAAAACAACATTTGAAGGCATCTTTATTGCTCATTCAACTTCTGGACTCCTGAATTCTAGCATGTTTACTTTGAGGGTGCAACATCACTGTCCACACACCTGCTTACATGGCAGATGTTTAATGTGGATAAGGTGTGCATGTCAAACGTGTGTGTGGGAGGGCTGGCATGCAACCAATGTGTGTGAGGCACTGCTATTTTGGGCTGAACTTTGCAGTTAGGTTGTGTGGCCCATGTGTTAAAATTTCTCTGAGGTCATGAGACCATGTGCGCTCGGGGAAGTTGCTCCGTAAGCACTGAGCTTGAGTAATGTTGAGTAACGTTAGCTGTTCATAGTGGTACTAAACACAGAGCTTTAAATGGGCAGGTACTGTCCGGTACTGAGTACCTGTACTTCTTTCATTTGAAGGGGAGAGTACCTGCACTTTTCAGCACTGTTGCAATACTTACAGTGGATGAGTACCAGCACTTCTCAGGAGCAAACAGGTACCCTAAATAGAGAGTACCTACACTTTTATATTTTCATTTAAAGCACTGACCATATACATAACCGCACAAGAAAAAAAAACTGACTTTTGATGAGCATGGTGTCATGAAACACTCTAAATCTCCATCCTGCCAAGTACCAATCATCAGGGGTTAGACTAATATATTTTAGTGCTGGTGTCCGCATCACCAGCTATAATGCGTTATTCGCATTCAGTAGCTCGTGGACCTCGGAGTACAAGGCGCTAACGAGGCTGCATAACAAAAGCAGCGTGCTTTAAAATGAATTACCCTGGCAGTGCCTACCCTGCTGCCCAGAGCCACAATTATCTCACATTCTCATAGCGGAGCTGGGAGGGGTCGTGAGGCCTCCGCTGTTGGTTGTCACACTAAGACACTAGATAGTTAAAAGGCCAGGCTTTGACTGACTTGATAAAGCGCGGCCTTGGTGTTTCTGGATGGAACGCGTTGTCATTGATATTTGGTGGGTTCTCGGTGCTGAACCTAAAAAACGAAATACTCGGATTCTTATATTATGTGCCTGTATAACCAAAAAGACATCTGGAAGCAATCTTTTCAAACAATTTAAAGAAAAATTATGAAGACGGAACAAAACCGAAAAAATGCGTACACGTACTAAAGCAATTCATTTAGTTGATGGACTTTATAATAAAAGTCGGAGAAAGTGAATACATCTCCATGGGGCACATAACCAGCAAAAATCATACATTCATCTTGTACAAGCATTGCAAATTCAGATTATAAGAAAAAGCTTGACAAATGTATCATCAAGTTAGTCCATAGAATGTAGCATTTCAATAATGAGTTTGTTATCGTGTTTATGATCTGAGCAGGAGAGGAATCCCAATTGACATTGCGGTGTATTAGTGCAATACTTATGCAAGACGATCCTCAGGACAGCTATTCATAGGAACATTTGTGACCACTACTTAAATTCAGACTCCACTGGGAGAGCTGCGCTGAGCTGTGGATTAATGGATCATCTTGAAGTATTAGTATCAGACATTACTAAACCACTCAGTATCTGTACTTAAACCAACAATTTAATGGAGCTGTATTTCTGTGAACAAGCACATCTTGTGACAATAAAGTGGCAGACAGCTTGCTGATGGGACTCATCAGCTGTCTCCCTTGTTGGCCATTTACTGCAGTGTGTCCTGATACTAAAGCTGACAAGGAGTTATTGGGTTGCCCTTCATTTCATTTTCATGTGGATCCAGTGGCTCCTTGCCTTCTGTTGTTTTCCGGCACATCAGTGTCCACCGCACACGCAGAAGACTATTGGTGCAGCAGCAGCTCCAGCCTTATTTTTGGATCTCACCTTCTAGAGAGCACACACACACTTACTGTCAAGAGTCATATTGTTAGCTTACAGGGGACCTAGAAACCTGCCCATTGCTTACCATTGGTTGGCTTCATTGTCACTGTCATTTGCTTGCTTCTTCATTAGTGTTAGTGGGCTTTCCTTCCTCTTTTTGTGCTTATCCCCTTCCTATAGCAAGGATGCATTATTTTGTTCTTACACAACTCGCTTTTTCAGGAGTTAGGTTTGTCTTTTTGTTTAAGCACTCTGAGAGTCTAAGTGTTTCCAGCTATCTCGCTAGTATGCTTCTCCCACTCTCTGCACTGCTATCTTTCACCTGTGTGCTTTTCCCCTGTTCCCTCCATGCTGCTCACCCGCTTGCTTTGCTTTCTCACTCATGTCGCTTTCTCGCCTGTTACTTTCTCGCCTGTGTGCCCCCCCCCCCTGCTCCTAATGATCTCTCGCCAGTTTGCATTTATCCCCTGCTCTTGGTGCTCCACGTTACTCTCCCTCTCACCCATTTGCTTATCCTGCACCCTCCATATTGCTGCCCTCCCCACCCTCGCCTTCCCTGTTGCTTCCTCTCATCCACATCCTCTGTGTTGCTTCTATGCCCCTGTCACTTCAGCACCCGCTGCCCCCCATATTGCTTCTGCACCATCTTGTCCTATGTTGTTTATCCCACCCGCTTTGCCCCCCATGTTGCTTTCAGACTTGCCCTCCCGTGCAGCTTCGTCCCACCTGCTTTCTTGGAAGAAAAAATAACACACCTTTTAGAATTTTTTTTTGTGCCAGTTTGAGTGTAATGGGAAATTGAAATAGAAAAAGGCAGTTGCATCATTTGGAAGGCACATGTATGAGTGGTGTACACTTACAAAACGATGCAATAGCGTTTTTGCCTTAACTGTGTTGCTATATTTTATCATCCTCCTGTATTTTGGAGGAAAGGGCAAGCAGTGCCCATAAGTAATTTACTCACCATGGTGACTGATGCTGGTGACATTAAATCCCAATTTCTCCAGATAACTCTTGTTCCTATCCTTCCATTGTCTGGGAATCTTTTAACATTTACAACTTTGTGGTGGGGTGGATGGGAGCAGTTGGCTTGCACATGCACACAGACAACTTATATTTTAGCTGCTTAGTGTAGGGCATAAAATGCTTCTATATTTCTGCTTCCTGATCCATTCCATGTGTGTGGAGGAATAGGGACTTTGGACTACCAGTATAAGATCACTTGAGTGAGTAACACCTATTACTTCTTGTCCAATCTAGATTTCATACTATGTTGGTGGCTGGTGTGAAGTCCTTTCTTTATTAAATTATATTTTAGTTTGTAAACAATATTAATAGCTCTAGATTGAATAAAATGCTTACTTAAGACCACATAGCTATTTTGACATTCTGTGTGTAACTTTTAATTTGGAGTAGATCACTTAAAGTTCTTCGCATAGAACATTAGCTTTCTGTCATTCTACGTGTGAAGAAGCACAACAAGGAACACATTTGCCTGTGTGTCTAAACCAATGAATGTCTGTAGATAATACACCCCACAGGCGAGTGTTTGAGCTCCAAAATCCATGTAAACATATGCTTTCACATCTGGAATACATTATTATTTAAATCAGCATTTCTTCTCCATTGTATTGTAAAGCCAGGAGCACTATGTTTGTGATTATTTATAGATCTGCCGGATTCACATCCGACAACAGCAATTAGTGGTGTTCGCCTTGTAAATCTACCCTTGTAACGTGTCCCTGCACATTTCCATATAGTGTGCAGCACCACATAAAAACACCTAAAATCCCAATATTAATACCAGTAAGAAGACATGAACGACAACTTTTAGACAGGTTGTTGCCTTTAAAGTTAATCGTTACAGTACACAGAAGCCTCTATTTTTCAGTGAAGTGCAGTGTGGGTCAGTGGGTCAACTTGTACCTCTTGTACTTTAGTTAAGGTTTAAAGTGTCAATCGTATATGAGTTGTGTACTGGAAGAACTGCTTAAATCAAATAAATCATCAGAAGCTGTTTTATGTGAAATGCTAAATTGTTTTGCATATGTTACCATTTGAGATGTGCCAGATTATTTATGTGCATTTGTACTTTGTTTACTATACATCATTACTTAGAAGCACTTTCTTGTTTAAAGTGACTGGCTTCTGTTTAGCTAACCTTCATTGAAAGCCTGGTCCTGTTGCGGAAATGATCATGCGATTGACTAAGTTTATGTTTTCTTATTGAGGGCCTCATTATGAGTTTGGCGGTCCAACAAGCAGACCGCCATATTGGCAGTCCTGAAAAGACCATCACGTCGGTCCTCCAGACTGCTGTTTTACGAACTATACAGGCAGGACCTCCGACTGCCAAGCAAAAACAGTCAGACTGCCAGCACCGCGGCAGCTTGGATATAGGCGGTCCGACCTCCAGCTCATATTACAATCACACAGTTGCTGTGGCAGTCCTCTCATGGTGATCAGCCAATGGAGGTCGACCACTGTGATTCGCAGTCAACAAAGTAGCAAACAAGTGCACAGTGGGTGAATTAAAAAAACGACACAGCTGGCACATATTGCCCAGGTGGACACACACGCAAAGCACACTATAAAACACACCCCTTCACAGACTACAATCCTTTACATTTCCACACAGAGGCAAATCACCACAACCATCACACATTGATTTTTACATAGATTAGGCACCCCTTTTTCCACCATCCTATAGAACACCTTGCACACACTTTTGTCCATTCACACTGTATTGCACTTCACCTGTTAAGCAAGTTCCTGTCACCCTCTTTTTTTGTCCACCATGTCATGTGTAAAAAATCCCTGTTTCTCTGAAGATGAGGTAGGATTCATGTTGGATGAAATCTTAAGAGGAGAGCCAAAATTGTTTGGGGCACAAGTCCAGCATACTCCTCTCAGTAGAAAAATGGAAATGTGGGACTGGATCATCGAGAGAGTAAATGCTGTAGGCACCACTCTGCCCACAAAGGAGGACATTAGGAAGAGGTGGAACAAACTCAGGGGCAAGGTCCGTCCCCTGGTCTTCAGGCACCAGCTGCAGGCCAAGAATACTGGTGATGGCCCTCCCAGTGCCTCATTACAAAGCTTTCCATGGAAGGAGGAGGTCTTGGCCATGCTGCATTCTGAGAGCTTGACAGGAATACCTGGGGGAATGGAGTCTGGTAAGTTACAACACAAAAAATGTCACAAAAATGCAGTCATGCATGCTCACAGCTCAGCGTTTGCAACTGTTTTGTTCATGTACCTCACCAACATTCAATACTCAGAGTATCTGAGTGTTAACACTGTCAGTCTGTATTGTTGGACCCTAATTCACGGTTACCAAGGCCCATCACATGCCATATGTCCAAATGGTGCCTGGAAATCCCACAATAACAAAAACACATTCCATGATCAATGGTATGCTCCAAAATGTAAATATATGCTCAAACCTAAATGCATTCTGCATACAGATATGTAGTACACAACCGTTGTCAAGTGTTGGGGAGTAGAGGTAGTGTCCTGATTGCAACTCCCAGGAGGCACAGTTTCAGTAGCTCCAAACACCAACCCAGTGTCCTCTTGTCCAAATAACCCTGTTCGTTAACTCTCAATTAAAGTTTACTCACCTGGGAGGATACCATTTGTATAGTGTGTATAGTAGAGGGAGTGGCCTGACAGCAACTCCCAGCATGCCCCTTTTCTCTAACTCCAACCACTAGCCCAATGTTCTTTTGTCCAAAGACCCCTGTTTGTCAAGTCCCGAAAAGGTTTACTCACCTGGGGAATACCATTAGTCAAATATTCAGGAGTAGAGAGAGACCCAACTGCAACTCCCAGCAGGCCCTGTTTCAGGAACTCCAACCACCAGCCCAGTGTTCTTTTGTCTTGCCCTGTTTGTCAACTCCCAAATGAAGTTTACTCACCTAGGAGTGATCAAGCACAGATCATGCTCAAATCAGAGATGCGTCTGTCTACCTAGCTCCATCTTGACCTGCTAACTCAAGATAAAAGGTAAAAGATATTGAGGACAGGTATGACACCTTATCCAGTGTGCACAACAAGTATTGCTAAGCCCTCAAGATGTATCACCAGACTGGTATTGGCATCAGCCACATTAACACAGCACAATCCTGGGTCTGCCTGCATCCCACTCAACTAGGCCTCAAAATGGTCAAAGCCATATCTTGCCTCTCCACTGTGTTGGCCGCACTGGTTGCAAAATGTCATTTTCATGCCATCCTCCAAAGTGCAACTGATCTGCAGATCTCATCAGCTGCTTGAGTCAGATTGGGTTGGCATGCTTCACAGGTCATGTCAAATCGCCCAGTACTATGGTTACTTGCCGCAGTTGGATTAACTTAACTTTGTCCAAGGTCTTTTCTTACTGTAACACTAAACCTTTGGAGGTAGATGTCACAGTACAACCAGTAACAATGTATGTTTTACATCAGCAGGTGGATCTGCTGCTGGGCACAGAAAGGCCATGGAACAGACTACCATTAACCCCTTTGGATGAAGCCTTCAGCGACAATGACACTCCTGGACGTGGAGGACGGTTTTGGCCCATCTGGACAATCTGGTCAGACGGCAACAGTGAGTCTCACTGTGCCCACAATGTCACCTCCCAGCCCTGTTGCTTCAACATCTCATGCAAGCATTCACCCCCCAACCTGTGTTCCTAGCACAGTGTCCTCCATCTCATGCCACCCAGTCCTGGATCCTGAGGTGCAGCGCAACACTTTGGGCAGTGAGGGTCCAGGAACAAGTTGAAGAGGGCACCCTGTGTTAGGAGCCCTGCTCCTTGGTGGTAGGGTGCATGGGAGGGATGCTGTGGGCCAGCTGAGTGAGGCCATCAAGATTGCTCTTGGCCAGGACACCATCAGCCAGGTCCAAGGGGGTTATCAGGAGTTCTAAGGCGTGATGGGCCAGGTGTTGACCAAACTCTGGGAAATAAAGCAGCTACAGAGGGACATGCATGAACAGATGGAAGCCCACAATTCCAACATGGCCTCCCTAACATGGGTGTTGAGGGAAATGCACACCACCCTGAGCCGGGCTTTTCAAAACCACCCTATCTCTCCCTTTGACTCACCAACCTAGGCCTATCAACATCAGCGCCAGCCACAGGTGTGGAGGTCCTGCCAGAGGAACAACAAGCAGCCCTGCCTCTGTAGTAGCTGATCACTCCTCCCCTCCCCCCAAGATACCCAATACTGCCAGTAATAACCCTCTTCCTTAAGGACCTCCTTTGTGTGTTACACATTCACTCTGGATTGATCCTGAACCACCACCGTTTTCAGTGGGAGCATTACTCTGGACTTTGGACTCCCAATTATGTTTCATCTACTACAATGATTTTATTCACCACCACCGACCCTTGCACGTTTGAATTTTTGTTGAGTCATGTCACATTATTTTCTGTTAGTCATAGCTTCACAATAAAATTACCCTTCACTGACTGATTTTGATTTCATATTTAGCTATGTAGGTATGTCAGACCATGTGAACCACATGATGATGATCCAAGGTACTTGTTCAAGATGGGATATGTTGCATGTACACAGTGTCCAGCTCAGGATTACAACCATCCCACACAAACACATACATACAAGTGTCTGGTCAAATTAAATATTTTATTACAGTGTTCAGCCCATAGGTTGTCAACATGTCAGATTGTAATATTTATGGTAAGATCCCGGAACGAACAGATGCAAGGCGTCTACTTGGTGGTATGGAAGCAATGGTCCTGACCCAACTTGTTAAAGGCCCTTCCCACGAAATGGGTCATACTATTGACTTAGTGTTTAGTAACACTCCTGCCCTGACATGTAGGTCTCTGACCCCACTAGCGTGTTCTGATCATTTTTTAATTTCTATTGAATTAGCCACGGGTACAATGGTGAGTGGGAGTAAGCCTGTTGTTCAGGTCGGGTGATCGTGGAATAAGTTGGATAAAGAGAATTTTTTTAGTCACTTTGGAATCTCTTATGTCCAGTGTCATGAGTAAGAGGGGATCTGAAGTTGAAGCTTTTAGTGACTGGATCACAGAAAGTCTGGACATAGTTCTTCCCCTGAGGAAAAAGTGTGGTCCGCGTAGAACAACTAGTGCCCCTTGGTTTACCCCCTCATTACTTCTCCTAAAAAGGAATGTAAAAAGTTAGAAAGAACTTGGAGAAAGCTGTTTGTTCCAGCAGATAGGGAAGCTTATAAGGGGGCTATCAGAAGGTATCATGCTGAAATTAAGGAGGCACAGAGGGTTTTCTACCAGCAGAAAATTGAGGGAGCGGCAGGTTCCCCCAAAGTAGTTTTCCAAATATTAAAAGATATTCTACACACGCCGGTGAAAGACAATCCGTTAGGGGCTTCCATAGAACACAGCAATTTACTAGCTGAATTTTTCCACCAAAAGATTTTGGACATCTATGCCACTTTTGGGGAGAAAAGTCCTTCACTGAAGGAGGAGGAGTTTTTTAATGGTGTTAATACAGCCTGTCTTTCTCACCTTAACCCTCTTTCACAAACTCAAGTGTTAAATTTCTTGAGTGCCCTGAAATCAGGATCCCCCCCTGGACCCTGCCCCTCCTCACATATTTGTGCAGGGGGTGGAAGTTATTGTTCCGATGCTGACACATTTACTTAATGATTCTCTTTCCAAAGGAGTAGTACATAGCTCTTAGAAGCATGCTGTAGTGAAACCGCTATTAAAAAAAACCTTCTCTTGACCCGACAGTGTTGAAGAATTTTAGACCCATTTCCCTTTTTCCCACCCCAGCTAAAATTCTGGATAAATACATCAATTGGCAACTCTCTACCTTTTTAGAACAGAATAGGTTGCTCCATCCCACTCAGATGGGCTTTAGAACTGGTCACAGCATAGAAACTGCATTAATTGCAGTTACGGAAGAGGCTAGAAAGAGGGTTGACCAGGGTCTTACCACAGTGATTATTATGCTGGACTTGAGCGCAGCTTTTGACACAGTACACCACCAGGTATTGATCCAGAGAATGAGGGAGCTCGGAATTAAGGAACAGGCACTTGCCTGGTTTACTTCCTTCCTACAGGATAGGTCCTTTCAGGTCCTAGATCGATCGTTCCTATCAAACAAACTACAGTGCAGGTGTGGTGTACCTCAGGGCTCTGCCCTTAGTTCGACACTGTTTAACATGTATATGGCTCCCTTGGCCTCTTTGGTGGAATCATTTGGGTTATCATTAGTGTCCTATGCTGATGACACCCAACTGGTGGTTTCCTTTTCTGCTAATGAGACCTCAGAAGGAGCCGCTTTCCTTACTTGTATGCAAGCGGTCTCAAGCTGGATGACTTAGAGTAAATTGCAACTAAATGAGGAGAAGACGGAAGTCATGATACTGGGCCCTGAACCAAGGCCTGGAATTTCTCGCACTTGTCCTTCGGCACTGAGTGAGTTCCCTCCTCCCAAAAAGCATGTTAAGAGCCTGGGGATCAGTCTGGATCCCCTTCTGACGCTAGACCTGCAGGCTACAAACATATCTACTACTTGCTTTGCCTTACTGAGACTTCTTAAGAAGATTTTTGTTATTCTTCCAGCAATGGCTAGAAGACTCATTGTGCAAGCGGTTATTCTTTGAAGGCTAGACTACGGGAATGGCCTTTTTCTAGGCTCCCCAGTATATTTTAAAAAGAAATTACAAAGAGTTCAAAATGCTGCAGCTCGTTTATTACTGAGCATCCCGAGAAGGTCTTCTGTGAAAGCTGGATTGGCCTCCTTGCACCGGTTGCCTGTTGTACAGTGGACAAATTTAAGGCTCTATGTCATATCCACAGGTCTTTGCATGATAGAGGACCTATGCTCCTTAGGAACTTGGCCACTTTTTAAAGGCCGAATAGAGATTTTAGATCCACTACTCTTGCTTTAGTAACCGTACCGAAAATAAAGAAAAAAAGATGGGGTGGGTCCTCTCTGATGTTTTTAGGAGCCAAATTGTGGAGCTCGCTGCCTCTTAATCTTCGGCTGATGGAGCAAGAACTGGAATTTAGAAAGGCCTTGAAAACTTGGTTATTCTAGGTCCAGATGTTTTTTCTCCTTTCTTGTTGCGTATCACTCTCATCCCCTCTGTGGTTAGGGTTTAGTAGTGCTGGGAAACCCGAGGATAGCCATGCGCTCTGTAAATTGTGTAACATAACATTTGAAATCATAAATGATTACTGAGTAAATGACCATATTTACAGGTACAGCCCTCCAGATCATGGAAGAAAGGGATTTGTTAGACATTGTCCCGTAGAATAGGCAAAAATTGAAGTGGTTGATGTCACCAGCTTGAGCCTTCTCACATACCACACCAAAGTAATTCAACATCACATAATCCAAAATACAGAGATGGCAGTATAACAGTCCCTGATCGCAGGGTCATCATAATCCAATGCTCATGCATCTGGTGGTATAACACAGACATATGTCAGTGTTGTGGCACTGGCAGTGTGGCCTACAACGATGAACACATATACAGCAATGTACACATAATAGAAAAAGAGTGTTTAGCCAATGTAAAGGGAAAATGACTTGTTTGTGGTCTAGAACTACATATTTTATGCCCACATGATGCATCAGGCCTACCACAGTACACAAAACAAGCCCAATGGGCACTTCTGACCTTCCACCTAAACAATGTGCAAGCTGTCTTGGCTCAGGTCTCCTACACCAAAACTCTGTGACCTACATTACCTGGAACAATCCAGGCCCACTTCGTATGTCAGAACAGCATCACAAACCTTCACAACATCACAACTCTGAAATGCCCACATGAAGATGTCATGGTGAAGGTACCTGTACACCGAACAAAACAAGGAGTATAGGCTTAAAACCATACATATGACACAAGTCACGTAGGAAGCATCTGGAAAACAAAGTACATTGCAAAGAAACTGACACAAACAAAGCAACATTCTCAAGGTAGCAATGTGTCAAAATCTATCTGATCAATCAGCCTTTGACGGATTATTGCAGAGTATCGGCTTCCTAGTTGTCTCCTAAACACTCAACTCCACACTTTGTCACGACTACATTTCAATGTACATTCACAGTCGCAACATCACATGACAAGTAGCTGTGGATGAGATCTTCTCGCAAGTCAGTGCCTTCCTCTTCACCACTGTCATCCTCAGTTGGCATTTCAGGATTCTCACCCATGGGCACTGCAGACTTCCCCTCCTCTGGGATGTACGGAGTATTCCTCCGCAGGGTGATGTTGTGGAGCATGCAGCATGCCACAGTGATCTGACACACTTTCCCGGGTGAGAAGAGGAGGGCTCCACTAGTCCTGTCCAGACAGTGAAATCTGGCCTTCAGGAGCCCAAAAGCCTGCTACACTGGCTGCCCTGTTCTTCCATGGGCCTCATTGAAGCAGACTTCCCCTGGCGTAGTTGAATTCCTCAGCGGTGGCAACAGCCAAGGAGGGTTTGGATATGCTGAGTCTCCTGTTAAGGAATGGGACATAAGTGAAACAATGAGTCAGTCATGTCATGGTTGTAGCACCTGACATTGCTGACACACAATCGGGACAGACGCGGCTTACCAGCCAGCCAGACCCTCTAAGGTTGCAGTTGTGACATCATCTGGGGTACAGTACTGTTCCGCATTATGAAGGAATCATGTGCTGATCCTGGATAATGGGCACACACATTTGAGATGTAGCGTTCCGGCAAACAGACAGATTGCACATTGATGGAATGGAAGTTTTTTCTGTTGCGATAGACTTGTTCAGTGGCCTGCCGTGGCATCAAGCCAACATGTGGGAGGTGGGCAGAACCATAGATGTCAGCTCTCACATTGGCTAAATCCTCACTTTGGAGGAAATTGATAAAGATGTCAATATGTTTCAAAATTGCTGAGAGGAAATCCTTCAACACCAGACTGAACATAGATTGGGACACACCAGCAGTTAGTGTCACTGTATGTTGAAAGGCCCTGTGGCCCGGAAGTGCAGTACTGACATGACTTGTACAATGGGTGGTATGCAGGATGGATTACTGTTAGCTGGCTTCAGATCTGGCTCCAACTGATGGCATAAGTCCACTATTGTTTGCCTATTTAGAAGGTATAAATGGATGACATGGTGTTCCTCCATGGTCTGAAGGTCTGGCAGTATATGCTAGATAGGAGGTTGTTGCATCCTCCCTCTCCCAGGCTACCTGTGTGTGATCAGACATGATTTGTAACATTAGTCGGTGTGTCTAATGCAGCATACATGATGCATGTCAACAGTATCATGTGACACAGCATTTCTGACTAGAAAGACATGACATGCAGTACACATCATACCCAAGAGGCTGGTGAGCCTCTCCTTTGCCGCAGTCACCTCAGATCCAGCCACAGCCCCTGTTACCTCTGCTGCCCTGAGTGAGGAGGCTAAAGACCTACTGAGGAGTATCTCTGTGGGGCAGACTGCCATTGTGAATGTCATCCAGGGGTTGTCCAGCCAACTTCAGAAGACCAACGATTTCTTGGAAGGCATTCATAGTATCATGTCTGGCCTACAGATATCTTTTCAGGCTCTGGCCTCCTCACTGATGGCAACTAGTCACCCCTCAAAATCCTCCCCCCTCCACCTCCCTCTTCCCAATCCAAATTCCCTATTCCCCTACCTGTCCGAAGCACAGACACATCCTCATGCATCCAACTCATCACTCACAAGCAGCATACATCGACACAAACACCACAAGACACACGTCACCAGTGCACTCAACATTCACCCACAAACACCACATCAGACACCACTTCACCAGACACCCCCACCGACCCACACACCAGATCGAGCATATCCACATACACCAAAACAACAGCCTGTGACACTTCTGCCACACCCACCGTACACCCAGACAACAGCTCACCACCCACGGACCCGCACACCTCAGACACCATGCCCCCAGACACCAGAACAACACTAATAGACACATCCACCACATCAGCCATACCCGCAGACACCACCCCAACACTCGCAGACACATGCACCACATCAGCCATACCCGCAGACACCGCTGCAACACACACAGGCACATCCACCACATCCAGCATACCCACAGGCACCACCCCAACAGACAGACACACACACACACACACACACACACACACACACACACACCCTACCACTCCCACATCAGCCAGCACCTCCTCCTTCCAGCTGCACAAGACACCCACTCTCACACATGCAACAGACCCCACCCAAACAGAAGCAGACATCACAC
This sequence comes from Pleurodeles waltl, assembly GCF_031143425.1. Classification (NCBI taxonomy): domain Eukaryota; kingdom Metazoa; phylum Chordata; class Amphibia; order Caudata; family Salamandridae; genus Pleurodeles; species Pleurodeles waltl. Next base: position 1,398,075,797 of record NC_090444.1, on the reverse strand, counting down.
ACACACACACCCCCAAGGCATCTACCCCCACACAGAAGACGATCACTTCCTCAACCTCCAAATCCCCAACCCATTCTGATGACCCTACCCATTTTCCCCAAGAGAGTTTCCTTTTCAACTTTGCCTTTTCCCCTGTTACCTCCAAACCCAAGAGGCCCCCACCCATCCCTTCCACATTCAAGTCCTTCCCTGTCAAACCTGCCCCTCCCTGCAAGCACCCATACCCCTCACCCACCAAGAAGAAGCCCACCCCTCCAAAGAAAAAGACCCCCTCCCTCCTGAACCCGCCCATCCCAAATCCGACCCTCACCCAAGACTGATCCCTGAGGTGTCTGCCTGCCCATTGGATGCCCCTTCCTGAGGAGGTTCCCGGGCAGTCATAGGAGTCAAGTGTAGGCGGCACAGTAATGTGCATGGACACTATGGACTGGCCAGCTGCCTTTTTTCTAAATCATTTGGATGGAATAAACACAAGTTTTTTTTTTCTTTTGGGGTAAAGGTTTGTCCTGCAATTCCCTTTCTACCTTAATGTTGCTCCTGAGTAAAGTGTGTTGTATGCCTACACTTGTATGTGTTTCACCTTGATTGCTGATCAACTTGCTGTTGTTTGCAATATCTGACATTGTGGGCAGTGCTGGTGTCACCCAAGACAAAGGTAGATGTTTAGTGTATGTATATGTGGGTGTTAATCCAATTGAGGTGTCATTGCATTGTGTTATGTTTGGTATGGTGAGTATTTCATCTCATGCTGTTCAATGTCAGCATGTGTGGTGTTAGACTTGTCCCCCAGATATGGATTGTACACTTGTCTCATGTGTGGATGCTCGGGGTATGTTTGTCCATACAAGGAGGGTGTTCATTTGTGCTTGCTTCCTTTGCAATAGACTGACCATGGGACCATTTTGATGTGTGTACCTTGAAGCTACTTCATCTAGATGTATGGCCCATGCTGTTGCTGTTATATGTGTTTTCTTGACTTGCATTTGGCCATTATGCAGATAGGCATGCCACGTGTCTCGACTATTGTTTGTCCCTGAGATACATGAAGGGCCAGTTCCTGTGCAAATGTTCTTCTAGGGGCATGTGCAAAGTGTAATGTGTCCCATGGCAGCATTCTTCAATGAGTTCTCCTCATGCCCCCGTCTCTAGTGTGCATGTATTATTTGCATTGTGGGCTTTGGATATACAGTATAGGTCTCCCTAACTTTTGTGTATCCCATTGAGCTTCCATTGTGTTGCAATGTGGGTGATGTGTGGGTCCATTGCAGGGCTGTTTCATGGAAGGGGTGTTTGTGTTCTGTGACACATCCATACATGTGGCTTCAATCTGACGACAGTCCATGGCATGTGATCAATTTGTGGTGGTGTTTGAATTATGTGTGATGTTGCTGTTGTGTGACCTAATGTTCTGTACATTTAATTTCTACTTGTTGGTGAAAATGATTACGGTCTGTAAACGTTTGTGAACGTGAGCAGACGATTTCTTTGCCTGATGACAGTTCAGTACGTGAATTCTAACTTTACAGGCTACAGTGACTTATTCTTTCTCTTTGAAGGTGCTACTTGTCGTGTTATGTGCTTTTTCTGTTTAATTTATCAGGGGTTGTGCATACCTTGGGCCTAGGTACTTGGGCTGTCAAGGCCTACACATGTAAGAAGAGTAATGATAGTCCAATAGTTTAGGCAATTTCATCTGTACGGAAATAGAATTAACATAAAGTACTCACTGATGAAAATTTCTAAACCGTTCATTTTTGATGTCTAACATTTACCAAATTTGAAGGCAACTAGATGTCCTTGAGCAGGTTACTCAAGTCTATTTGGGCTGCAAAGAAGATGTATATACTCAGGTTTTCAGAAATTATCATAACCGATTACATTCTTGTATCATTTGATAATTCTAAGATGCAAACTTGCAATTCATGTGGGACGGTGGTATCTGTGGATGCCTATAAGTGTGATGAAGGAGATTTTGAAAATCATTCTGGCTTCTTTGAGATGCTAGTGGAGGTTTTTCCAAATGGGGACGATGTGGTCTGATTTCTTATGCTCGTGATCAGGCCGCTGCTGTTGAAACTGTCAGGCTGTTGTTACCACTTTCATATTTATAAGGCTCTCAATTTTTGGGGTGATGTATCTGATAGAAGGCAGTTTGGGTGGGTTGAGAGGTAGGAGATTTTTTCAGGCTTTGAGTGATTTTGAAAGAAAAGGTTTCTAGCATAGGAGCCTAAGTTTGATGGGATATATTGATTGCTGTTTGATACTTTTTGGCGCCAAGGAGAAAACATTGGTTTTGGAAGAATCAAGTTTGCGGAATCAAGTTTCAGCGTGAAGGAGCCATCAGTTATATTGTGAATTTGATTAATTGAATTCCTCTTATATTTATTTTCTTGCAAGTTTTCACTTCAAATGATAGGCAATTTAATTTTCAAAAGATGTGCTCTCCTTTTCGCCTTCCCCTATTGGTGAGTGCTCCTTAGTTCCCTCACATAGGATCTCTTTAACATTATGTCACTTATGTCACTAAATTCAGCATTTCCTACATGCCAGCACCCCCCTCATTCCCCTCTCAATTCAGGCGGGAGACTACCATTTTTAAGGCTGATCTCCTGCCTCCTGATTACTGCATTCAAAAACTCGATTCCTCGGTTGGCTTCTACTGACAAGATTGCTGTTGTGGGACTCGAAGTATATACTGCCAGTAACCTCCTCCTGCAAGCCAGTGTGCAACATTTTTGTCACGCGCTTTGCCTGCCATCGGGACATACATACGTGACACTCTTGTTGGTGTAAAAGGTCATTTATTAGAACAGGGTTTGAACATCATTACTTAAACATTTAACTGTATCTTCTTTTAAAACAGACTTTAACTTACAGTTCCCTTTCCTTTATTTTCTCCTTAAAATATCTCCCTTCAATTTTCCTACCGTATATGCTCCCCTATTCCTCCCATGCCTTCCCTGCCTGTAGCCTACCCCTCCCCGCTCTGATCCTTCAATTCCTTGTTTTCCCCCCGGGAAGGGTGGACAAGCCCGCACCTGGCTCTCCACCCTCCCCCATCTCCTGCCATCACTCTCAAAATCACCTGTCCTAAATGACTGTTAACCGCCCCTACCTGACCCCCCTTTCCTGCCTAACTATCCTCTCCTCCCTCTGCCTTCCTAAGCTGGGTGGGTGGGTGGTCCTGACTAACGCGACCCTCCCACGCTAAATCGGCACGGTGAAGAGGCCGACCCCCCCCCCTTTTATTTCCTAACCTAAACCCGCCCCCACTTACCTCTAACCCAAAGGGGCGCCTTGCGCGCCACTTCCCTTATCCCGAAACCGCCCGCGGAGAGACTAGACTGCGTCTCTCTATCCGCGGGCCCCTTCATCGGGACATACATACGTGACACCCTTGTTGGTGTAAAAGGTCATTTATTAGAACAGGGTTTGATCATCATTACTTAAACATTTAACTGTATCTTCTTTTAAAACAGACTTTAACTTACAATTCCCTTTCCTTTATTTTCTCCTTAAAATATCTCCCTTCAATTTTCCTACCGTATATGCTCCCCTATTCCTCCCATGCCTTCCCTGCCTGTAGCCTACCCCTCCCCGCTCTGATCCTTCAATTCCTTGTTTTTCCCCCTGGAAGGGTGGACAAGCCTACACCTGGCTCTCCACCCTCCCCCATCTCCTGCCAACCAGAGAAACCCGTGAGGCGTTTCGCTGCCCCACCCTCTTTTATTTCCGGGTACACAAATTTGTACCCCATACGCTTTCTAACATCAGTCTCAGCTCTGTGATATAGTACGCGTTACCCAACTGTGATAAATGGACCCCGTCGTCGCGAAACAAAACTTGTTCCCGTTCTTTTATGTCCCTGTGTCTCAAAACCTTGATCCCTTGGGCCCAGCAGAAAACTCTCATAGCTCTGTTCAATTTCTTTCGAGCCCGCTCTATGGCTCCATGATTGATAGCCCCTCTCCAAGCCCTTCTCGGCACAAATTCCGTCCATATCAAGCATGTTCCGTATAGTTTTTGTTTTAAAAGTTACAAATCCCTCTGCATCAATTGAATCAAAGTAAGCCCTGATAGCTTCACCAGATCATTCTCCCCCAGATGAATCAATAACAAATCTGGGCATCCCCACCGAGGCAAGTTACCCGTGATAAATGGAAGCAGGCTCCCCCACCTCATACCACTCTTGCCCCACCAACGCACTTCATGGCTTCTGCTGGGCAGTCCCAATGATCTGCCATAAATTTGCTTCTCTGCAAATTTCGCCGCCCAATGGACAAACGAATGGCCGACCAACCATGTCGTCATCTTTCCCGTCTCCGGCCCAGCCACGCAGCCTATAAAGAAAAAACATTGTAACAATTGCCTGGATACGCAAACCCTCCCCACCCCCACATCTCTCCCCTCCTGTCTGTTCCGTTTTCTTCAAGGCCTAACATATCTCTCACAGCACCTAGACTTCCATCTCCCTATGGCCTTGATCTTAGCCCATTCCCAGCCCAAATGTGCTGCCTCCGTTGCCGCGCCAATCCTAAATGAGTGCGTTCCATAGTCACCTGCTCGCCGCCCTATCCTTCCAAGGGCCATTCTCATAACTTGTAAAAGTTGGTAACTAGTTAGCTTCTTCCCTGACGCATGTATAAAAACCCCTGTTTCACCTGCCCCTGGCCATCTGGCTTTGAAACTGACCCATTCCTCAACCGGGCAAGCTAACTCCACGCCCCCTTTTTCCAACCATATCCACTTGCCTTTCCCCAGCTGGTCAGTTTTTGACCGTCTTAGCCATATCCCCAACCTGTCTTTATGCATGCATACCTCTTTTCTCCTTACCCCGATTTCTTTACCCACCCCCAACAACTCTGATACTCTAAATGCGCCAAAAAACATCCACAACATACATAACTGAAATAACCCCACCTCGTATTCATCCCTACAACAGACTGGTAAAACCTGTACTATCTCTACCAACATTTCAAACGTAATGGGTTCCCTTGCTGGCTTATCTCCGCTCGCTCTAACCTTGCTCCATCCCCTCAGCATTTTACCCAATAAATCATTGTGCGCTGGATCATAACCGAAAAACTATTTTCCATAAAAAGACACGCCAGCCAGTTTCCCCCCAATTGTAGCTGGAGATAAACCCTCCCCGATCAGAAACAGCACAAAACGTCTAGTCCTAGCTTCAAGCATTGGCAGGCTTTGTGCCCAAAAATTGCCCCAAAACTTTTCAAAAGATTGAAACTCCAACCATGCCAGTCTGTAATTACGCCGCGTGGATACTGCTAATGACATCTCCACCAGCCCCGTGATCATCATGCCCCCCATTCCCAGATGTCTGCCGGGACCACAGTCTTGTTCTGATCCGCTCCAGGTGCCAATTCGCGGAAACGCCGCCACTGTGAACGAGATAGGGAGTCTGCAATCTCGTTGTAGATCCCTGGTATATGTGCAGCTTTAAAAATAAAATTCAAGGACAAACATAACAGCATGAACTGGCGCAACAAGCGCAAAACTCTGAGGTCCCTTGCTCTCTGTCTGTTTACCAACTCTACAACTGCCATATTGTCTATCTGAAAAATAACTGTCCTGTTAGCTAATTCTTGTCCCCACGCTGCCAGTGCCACTAAAAGGGGAAAAAACTCCAGGAACGCAATGCTTCTCCCTTGCTGCATCCAAGATGCCGGCCATGTCTCCGCACACCACCTCCCGTCCCAATATAAACCAAAACCTGATGCTCCTGCTGCATCTGAGAAAATTTGGACCTGCCATACCGTGTCCGACTCCCCAAAAGACATCGGCACTCCATTGAAGTGTCTCAGAAAAATCTCCCATACTCTAATGTCTTCTCGTAATGTCAATGATACTCGTATCCTGTGGTGCGGAAGTACGGCACCTGACATGGAAAGTCCCAACCGCCTACAAAAAGTTCTACCTCCCCTTACTAGCCTAAAAGCCTCTGAGCCATTCTCAGGTCCATCTTGCGCAAAGTGCGCACCTCTGCCAGGCAATCTAGCATCTTTTGCCGCTGGCAGCCTGGCGACCAATTCCTTCGTATCCAGTTCAATGCCCAAAAAGGTTAGAATCGGCACGGGGCCTTCTGTTTTCTCCGGAGCCAAAGGCACACCTGCCTGTTGCGCCAGCTTCTGAAAAGCGTCCAGCGCCCGCCCACACGCCCCAGATGCCGCAGGCCCTACGAATAAGAAATCGTCTAGGTAATGCGTCACCCACCTATGTCCACTCACTCTCACAAAAACCCATTGTAAAAAGGTGCTGAAGGTCTCGAAAAGAGCACATGATATCGAGCAACCCATGGGCAGCACCCTGTCCACATAGATGTTGCCGTCCAGCTGCATGCCCAAGAGGTCAAAGTCTGCTGGATGAATAGGGAGCAGTCTAAAAGCTGATTGAATGTCGCATTTTGCCAATTCCGCCATCCTGCCACACTTTAAAACTAACTTTATCGCATCATCGACTGACGCGTAAATTACTTTAGAGTCCTCTTGGGCAATAAAATCATTGACAGACGTCCCTTCCGGCCAAGACAAATGATGAATCAACCGAAATTCCCCTTGTGCTTTTTTGGGTACCACTCCCAAAGGGGATATCATCAAGGTGTCACTGGCCACCCGGAGAATGGGCCTGCTATTCTGCCTAAACCTACCTCTTTTGCCAGTTTGTCGCGCACTATCTGCGGGCGTTCTTTGGCTGACCACAAATTGTCAGCCCATCTCTGTTGCCGAGGGCCTTGGTAACCTATTCTAAAACCTTCTCTAAAACCCCATTCGAGTAAACGCGCTTTATCCCTGTCTGGGTATATATGTAACTATGGCAACAGAAATTCCAGTCTAACTGGCGTAGGACCCTTTTGGCGCAGGAGTGCCATGCGCCCCTCTCCCTCTAGCAGCCCTCCACTGTTCAGCTGGGCTGGACAGGGAGAAACATTGGGTGACTGGATGACTGGGTGACTGGGCCCCCGCACTTGGAGCAGTCATGCTTGAACCTGCATTGTGCTCTGGAACAAAAACCCTTGTTAAAGTTCCAACAAGCCCCCGCCATTGTCCCTGTTGTCTTAGTGGTATTGCCCGCCCCTCCATGGGCGGGGCGAGCTTGAAAGGGCTTGTAAGTCACTGGCAGGCCACTCGCAGTGTGAGTGGACGCCGCTGTCTGCGCCAATGCCATCCATTGCATCCACAATTCGGGGTCCACGTCACCCCACGGTTTCTCCGGATTGACACTCACCCGGGCCCTTAATTCTTCATCGTAACTGAGCCATGCGAACCCTCCAAAATGCATTTGGGCCTTTCTAATTATATCCATGTATTTAAAAAGTGCAATGGCCCTGTCCGGGTATTTCTCGCAGTATATACTGGCGAATATCAAAAAGGCCGATGTCCAGTTATCCATTGTTATAGGTACCCGAGGCCTACGTGCTAATTCCCATTCTTCCTCTTTGGACCCTTCCTTTGCCTGTATGTCCCTATGCAATAGTTTAAAAACATCTACATATTCGTGTTTCCATATTTTGTTTTTTGTTTTCTCGGCCACATGCGAACCTAGTGGCATGCTAAACCCATGTACGGCAGTCTCTTCTTGTGACCTCCCCCCTCCTTGTCCTCTACCGTCTTTTCTCCCGTATCCGCCTTCCCCGTTGTGGCCGTACCACTCGTGGCGGTGCCTTCTTTATCTTTGTTCTCGACCGTCTTCTGTATGTCGCTATCACCTGCCTTCTCTAAAACTGACCCGTCTCCTACCCCAATGGACCTTCTTGTGTTAGCCTCCTTTATTATCCCGCCCCCCTCACCCCACACTGACCACCAATTCTTACCTCCAGCGTTGTCCCCCAGACTCCTTGGTATTCTTTTTAGGCTTCTGCCGCGCGGTGTAATTTGCCGACCACCAGTGGGGCCTTCCAGCGGAGCTGCCACCTGTAAAACAGAGCACAAAGAGGTTGCGCCGCTCTTGCGCCCTCGCCCGCCACCCTTTGTCACAGTGCTCACCTCCCAATCTCGTATTTCGCTATCCTCCCATTCATCCCCTTCCTCTTCATAGTCCAGTTCCAGTTCATCCTCTCCTTCCCACTGGCCTTTGCGCTGGCCGAAATCTCTTGTATTAGTTGATGTACTCGCACTTGCTTCCAACCCCGCATGACGCGTGTCATCGGGACGGTGTCCGTGGTCCCCCGGTGTGGAGAAGGCCGCCACAGACCCCTCCAGTGCTTCGTGCCAACGCGTTTGGGCCGCATTGCGCCCAGTCAGCGTATTCCGTCTCTTGCCAACCTCTGCCGTTGGCATTGCTGCCTTTCTGCCCCCGTGACCGTCTGCGTCACCGGGTTTCCCCGCGCCTACTGACCCTTCGGCCGCTCAAGCCTCTTGTCTCTGTTCCCCCCTTGCCTGTGGCACCCATACCCAGGTTCTGCTTCCCCGCCCTGGTTGCTGTGTCCCTGCTTGCCCCTTGGCCTCTCTGGGTTTTGGGGTTGTCTCGCTGCGGGCCTGTGCCTCTTCCCTGTCCTTGCACAGCTGCGCCCACCTGGCCTCTGTTTCTAACACGGCCTTACGCTGTTCCCGTATTCTGGCCTCCAAATCCCATGTCTCTGCCTGATCCCAGGCCCCATGTGTGTGCGGGCTCTGGTCCACAGCGGTCCCTGCTTCCTGTGCTGCCTTGACTTTCCCTCCCCTGGCCTGGCGTGGCGCTGCCTTGGCCCTCCCTGACCCACCCCTGTGTCTTCCGGCATACTTGCCTCTTTTCTTTACGGGCGCCCTGAAAAACCCAGAGCTGGGGCCCTCCCCTCCGTGGTATGACAAATCTAGGGGGGCGAAATCCCCGCTGGGCCCCTGTGTGGGTTGCTCTACCTCCTTGCTGTGCCCGTCGCCCCTGGCCCCCACCGCTGTGTGTGCCCCACTGCTTGCGGGGTTCGCACCTGCTTGCGCGCTAGCTGTCCCTGCGTCCTGTGTGTCTTGCGTCTCCCCGCCAAACATCAGCGGGCTCTGAGTCCCGTGAAGAACTTGCTGTGCAATTGCGCCGTGCCCGGGCGCCACAGGCCCTTCGTCCCTCTCCCCGTCAGATTCCTGTGACTCGCATGCCGCTATTGCTGCCGCAACCCGCCCCGATGCCGCCCTACTGGGGCGTGTCATCCCCACCCAGGCCTGGTCTAGAACACCTGGTCTAAGTAAATCCGCCCTGCCTGCTTCGCCTAAAACGCGTAGTGCGGCCCTTACTGCCTCCGGGTCATGGCCGGTGGCCATGTTGCCGACCGTGGCTGTCGGCTGTTGTTCTACTACCACCTTATTAGCTGTTTCCCTTTATGTGTCCCTGTGTAAATATCTGTGTTTCATATATATATATATATATTTTTTGTAAACCTTTTTTTTTTTTTGTGTGTGCCTAAACTGGCCTTCCCTCGTGTTCTGGGTGTTCCCTGTGCTGTCCCCTGTATTGGGGTGGTGGCGAGCTGCCTGGGAACCTGCTGCCCGAAATTTCCGAAAAATATATATATATTTTTTTTTGCCCAAGGGGCCCTCCCCATCCCTAGCGCGCCTTTTATTGCCCTGGGGGCCCGTGCGGGGGTGTGGCAGCGCCTCCGCGTCAGCAAGGCCTGTGCCTGCTGATTCTCGGCAGCGCGTCTCCCGGCGGTGCTGCAAACCCCCGGGGGGCCGCCTCTTGCCAACGCGCGTCTCCGCGCGCTAAAAGAAAATTTTGCTCCAGGTGCCGGCCTTCCCCGCTTCGCGCACCGGTTATAAATTTAACCGGTGCCAAAATGCCCAAGGGGGGCTGCCTCCCCCGTCTCTGCCCGTCGTGACAAAAATGCCCAAGGAGCCGGCCTCCCCTTCCGCCGGTGTCCTATTTCTCCTGCAGGCCCCGCGGGACGGTGTGCCTGCCTGTAAAAAAAAAAAAAAATTATCCCCAAACACTAAATCCCCTGGCCTAACTAAACCTGCCTCCTTACCTCCTTCCTGACTAACGCGACCCTCCCACGCTAAAGCGGCGCGGTAAAGAGGCCGACCCCACCCTCCACCCCCTGTATATTTCCTAACCTAAACCCGCCCCCACTTACCTCTAACCCAATGGGGCGCCTTGCGCGCCACTTCCCTTATCCCGAAACCACCCGCAGAGAGACTAGACTGCGTCTCTCTCTCCGCGGGCCCCTTCATAGCGCTTTTTCTCTGCTCCTGACAGGTGTTGAAAAAAAGTAGATTTGCATTTCTGATATCTGTTTCTGCACCAGCGCGCTTGCAAGACCCATACACGACAAAAGACCCGGTTTAGGCCTCCATAAAAGTCAATGGGACCTTTTTGTCTAAGACAAATGATTTTTAAATGGTGGATATAGACTTTAATTTTCTGCTACATGACGTGTCTGTGTTGTAATTTCTACCAGAATCTACCTTTTTTACAGAATGTGTTTTTTTTGTTTTGTGTATCTTTTTTCGTAATGGACCTTGAGCATTCAGGCATGGAACCACGCCTGCTTGTACCTTCCTCGGGTTGTAGACGTGAGTGGGTAGAGCATAATGAAGCAGTTTTATTGTTACGCCGATCACATGTATCCCATCATTGGAATGAATAATAATGACAAAAATGTCTCCATCTAGTTTTGAAGTAAATGCTGTTTCTTTAAGTGATATGAATACACAAGTAATTAAAAAAATTAAATGCCAAATTTGAAAAAAGTAATATATTGGAATGGCCCTGAATTACAAGTGCCAAAACATTCACTTGTATTAAAATGCAATAATTGAATATAGCTTTGAGTGAATGGGCTCAATATTTTCAGTGAAGCAGCATAAAAACTCTTGTTGAACACTTTCAGGACACAGATACTGCAGCCATAAACTTTACTCCTGGAGGGCCCAGCACTCCCAGCTGTAGAGCAAAAGCTCTAGCTGTTGGAGTGCTTGAAATGCCAAGGAACTCTTGGGAAGGTAATTCTTTTGGGGTCCCCCAACTTTGGGTGGGGATTTCCAAAATCTTTTTGGGGGGAGGAAGCGCTGCTCCTGCAGCTCTCCTCGCACTTCCTGACCTTGTTGGTGGTGACCCTGTCGTCCTGGGACGGCCACAAAGAGACAAACAAGTCATAAACAGGCTAAAATAGACAAGTCACACAGGGCATTATTGGGCGTTCCTCACGTGTGCAGTGAATATGTAATTAGCAGTTCTCTTGCTGTGCTGGGGAGAGCTGCATTTTCTTTTCCCTTTCTTTCCTTTTTGTTCGGGTGTTTGGTCCCACCTCAGCACCCTGTGTGCAGAATCTTTTATTAGGGACAGCTCGGGGAGCTCTCCCCAGCTGTCCCCACCGGCTCCCCGTGCCAGCAGCACTTCTGACCTGCCCGCTCCTAAAGGCAAGCACATAGTCTGTGCCTGACATCCTGCTTCTCCAAGTCATGGGCACAGGAAGCAGAGCAGTCAGGCAACATGGGGGAGCATGGCAGTGCTCCCCATATCCTTCAACTTCTCAGGGCCCAGTGATAGGCCCCTCTTCGCAATTCACTGGGGAGCGCAATGTTGCGCACTCGCTTCCAGGTTTCTCAGCATTCAGGAATGCACAGCTTCACCTCCCTGCTTCCATTGGTGCTCAGGGGCCTGGTGTTGAGGTCCTGGGCTCCCGAGAGGCCAGTGATCCCCAGGCCACTTGGATGCTATGGAAGGGGGCCTCCACGCACGCCCTCTCCCATTGTCCAGTATTTGGCATTCCTTTGGTGGCAACCCCGAGGCCCGGGCCCACCCTGGTGGATGAAAGCAACCTCTCAGCCTCTCTCTGGGCCAGGAAAATCTCAAAAGTCATCCACACTTTAAAAATTCTGTATCTCGGGCCCTGTTGGGCCGATTTGGACGGTTTTAGTCTAGTTCTGCTCCTGGTGGAAAGCCTTAGCGACCTGGGCATATTCCTTAGGCCTCCTGGCCTCCAAGGTGATGCCTTCACAGAGAGCTGGGTCCCCTAGCTCTGCACTAGCCTTTCTCTTTGTTATTACTCTGGGCCTTTCTCCTCAATAGTGCAAAAGCACAGTCTTTCCCTCAAGTAGTCCTCAGGGAGTGTAAGGGGACCAGCTTCCCTGGTCCTGGGTATTGGCCCACTGGTTCAGGGGTCAGCTAGAGCCAGAGTCCTTAGTCCAGATGTCAGTCAGGGGGTTCCTCCTTCCAATTGTCCATGGCGGCTGACTCCAGTTCCAGTGTCCAGCAAAAAAGCACACCCAAGAGAGAGGTTTCTCCCCTGCACAGGACCTTTTAAATGGGGCTGAGAGTGTCCAGCAGGGTTGCACCACTGGCCTGTACCCATGTTCCACATAACCTCTCCACCTCTGTCCCAAGCTTTCTGCACAGCCTGCTGGGATATTCCAAAATGGAGTCACCCTGGAGTTACTTACCACATTTGGTCTGGATGGGGTATCAGCTCTACTGCTCGCGGACATCATGGCCAGGGCCTTCCCCAGCAAGATTTTAAAGAAGCCCCCCTCCTGGTTCGGTTCCAGACGTCCTGGGTCCGTCCTTTGTTTATTGGGCTTGGGCAGACCCTCTTTATGGCACAGAGTGACAGCTGCCTGATTGATGCAGAGCAGTTTGCCGCACCCCTTTCCTTCTTAGAAGCTGATGTTAGCACTGTTAATGGTTCCCTTTGTTGGGGAAGGCCTTTGTTCCTGCAACCGGAGAAAAAAGTAATTAACCCAGCTCAGCAAGGTGACAAAAGGCCTGGGCTCTGATCCTGAGCTGAACCAGAGAAAAATGGCATTCCTGGATGACCCGTAAGCTGTACAGATATGTCTTTGGACTTTGTAGAAGTCTTTTCAACATGGTTACAATGTACATCTGAATTATTCTTGTCTGTAGACCAAGAGGAAGTGGAGCTGCACTCTCAGGGAGCCTTCACCATAAGTGAATAATGGAGTGTCACTGCTGACAAGGCAGTAGACCTCTCTAACTTAACCTATATGTGTACAACATCATTATAAGGCCTATCTCAGGTCAATAATGAATCCTTTAGAGTTCTAGCTCTGGCAAGCTACCTGTGCGCAGATCCTGGACTGTGCGTGACCGTAGTCTCCCACGCACAGCCCTCCCACACGTGTGCATGGGTTCATGTGTAACCAGCCAAGTGCCTCTTACATTTACTGTGCCGTAGCTTCCTTATCTTAAACTGTAGGCACTGACAGTGGACACGTCCAGTCCATTTGCCATGAGTTTACTGTGGGTGAGTCACAGGTTATGAGGCTTCACAACAGTAAAAGCTCTAAAACCACGTAATCAAAAAGCGAAAACTCCAGGCGGATTAGTTGTGTAACTACGTACACAAAATGGCAAGAATTACAAACACATTTCACATGGAGAGATTGATTTACACAATGCAAGTTCCTAAGAGGATATTGAAAGAGTAATTCTTCAGTCCTAGGATGCATGACACATGAGTAAGGATGAATTTGCACTGACACAGCTTGCATTATTCATTGTTTCAAGTATACATTCTGATCGATACTTCATACAATGGATTAATCAGCTTATGAATATTCTTCAGATGCCTGACTGGATAAGCAACCTCTAGTTGTGGCTTTCACCAATCAGGTTGTGATGACATTGAACTTTATAAGTGTCTGGCTTGCTGGTGTCAGTCGTTTTTTTCATGCCTTACCAGCACAGGTCAAAAGCTCTTTCTCTGTAGCTTCTGATAAATTTTCTGAGGGAGTTTGACAGCCTCTAGGTCGAATGTCACCACTTAAGGTCAGAGTTTAAACCTTGTTGACGGTGTTGTAAGAAGATGTCTAATGTCATGGGAATTAATCTGCATGTGGTGTCTGAGATTCGGTCTGCTGCTTCTATGCCATAAAGGAGTGGAAGGCCCAGTTATTTTTAAGGGACCCTTCAGAATAGTCCCAATTGCCTCCTTCAAGTATGTCACCTGTCGGGAGCGATCCAGGAGACATCTTCCTATAAGTAACAAAAAAACACCACAGGAAGGAAAACTCCTTTTTCCCTTAGGGTGTCACGGTTTACTCGTCGCTTACGGTTTTGGCCAACTGGAACTGAAGGATGATCTTGATTCTTGTAGGTCCTGCCCTGGCCAGGGTAAGAGCGGCCCTTTCTGGTAGCCACAGTGCTGCTGACAATGGTACGTCAAAAGGCAGCCCGTGCCCTCCAGAAGGAGTCCCAGAGGAAAAACCCCAAAGGAAAAAAAATCTCTGACTGGAACTCCCTGGAACAGAAGAAAAAACACAAGAAAAAATGTTAGACTTCCAATCAAGAAAAATAACTGGAAGGAAACTGTAACGACCAGGGAAAAAAGGCTGGAATCAGAGGAAAAGCAACCGGAGCGTGCTGGGAGGAAGAAGAACATGGCCCCGTACTTGGAAAAAATTAAAGAAGAAAAGAAAAAAGAAAGAGGAAAGAATACAAAGGAAAAGAAGTAAAAAAAGAAAAGCCAGTCACCAGGTAACTGACGGGTGGGGCGCCCACCCCTAAATCCGAGGGCTCGCCACGCCCAAACTCGCTGAGGCCCGATGCCCAATCTAGGGCCTCAGGCGACATTAAGCTGAAAAAATGGGCCAAGGTGAGCCCCGCGGCTGGGAAAACGGACCGTGGGCCCAATCACGCCCGAGCCGGCAACATAGGGAATGGTTCAAAGGGTATCCTAGCTATTAAAAAGATGAAACCCGGGTTCCCAGCTCAGTCTGCTGACCCGTCCCAGGTCGAGGCCTTTTGAACAGTCTATGTTGCATGTCTTTAGGGTGGACCCCTATTTCTGTGAGCCAAACCCCAAGGGGTGGCCTGATCCTGGGAGGTTGGTACTTCTGGTACCTCCAGCCTTGACACCTGTTAAATCCATGCCTGCTATGGCTGTGGCCTCAGCCCTGCTGCAGAGGAAGCCTTTTTCTTCCAAGGCTCTGACCCATTTGCTTTTGGTGGCAGTGGTGACATTTACGTTGGTGCTGCTCTCTGAACTGCCTCAGCTCTTGAAGTCAACAGACATTGTTCGAAGGGTGAGAGAAAATGTTAGCCTGCTTCAAGAACCAGTCCTGGAACAAGATCTTCAACTTAGACTTATCTGAATTATACATACCCAATAAGGATTAGGAGTGTCCAAAAGGAGATGATTCAAAAACTGATAACTTCTTCTTAACATGGAACCTTGCCTTAACCTAGACCTCCAAAATACTTGTGGTCTTGACACTTTCCCAGAGAGTGGCATTGCTTACCCCCTTGTGAGGAAAGCAGCTGAGGTTCTCGAATTGTTCTTAATAACTGCTGAGGCTAAGTCCCTCATCCTGGCGAAAATCCAACAGCTGTCTATGGCATCTCCAGAACCACTTCTGTCAGTTAAAGGATCATTGCTGGAACCTTGAGACTAAATGTTTTCACCTTTAGCAGCCTAGCCCTGTGCATTACCAGTGCCGCAAGCCTTATTGAACGGTATGTAGGAATTGCCAAGAATGGCAGAATTTAGCTTTCCAGGACACATAAAGAAGCCAATTTACTTTTTGATAAATTACTTGTGGAAGCCTCAAAACAGAATCTCAAGTGCAGGTGTGTTTCTGCCAACACACGAGCTTGATACATGTTCAAAGGCATCACACACTACAGGTGTACATACATCTTCTCATCTGGCTTCTTGTTAATTGTCCAGGTGGCACTAATGGAGAGGCCCTTCGATAGTGAAAGGCTCTGAGGATAGAAGACTGATTCTTTCTTGCAATGTTTCAAGAACAGAAACTCCACAGCTCCTTTACTGGACCTTGCCTTCCCGGCAAAGCAGTACCACCAAGAATACAGTTGCTTTCAAGGCTTCTCTAGGGGACAGCCCTTATGGCAACAGCAAGCTTCATACCTATTCCAGGCCCCCAGCAGTTAAATCAGTTCTGTTGTGGGAGAGGTAGGCCTATGGGATACATACAGCAACAATTCCATTCTTCCACTGGATCTGCGGCCTGATACTCATCCGCCAGCTACCAGTAGGGGAGAGTGTCTCCTATGTCACAACCAATTGGTAGTTGATCATGATGATTTCCTGGTTTCTCCTGCTCAGCCATAAGAGCTACTCCTTACCCTGCCTGTCCTTTCTATCAAACTGTCTTCCTTGTGCCAGGTGATGTTCTTTGGCACATGCCTTGATCTTCGAGGCCAAGGTTCTTGCCCTGGTGAATAAAGGGGCCACAGAGGAAGCGCCCTTGGAGAAGAAAGCATTTACTTTTACTTCTTTCACTCTTTAGTCTCAAAGGATGGAGGTCTCAGACCCGTTTTACATCTATGCTCTTCCAACTCTTCATTCTGCAAGACAATTTTAAAATTCTGTCCCTAAGCATGTGCCGCTGACCCTCAATGGATGTTTCCTCTGGTACTCCAGTACACTTACTTCCACAGACTTTACCTCCAAGTCTCAGTAGGCCAAACTACCAAATTGCAGTGGGTCAGAACAGTAACAGTTCTCAGCACTACAATTTGGTTTCCGCAAGTCATCACCAAACCGCTGGCTATGGTGGCAGTTTCACTCATGAGGTCAGGTGTCCATGCATTTCCATACTTGAAATGACTGCCTAGTGAAAGTGGGATTCCCTGAAGGGGTGATAGACTATCTCAAGGAAACCATGATCTTTTTAATGACCTGGACTTCGTAATCAATCAATCAATGAGTTGACTTGTAGAGCGTTTCTTGTCACCTGTGAGAGTATGCGGTAGCTGGCAGGGTTTCTAGGGTCTCGGTTGAAGAGCCAGGTTTTTAGCACCCTGCTGAACTTGTGTAGAGTTGAGACGGTCCTAAGGTGCAGGGAGAAACTGTTCGAGGCTTCAGCTGTGAGGTAGGAGTATGAGCAGTGTATGCGGAGGTTGTGGGCCAGTTCAGAATCCCATCTTGTTCCCATTAAGAGGCTGAACTTCAATGGTATGATGTTGGGGAAGACCTGACTAGAGCTTTTCCTCCTCATCAGTGGATTGCATGTACTCTGGGTAGGATACAGTTGTTTCAGAATCTGGTCTGATCCTGGCTGTGTGAATCCACTGTCTCCTGGGCTTGATGCTTCTTTCATCCTTTTGGTGCCACAAGCCTGGTGGTGAATGAGGGCCCTTCAGTTGTGCATAACATGACAAGGCCTCCAATATCAGGGTAGTCTCTTGCTTGTGTAGAGATCTTTCATTCTCGGGCAGTGGATTGTTCCTTCAGCTCTCCACTGTGTCAGGGCACTGTTGTTATGGATGCCTGATGGTTTGGCTGAGGCTGTCATCTGGGTTAAGATAATGGTGTGAAACCTTTTTCGTTCATATGAGAGCCACGTGTGCACATCAGTATGCTGAAGTTATGAGCTGTTCAGCTTGCCCCACAGCTTTTCCCCATTCCATTTCAGCGAACATCATTCAAATTATTTTTGGACAACACAACCACCCACCATTACATCAACAGAGGTCTGTGTGTTTTTGGTCCCTGTGTTAGGAGGTCTTACATGTATGGCTGTGGGCTCTGGAGCAGGGCATGTTCCTCATGGCAGCTCATCTAGCGGTGACACAGTGTGAGGAGGCGGATGACGTGGTGGTTTCATTGGATCACAACTGGGAAATTCATCACAAAGTGACCAACATGATCCTCTCCAGTCCCTGCAGGGACCTCTTTGCCACTATCCTGAACAGAAAGTTTCCTCTATTCTGGGCTCTGCACTTTCCTCATAATTGTTTAATGGGAGACACCTTCAGATTCACCTGATCAGAGGGTCAACGATGTGTCTCTCTGCTATCGAGCTTTCTGCAGAAGGAGCAGGAAGATAAAGCACAGCTGATTCTTATTTCTCCATATTGGGCGAGGAAGATTTGCTTTGTCATTCTGTTTGAACACAGTACCCTCTTCCTTCCTCACACGGAATTTAGTTTTACAGTACTGGTTCATCCCGTGTTAACTCTTGATGCTATTGCTAGAGGACAGACATTTGTTACTTTACTCTATAACAGTAATTTTTGGACTTCTGCCACTCTGATATAAACCTACCTCTTAAAAGTGGAGGTCATGCAACAATCCCTGTAGTCAAAGTATTAGTCCAATAAGGTATTAGATACTATGCACTGGCTGAACTAACATAGTCTAGCCACTTAACTATTTTTCTAGGAACATACGCTGTATAGTTCTCAGACAGTTTTTTTTTTTTTTAAGAGATTTTAAATGTTTTAGTTAACGACTACCATTTTGTTTCCTTGTTTAAAGTTGCTTACAGATCTCTGCTGTAAGTTTAGCAATTTGTTATTTTGCTCTTATATGTTTTGAGTGAATGGAATGTGAGTGTGGTGAAACCAGTGCACACGTGTGGCTCTAGGAAAGCATTTCCATGCATCACAAAGGGAGGGAAGTATGACTATATACTATCTTCCTTACCTTCTTACAGTGCCTGCTACACCATAGCTGTTACTGCAACAACAATAGCCACACTATCATCACCTCATGCCACATCACACATTGCCCTTATGATCTACGACAGTATAAAGTTAAACAACTTTAGGCTCATAACCCCAAAACACCAACACCTGATTGTTAAGCCTTACACCACTGCATACCCTTACACACCACAACCACATCATAATCTTTTCTCACTCCTCCATAGAAACACTAATAAATCCCACTCTCAACACAGCAGCAGTGCAAGCTTCCCTAACTGTAGGAAAATAAAGAATTGCACGCTGCAGTAGTGTAAGCTTCATAACATATGGAGCAGGTTCAGCATTTTTGACACTCACGTTGAACGGTTTTTCAGACACAGCAAGTACAGCATCGGAAGGAGTAGCAAAAACTTTGCCTTTGAATGCTTGGTCTAGTGCAGGTCACAGCAGTACAAGCTATGCTAGCAAACAGCAGGTGACAACCAGAGTGCAAATGTCCTCACACAGGACCTGCTTGAAAGTAAAAAATTAACCCTCATAAGGTTACTACTGTTATAAGAATACATGTTGGCCTTTTCTAGAACTCACAGAGAATTGTACTGCGCACAGTCCTAGATTTCTTACGGTACGCACTGCATAAAATGTAAGTTGGATTAGTTTCTAGCAAGTAAAACATTCCACATTCATAAGTGACATGCAAACGTGATTTTTCACGTCTTACTTTTTTCTTCCATGGGGGATTTATTTTTCCCTGTGCAGAAACGGCGTTCTCAACACCCACTTCAAATATGGAGGTATTTCCACCACGCCAATTAGCATTGGGTTCCAGGATGGCAAAACCGCCTGCGAGGGATATCTAAGAAGCCATAAACCTATGGTTTAGAGTTGATATTGTTTTTGTAGTCTAGCCACCCAAAGAATACTAAACGTTGGGACGCACCAGTACTGACATACTGGGACAATTTCTGCATTTATATGTGTACCATACAAATGTAAAATTCTGCCATCCTGGTTCTGTGACTCGGGACTGGAGTTTACATTTACAAATTGCATTTTATGCACACATCTAAGTAAAACATTGGTGTGCTAAGTGTTTTGTGAATCGGGCCCAAGCAAAACAGTTGCAACTCAAACAGACAAAATGCATGTTAACCTAATAATCAACATTTGCTCCATGGACTGCACAAGTGCACGCTTTCTGTGGTTGTCCACGATGTTATTTTTTTTTTTAAATACTACATAACACTGTGGACCTATCTACTAGATTTCAAGGTATTGTAAATGTGATTCTAAAAACGATATAATGATGGAAAGCAGCAGTACAGTTTTCTACCCCAAAATGGACATAGTTATTGTTTGTAGACATCTAGTGTTCCTGCGACTGGATGTTTTGATTAAATGCTTTTAGACCTTTTACTGTTGTGGAGCCTCATAACCTGTGACTCACCTTTTCAATTAAAGCAAAAACTATCATTAGTCTGTGCTACCTTTGTAGTCATCGTTTATGCTCTGACATGTTTTCGGTAATTACATTATTCTTGTTTCTCTTCCAGGTTCACTTATGTACTTAAATGAAGCAACACTACTTCACAACGTGAAAGTTCGATACAGCAAAGATAAAATTTATGTAAGTACTACCATGTGCCATTCAGATTGTGTTTGAGTGCCTTTGAAATTCTGTATTTTGCTTATAGTCAATTTACAGATAATCCATTGTAATAAGGTCAGTTTATTAATAGAGACTAAAATAGAAGATACTACTTGAAAATATCTCTAAAACTAACATTCCCTTTGTGCTCTCATATTTAAATTTATAAAGTAATGATTTTTAAAGTGGAATAACTGCAATAAGATGTAAGTATGCATTTCTAGCTTATCACTTTTCATTACCTTGCCTGTTTAGTAAATCCATAATGTGAATTTTCCCTAGTGTTGGTTTGTCTTGTTCAGTCTCTAGTCGCTGAATCTCTTTTAATATCAAGTAGTTTTAGTGAATGCTTTAGGCAGATCTGTATGCTAGTTGAGAGCTGCCTCCAGTAATACCCTTCTTGTTGAAGCCCATCTTTGTAGGCTGCTTTAACCTAAGATCGACCACAACTGTCAAAATATGATTTTGGCCAACTCCTGTAATATTAAGAAGTTTCAATTTCTCACTGAACACTTGCTCCTTCCATTGTCATACCTTTTTTACCAAATGTGGTTGTGAATCCTAAATTTCCTTTAAATCCACAAGGAAAACCATTCTCCACAATTGACTACAAAGAAATAGTGGATGACACAATCATCAGAGTCCGTTTTATGCTTATTATCCCTGCACAAGACAGCAGAGCTAAGCCTCATCTAATCCACAAGTCCAAAAAATGGCCCGTAGACTCAGGTCTGGTATGGAAAGTTAAGGTCCTATCCTATCCTGTTTATTAATATTCCTTACATACTTTCCAAACATCCAGAACCACATATATCTGTTCGTACTCTACCATGAATTCCTGTCTCGCAAATGTTCTCCAAATGTGCTGCAACCACAAGTTTTGAGCTCAGGCCTGTACTTTTACTCAGTTAAGGCTCTATGGAAAGGACTAAATTAATCTGTGAAAATGGAGAAATGTAATTTCAGGACCTGGGAATCAAATTACAGATCTTGAATAAAAATGTACCTTCTCCATTAAATTATTTTTGTTTATTGTATTTCTTAAAAAGGAGAAGACTTCCTTTCGCAGGCTGGTCCGCACCTCTCCATTTTAGTATCTTCTAATGAAAGAACTACTTGGGAATGGCTCGGAATGGCTCTTTAACACAACCACTACTGGTCCTTCCTCCAGAGATATGTCTTCTGCATTCAGTTATTTTCACAATTTAACCTTTCTTTATAAATATGTACTTTCATATTAGAGATACTCACACAAGTTGTTACCATTTGCTAACGTACGTGGCCCCATCCGGAGTGTATTCTTTAGCTTTACTAGGATCCACCCATCTTTCCCTTACTAATTTTCAAATATTAAACAAAATATTCTAATAAAATAAGTTTGGCATAGATCATGTTGTCAAGCCATATCTTAAGACATGGAATGAGGGGAAAGCTATTTAGTGTGTGTTTGGACTGGTCTGTCCTTTCTAAGTTAATTTTCACTATGTGCCTTTATGGCAATTCTTTGAACTCTCGCATATCTACATAATTGCTAGGGCAATGAATAACCTGCCCCTTTGTTGCATAATCTTGGCTGTCTCTGGTTTAGTCCTGGAGCTTTCTTTTCCCCAGTATTCAATTTTGAAGACCTGCTCCGTTTTGCAATCATCAGAAGCTTGCTGTTTTTGTCCTTGCTTTAAAAGTTGCTTTCTCCACCTCATTAGTTCTTCTGTCCCATGGCACTCCTGACCACTAGGGCTCTTAATTATGAGGATTTGCTTCCCACCGTCTACTGTTGTGATAAGTTCAGTCTTGTTTCAAATGCCAAGCCGAAAGGATAGGTTAATCGGAGTTAGATTGTGTAGTGCTACAGACGGTTAGTGATTGGTTTAACAAGGGCCATTTCAGAACGTTTTTGCAGAGTAATTACATTTTCTTGCCCTGTAACATAATATCCTTTTGTCCTTGGTTTGGAAGAAAAGTATTTATACAAGGACTTATGTTGGTCTTTATATCCTGTGTACACATCCTCAACTGATGAACGCAGAGAAATTAGGAAATTATTGGAGAGTCCCCACTCTGCCTTCTCTGTTACATCAACTAAAACTAACTTCTAAATTGTCCCTTCCCTTTTATCTTCTATGCTAAATATTTTTTCTTTGCATATATATTTTCTAAAACTTAGCACCTGCCTTCCAGGTGTTGGTCGTGCTAGCCCATTACTTGAATGATCTCATTGATCAATCACTATTGCATGAAGTATTCTGTCAGTATTTCATTAGCCTACACTCGTTTGCCAACAGTGTGTAGTGTTCCATTTGCTTGATAGTTTGACTTAGACCTTTTTCTATTTTTCTATGTCTAATCTGAGTTCAGTTTGAAGGCCTCTAATACTGCTTTAGCTGCTAGTGACACCTCACCAAGGTATCTGATGTTTATTTCTCTGTGAGGTTTCATTTATTGCTGAGTCCCCATACGAGAGCTGTTGAACAGTTTTGAAGACCTGTATGCCTCCCATCTCATTCTTTCTGCTGCCTCGTGGCTATCATCTTTCCCCTATTATTGATGTTGCCTTGCTGTAATCTCTCAGATGACTGCTGCAGCAGTAATGCTTCTCTGGCTTAAAGAAGCTATTCAGGACTGGAGAGACAGCTTTAATCATGGAGGTGAGAAACTTACTGGACAGACCTAGTGATTTAATTCCTCCTGTCAGCATGATCTTAGATCCTCTATCTTTGCCTCTTTCTGAGGTGTTTGTTGTAATACTTTCAGTTGAATAGGTAAGAGGGTAATGCTAAGTTGAGGATTAAAAAATGATGTTGCGCCTTCTCAAACGTGTATTGGGATTTTGAAGGATGTCCTCTACTGTATTGGAGTCTATAGGTAACATCCTCATGTTTTTCATCATTAACGTTGTTGTAAGTTATGTTTGAAGATGTGTGCTACATGCTTATGATATGCCTGTGGCATGGTCTCTTACCTTTTTCTGATAAGTGGTTACTGGTGTCACAACATAGTTAAACTTGATGGGTGAGATTTGTGACCTTTAAGATAGCCCTTTTCTGATGGTGTTGTGGGTTTGTGCCATTCATTTGTTACCTTTTACGGTGTGTGTTGTCTCTGCCCTTATGCCCCTCATACTTAGACCAGAACTGGTTTGGTTTCTATTTCTAATCCAAATATAACCTTTTTATTTTTCTGTGAGGTGGTCAGTGTGCCTGTGCTTGTTGGCTGTCATCTTGATGTTTGCTGCTGTTGAGGTATTTTGAGGTATCCATTATTCACATGTGTTCTTGTGGGTAGAATTGCCGACATGTCGTACAGTGCTTGTTTCCATGTTGTTGCCCATATTTCTTGCCATGTTGTTTTTGAAGGGACAGATGTGCTGTTTTCGGCAGCACTAAGCAGGGACTTTCTTCTTGCTCATTTGCAGTAGATAGTATTGTAAGCAAGGACAAAGCATTGTGTCGGATAGTAGACTGGGTACACTTCATGCTCACAGAAAACAATGGTTCACTAAGGTTTCATTTACCTAGGAGCCAAATCATGCAGTTAATGCTACAGAAGGCCAAGCTGGCCAGTAGAAATGTATTTATTAACTATAATTGAGGCTCTAATAGCTTTAAACAAAGTAATAGGTACCAATGACAATCACAGAGAAAACATAAAAATGACAAGTAAATGTGCATAAATACATTAATCAAACGACTTAGATCAGAAATAGTAATCTTGGGTTCACAAGATATTAATACACATGATGAAATCCTATTAATAGAGAGTAGGCCTAATGTGAATGTTGAAAGCGTCTGCATTTCAACGTTGTTGAGCAGTTTAAAAGGTTGGCATTCAGGATTACATAATTTTGGGCACCAAAGAGAGTTGTGCCTGTGTACAAATGTGTATGAATGAAAAAAAAATAAACAGGCCCAGAGGAACATGAATGAAGAAAATTTAGATAGAGCTGAAGGAGCACTGGAACAGAGTAAGCATCCAGGTTCTAGCTGTCACCAGATTTTAGACAGTTTAATCCCTCGGCAGCTCAGACCGTCAAGGCAGGAGTTCCTTGCTCTAGCTAGTGGAGAGTGGTTGAATATATCCCAAACACAAAAGGATATATGTAATGTGCATGGCAATCATAAAGGCACGGTTGCAAAAATGTCTGTGGATAGTCTGTTGTTTTATATAAAATATATATATTCACAAAAAAAAAAAACAAAGGCTATCGGGACGTTATAGTCAGGTTCTGAATTTACTCCAGCAAAACAATAGAAATTCAGCAGTTATAGTTATATAGTTATGGTTAACTCAAGTAACTATGACTCGCACCCTAAGGTAACTATGACTCGCGCCCCTGCCATGCACTGTCACGACATATGTGCTGCTTTACCCTGGGGGCCGTAGAGCGAGTGGCGGATAGTGATCGGGGACACCTTGAACTGTATTGATGGAACATCCGGTAATAAGTTCAGTAGGCATCAATCTCTTGGGTGACCAATAAGTGTCTGAAGCAAAGCAGTTCTCATGACAAAACTGTGAGGACAAGGAAATAGTCTGGGTTTCCCAATTTACATAAGGGTTATGTCTTATGAACCACGGAATTCCCAAAATGATAGTCTGATTGGGGGATGATATTAAATCAAAGGAGATGTGTTCTTAGTGGTTTCCGAATTGTAAACTCAGAGTTGTGTTGGTTGTATCAACTGGACCAGAGGATATTAAGGACCCATCCACTGTGTGAACTTGTTCTGGGGTTTCTTTGGGTCGTTTTGGTATTTGTTGAGTTGTGGCCCAAGTTTTATCCATATATATTCTACTGGCACCACAGTCAAGTAAAGCCTTTGTTCTCTCTTGACGGCCGTCCGGAAAATGTAGCGTCACAGGTAACATAAACAAAGTCGTGGCATTGTCCTTGAATGAACTGATGGAAGGTATAGCCGATGATCCCGTCCCCTCCCTTCTTACAGAGGACGGGAAGTGGCATTTCCCGATGGCCTTTGAGGACGCACGGGGCAGATACGAAGCATGTGGCCGGCAGCACCACAATACAGGCACAATCCTTTCCTACGTCTGTCTTCCCGCTCGCTAACGGAAAGTGGGCCTCGAGTGGTATCCACTTGCATAGGTTTGCCTTCGGTGTCTCTGGCGGGAGGACGAGGTTCCTCGGGACGATGCATAAAGACATGTGAAGTGCTTGGCTGAGAAGATCCTCTACTCTTTCTCTTCTCCATGCGTCGTTCTTGGAGACGGTATTCAATGGAAAGAGCCTGATCCATCAGACCACGAAGATCTTCAACTCGGGTGGAGTGTACTAACTTATCTTTAATCTCCTCTTTCAGTCCTGTACGGAATAAAGTCACCAGAGTACCTCCACCCAAGTGGTCTCAGCCGCTAGCTGTCGAAAGCGGGTAATATATTGGAGGACATCTTGTGAGCCTTGTTGGATGTCACATAAGGGTTCTTCTGCAGAGGCCTCCAATCCTGGGCGACTGAACATCTGCTTAAACCGATTCACGAAAGCGGGATAGTCCGATAATACTGGGTCATTGGAGGATACCATCGGGGTTGCCCAGGCCAAGGCAGGACCTGATAACGCACTGATAAGATATCCCACCTTTGTCTTGTCGTGGGAGAATTGGGTAGGTTGGAAGGCGAAATACACAGTCAATGCATCGAGGAACTCTCGCAGCTTAGTTGGTTCCCCGGAGAAATGAGGAGTAGAGGTGGAGACGGCCGGAACATCCACACTGCGAAAGGCCAAAGCTTGTCGTAAAGCAGCATTCTCATTGCCTAATTGTTGCAGTTCCTGAGCTTGTTGCTGAGTGGTTGCCAGAAGAGATTGGTCAGGATCTGCAGCAGCCGCCACTGTATCATCCATGATGTTAGACGACGTCGTGAGTATTTGGCGCTGCAATCTGTCACGACTTACGTGCTGCTTCACCCTGGAGGCCGTAGAGCGAGTGGTGTGGATCCTGTTCTTGAATGTTTGGCCTTGGCCCAAGTAGGGGCGACTCTTTCTGGTAGCCACGGTGCTGCAGGCAATGGGTACGCCAAGAGCAGGCCGCGTCCCTCAGAAGTAGTGCCAGAGGGAAAAAAACCTCCAAAAGATAGGATCCTGCAACAGGAACAAAAAGAATAGGTAACAGCAGGTACAAAATACAGGAAAATACACTGGAACCGACGAGAACCAACACAGGAATACAAGGAAGCAGGAGCGAAGACACCATCCAAACAGAAAGTGTTGCAGCGGAAGGAGAGAAAGAATCACAGCCCTTAAATACAAACAGGAAATAACCAACAGGAAGTAAAAGGACACCATCTTAGATAGGGAAAAGCACATAGAACAGAATGGATTAGGAACCATAGAGAGTAGGGAACAAGGAATGCTGGGAAGAGTAGGGTAATACGGGAAAGGGGAAAAACATAAAAGAAGGCATAACTAGATGTCCAGAAAAAAGAAAAAAAGAATAGAACAGGTGAGTGGGGGGTTAGATCTGCCTGGACACACGGTGCGCTAAAAAAGAACGAGGCCCCATGCCCATTTTGGGGCCTCGTAATGTACAGAGCAGGCTGGGGGCGCTGCGCGTCTTATGACCGCGTGCTGCGGCCCGAGCCGAATGTTCAGCTCGCAGCAGCGCGACTTGCACAGTTTTCTCATCAATAGTTTTATTGCAAATGTTGCTGTGATAATATCAATGGTGCCATAGAAGGTGTGCTCAATTTGCTGTGCATGGTGAAGTTGTGAGTTATAGTTAACTGTAACTACTTAATTTCTTTGGTTTTGTGCAAGTAAATTCAGAACCTAACCGTACCACCCCTGTAACTTTGTTTTTTTCAGTGAATTTCTATGCTCTTTTCTATGTTTTTTTAGCATGCACACACATAATTATAATCAGTGCCTATGGCCAGGCCTGGCAGCCAATCCTGCTGCATTCACCCAAGCAGCACATGGCCTTTGGCTGTGCGCTGCATGAGGTTGAATGGAGTTGTTTTTTTATAACTTTTTCTCTGGATCCGTGGATCCCATGATGGATCTGCAGATTGGACCCTTCTATGTGTCCCATGAGGTCAGGATACATGTATCCTGACCCCTTATGTGTTTCAGCACTCTTCCTTTCCCACCCCCACAGGGGATGCGAGAAACAAAATGGCGTTTGCAACCTTTCTGTCAGGTTACGGCCAGCCATTCGGGACCTTGCTATTCCCCTTCAGATCCACGGAGGATCCGTGTCCCTATATATTTATATTTTTTCAACTCTAATGTCTCAAACTACTGAACAGATTTACATCAAATTATAAAAAGCACACTTTCTGGACCAAAGGTTACTTTTCGGCTAAATTTAGTGTAATTCCGGCCAGCGGTTCGGTCTGTAGTCGTGTTCAAAATTCCTGTGGGAAAATGCATGGAGACAATACGTTTTCCGACCCCCCCTCTTTATCCCAGCCTCCACTTGACGGATCACTCTGAAACTTTCAACACAGCAGCTGAACCAAATGTCGTATAAGTTTTGAAAATATCATGACGATTCCTCAAGCGACACCAAATATATATATATTTTAATAATCCAGCTGTAGGGTTGCAGGCTTCATTAATTCTTCCTGTATATTGATCCTTAGTTGTGCTAACGCGCCTGATCCTTAGTAAGTAAACTTACAAGGGGACGCGTATAGGCCGGTGAACCTTTTGGATCGCATGGAGTATCCTAGCCATGTGTTGACCAATGTCATCAATAATCAATCTAATCCATCAATAACCACTAAGAGAATCTTTAAACATTAGACAATATATCAACATTTCATGAATAACTGCAACCTAATAAATGTTTAAACAATTTTTATTTCCCTATTAGTTACAATTCTAAACCATCAGACTAATTCAGTCTTTATTCAGTTATCGCATAGTTAATCCATTTGTGACCACCAATAACATAATCTAATCAGAACTTGAGGAAACATAGGCTCTAATGCTTCAGTGTAAGCTAACAAAGATGAATATATCAACATTAATAGCAAAGTTCAGCAATCAGTTCAGCAATCATTTGTCACTGTCAACGTCACCCAAAGGAACCTTACCTAACCAAGATTAGCATTAGCATGTGGGACTTCATGTGAAAACAATTTAGAACATGAATTTAGAAAACATCTAGCTAAAAGAAAAACTATTCAAACAGCGCAGTTGGTACCTAGAAAGAAAAGCACAAAAAGTTAACAGTCACATTGTCATAGCTACCTATCCATGGTATGGATCAGCAACAAAGTCAATCTTCGTCTTCAGGCCATCAATCGATCAGCAATGCATCAGGCTCCCAAGGGCATGAGCCCAATAACAGAATCTCGAATCACGTCTTCTGATATTATCAATTCACCCCTCACATCTGAAGTTTTTGCCCTTTGTCATGACTTTTTATTAAGGTTACCCAGTCCATCCCCCTAATTCCTAATTGGTCAGTCAATCACCCGTTATTACACTACCCAATAATATTAATTTTGCAAATCTATGAATTCTGATATTATGCTGTTCTCACTTCGTTGATTGGTTCACTGTACAATGTCCTCATCATCCGGCTCATCAAGTATCGAAATTGTTGCATCTTCTTCTCCAGTCAGTGTTTTTATTGTTCGAGTCCTGGGAAAATAAATCTTGTCTGCTCTACACAACATATGTTGCGATTTGATTCACTCATCTCCTGTCTGTCAGTACATTGCAGAAAATTCTAGCTAAGCAGGCTTTAACAGCAAATGGTTCACGGTCAGTTCAATACATCAGCTTTCTCTAAAGTGCTAGTAATTCAGCTTCTGCTTGAGGCCTGGCAAAACTAGGCCACAACTTCTGCTAAGTTAACTCTACAATATAATGCAAAACATAGGTTATACATCTTAATATCACATATTACTTCGTTATTATTACTCTTTTTCATTATTTCACACATTTTTTGTCATTTTTAATTTAATTCGTGAACATTAGCAGTCACTCTTCCTGGGCACATTTTCAAATGTGCACATTAATTTCTCTACATTTAATTTTTCTATCACTTTCTTGTTAATCAAAACACATAAACATTCATTAATAATTTCTAATTAGCATATCTGCTTCAACAGTTGCTGGCAAAACTGCTGATGTGTAGAGTTTATAGGTGTAGGTTTCACAAGCTGGTTTATGAGACTGCTGCAAAGATTTTCTTCACTGCTGTTCTGCTTGTCTATCTTTTTGTTTCAAGAGCAGGAAAAATTATGACAGCCAGTTCTCATTATGTTGCTATTGGACTTCGTTGTCTTTAACTTCAAAGTGTAAAGTGTATTCAGAAATACTCTACGTTTGGTCTGAATTTGTGATGGAATATCTTCAGGGGCTTGGAGTGCATCTGTGAACAAAGGAAGGTTTATATATTTAGCATAGACACCATCTAAGAATGCATTTTAAAAATATCTAACACTTATATGAAAGGAGTGTGTTCTTGCTGTAGTAACAACATTAAATATTGGATGGTGCCTGTAAATTGGATTCAAACATGGCCGGACCAAGACAAAGGGGAGTGGGAAACATATTGCTGGTAATATATGTTGGCACATTGAAACTCTTTTTAAAACCACGTCTGTCCAGTAATGTCAAAAATACCTAGCCAAAAGATAGTTTACATCAGTTCTAATCAAATTGTCAAGTATTCATTTTCTTGTTATTTGGAATTCTTCATGTTTCAAATTTGCTTCCTTTTAGGGGGAGCATAAAACAGCATTTTACCCCCGTAAAATGTACTCCTTCTGAACAGGTCACTCCATTCGGATGCAAGGAACAAATGAATCATACTGATGTGATTTATGTTTGAGGTAGTGACAGAGATCTTTGAGTAAGGTAGGAACAGATGTAATGTGTTGACTGGAGTACAAGTATGGGCATAGTGATCTACATGTCTGTTTGTGGTGTCAAAGAGATACCAAATGGATTCAAGTTTCTGCTGAAGTGGTAGTGTGCCATCCAGAGGAAGTAGTGAGGAACTGCTTTCCTACTTGCTGTAATTTGTGTCAGGAATTCAGTTAGTATGTGACTTATCTACCATGGAGTGGTGTGGGTGCCACAGGCTCGATAATAAATGGCAGGACAGACTACCTGTTTTGATTACTAGTTTTCAGGAAATTGCTTTTGATCATTCTTAGTTATATCCTTGTGTGAACAGCTTTGCAAACCAAAAATAAAAATGCACTTTCATTTATTTAAATTGTTTTTCATATATCTTGCCTAAGCCAATGCATGTGCTGTCTGTTGCAAGACATTTTGTTAGTGGACACTGGGCTTAGAGCCTGCCAATTGTTTACCATTGGTTGGCTTCAAAGTCACTCTGATTTGCTTGCTTTTTACTTGCCAGTTTCCATAGGCTTTCATTCCTCTTTCTGAGTTTGTCTCTCCCCTGGAGCTAGGACCCTTCACTTGTGTCTTTCCATTACTAATTTTTCAGTCTCTACTTTTTTTCTTTTTGTTTAAACACTTCACAAGAGTACATGTGTTTTCCAGCTGTCTCCCTCCATTGTCCATTTACCTTCATGTTCCCCTTTTTGCACTCCTTTTGTTGCTGTTATTTCCTCCCTCCCTCCTTCCATTGCCATTCTCGCTTCCTGAACACTTTTCCCACCCTCTGTTGTCCATTTGCTTCCCCAGCTCCCCTTCTCACCCTCTGTTATCCATGTGGTTGCCCTCAATTGTTA
Organism: Pleurodeles waltl; assembly: GCF_031143425.1. Lineage (NCBI taxonomy): Eukaryota > Metazoa > Chordata > Amphibia > Caudata > Salamandridae > Pleurodeles > Pleurodeles waltl. Next base: position 1,398,045,142 of record NC_090444.1, on the reverse strand, counting down.
GCCTGCTTCCACATCCCCTCCTGCCCTTTTGCTGTTGGCAGCTTGATTCCACAGTCCTTTCCTCCTGCCATCGTTTGTTAGTTTGCTGCCCCATCCCCTCATGTCTCCATCTATGATCTCTACTTATGAGAAGGTGGTAACCAGGGAGATTGAGATATCAATAAATATGTCAGATACAACATCACAACAGAGTGAAAGTCCCTAACAACGTTAGCTTCCAATCATGAGATCATAGTCAAACCTGCTGACTAGGGGTGGGGGTGCCACACAAGATAAGCAATCATATTCCCCAGAGATTCTGAGACAAATCTAGGTGGGGAACTATTACATCAGATTAAGAGGAGATCTCAATTTTGAGGTTCAATCCCTCTTTAAGGCAGTCATGCACAAAGACCTAAGATTTTTGTATCCAAATCGGAGCACTTTTTTTTTTAACACTTAATATTCTAGAATGCCTATGATATATACTTAGCCTAAAATTCATAAAAACCTTTCCAAGCCCCCGAGTTGTCCGATAGTCTCCGACTGCACTTCCTTACTCAAACCTCTATGCAAATTTGTGCACTTTTTCTTAAACCCTTTGTTCCTTTGACACAGTCACACACTTGGGACAGCATGGATTTCATCCAACAGATAGAAGGCATGCCTTTCGACAATTCTCACCAGTTATTATATACAAGCATTGTATGCCACCATCCTCATCACCAGTACTGAGAGTCATTACAAAGATTTTGGATACTAGAGAAACCCATTACTGGGTTACTACCTCATTTATTGTGCAACTTGCAGACATTTCACTGACAATTTTCTTTTTACAATTTAAGAATACCTACTGTTATCAGTGGAAAGGAGTTGATATGCGAACCAGATTTGACCCGGACCTGGCCAACCTTTATATGGATGACTGTGAAAAGGCACACTTATTTAATAACCAGAACCTCTCCAGGCAGAACATTTATCTTTGGTGCCTGTACATTGATGATGTCTTCTTGATTTGGGATGGTGATGACACATCACTGAACATATTTGTTAACTGAATTAATTCCTGCTCCATAGACATCGCATTTACCACAGTCTATAATAACACAAGTATAGCCTTCTTAGCTCTATTAAGGTTGAACAAGGCACATTATATACTACATTGTTATTGGAACCAAACAAGAAGAATTCTGTACTGATGCACTCTAGCCATCACCAATAGGTCTTTGGCACATTCTTCCCTATGGCCAATTTCTGAGGGTACATACAAACTGTTTAAAAAAATAAATTTTAAAAAAAGGACTATTTCAGGGAATCTGATTCACTGATCACAATACTAGCTGAGAGGTGTACACACTTAGATTACTGAAAAGAGCTGGAAAAATAGCATGGTATACAAATGGACAACAGCTGCCAATACCAAAGGCACATTCCTATATTGAAGAAAAGATCATCTTTTTAAGTACAGTCCACATCAACCGTAATGCCATAAAAAACATTATTTGTAAACACTGGCATCTTGTTTACTACACTAATTAACATAAGTACTTACCCAGGTATTCCTTCAAAAGGGGCTTTTATTTCCACTCAGAGTTTTCTCCCACTGGAGAAAAAGGCCAATATTGTGAAAATGAATGTTATTGCTCCCTGCCCAAAAATATCAAACTTTAAATGAGTACTTTTACTATAATACTAGCAATGTCATATATGCTATTTAGGGCCATATGTACGAACACATTTTCCCATAGAAACAGAATGGGCAAAACTGCTTGCTACATCTGGCCCTTAGTGTCCTTTCCCAAAAATTTATATCAGCCAGACCACAGAGAGTGGAAACACAGATAATACAACATCGAAGCAGGGTCAATTGCAAGACTCCAGAAGCCCCCCTAGTGGAGCATTTTGAACAGCATGCTCATACTAGGGAGATTATGAAGTGGGAAGTGGTGGAGCCACCCCATTGTGACCTTCAAGGAGGCAACTTCATCAACTAACTATTGTCTCGGGAATGCAGATGGATTGAAAGGTTGTCTAGACGGGAAAGACTCAATACATTGGATAAATGGAGTCAGTTTGTTTCTCATTCAATGAGTTGAAGTATATGTGATGCTGCCAGTCTTGTGCCTTACCCTCTCTACGCATATACTACTCACTTTGCCTAAAGACAAACACATACACGTCTTTATTAATTTATAATTGGACTATTTTGTTTGGGATTTTTATATGGCTTATTCACTTATTTTAGTCACAATTTGGCCCACTTTTACATTGCATGAATCTCTGTAGTCTTTGTGCTGAATTGTTTCTATACATGACCCTGCATGCGATTCAGCTGGTCGGGTGCCCTATCACTAAGCTCTTCATTTGTTTTCACTACACAGATATTGCCTCTTACGATGCGCCCTCTTGTTGTTGATTTATGCATGCCACTCCACTTGGTTTGTACCTCCTTTGTTGGCCTCGTGGCGGTTTCAGCCTCAGACCTTCAGGTGTTACCTTTTATGATATGCAGTCTAGTTGAATGATGCATGCACATCTTCTCATGAGGTTTCCACTTTCTATTTGTTTTTGGGCCCCACAGTGTTCCGGGCTCTAAGCAGACACTTATCAGGTATGTACCTTTGCCGTCAGCCCATTTTTCTTGCAAAGGTGGTAGCATGGATAGTAATGATTTATTCCAATTTTTCCTTTTTAGTGAGCCCATAATGCAGTGTTACTGGCTTTTATTTCTACTCAGAGTTTTCTCCCACTGGAGAAAAGGGCCAATATTGTGAAAATGAATGTTACTGTTCACGGTTTTCTACCATGGTTTTGAACCAGCACAACTATTTCAATATTTTGGTTTAACCGTGAGCAAGACAGTATTTATATTGTGTAGTGTAGATTCTTAGTGCCAGTTCCCCAATATTAGAACGTACGCATGCAATTTAGTATTGCAGTTTACGAGATTGTGTGGTAAAGTGATGGTCCATCTTTCACAGGTATGTCTTCTGCATGTAGCACTTTTATAGTTCACGGTGCATGTGTAATATAACACATTAGGGACCTTTGTCCCTGTCTTTTTCTTAATTGGCAAAAAATGTTATTACTAATTGGCCAACTGTTTTATCTTTCCTGAACATGATTGTCCAGGCTATGTGAAGATGTAAGTAGACAAACTGGATTTGTTCAGTTAGGCGTGATTCACTTATCCTACTAGTAGTATTTTACTGGGATGTGAAATGTATGGAGTCTTAAAAATCTCGTGTATCATCTCTAGTAGGCTGCTTTTATTTCTTTGTCATCCTGATGAAGACCCCGGTTAACTCAGTTCAAGGGGTTGAAACGTCAACCTGGTTCCACCCATATCATTGATTGTTGGACTGTGCTAACCCAAATTCCTATATCATTGGGTTGCTAAGCAGACTTTGTGTCCCTTGGATGTGGACTTTTGTACATACTGTAAATGTTACTCATGTATTTATGTTTGCTTGTTTGGCTCACTCTTTTACACTTACACTGTGCTGCCACTTGGAGCACCAGCTTGATTTTGCTTCTCGAGTACATTGAATATCTATTTGACTCTTATTTTGATACTTTGTTAAGCAATACAAAATATTTAACACATGCAATACTATGTGAATTATCATTATAAAACGTTGACGTTTGGCCAGTTGTACCATTTTTTAATCACCTTTCCTCTTATTCAGCTTACTGGCCCATCTCCTCCCACCCTTTATTGTCAGCTTTCTTCCTCATTCCCTTCCGGCCATTGTCTGTTGTCAGCTAGCTGCCTCACCACCCCTGCCTGCCCTCCATGGTCAGCTTGCTTCTCTAGTCCCCCCAGCACCCCACCTCCGCATCTTTGTCAACTTACTGCCCCTGTCCTTTCCATCCACCCTCCGTTATTAGCTTGCTGGCTCATTCCCGTCGACACACCCTATGTTTCTTCCCCTGTCCCTCCTGCCCGCTTTTGATTGTCTGTTTGCCTCCCCATCCTCCTGCCCACCTTCCGTTGTCCAAGTGATTCCCCAGCCCTTATCGCCAGTGTACTTATTGTCTCCTGTGTGTCCCCTTCTCCACCCGCATTCTTCTCTTCCCACCTACTCTAAGTGGCTTTGTTCTGCAGACCACTCCCCTGTGTTTATAATTTTTTTTATAAGAAAAAAGCACTGACTGCGTATTAGAACTTTAAAAAAAGTATTTTTAGCCATGCTACACAGCACAGCGTACCTAAAATAATTAATAAAGAGATTATCTTTCATAGGCGAGACCTAATGATTTGGCCCGTGCTTGTTAGCTATTGGTACAGTCATATGAGGAACGATCTGCCTCGAGCTTCTCTGGAGAATTTTAAGCCGTATCCATCGAAAAATAGTCACAGTACAAAAATTTTGTTTTTGCCATTAAAAAGCCTTTATATGCCATCACAGAGAGACGTACTGTGAGCATGCACACCAGGCTGTACCTAAATCTGGGGAAAGGGGTGTTTAAGCACCCCCACCTCCTTGCCCATCCCCTTCAGACGCCTATGCGTGTCACTATGTAGCAGATAGTGCTTACTAGACCTGGAAAAGCTGGTTCCCCTGCAAATTTGCTACCTTATTAAACATCACAAATTCAATGACAAGATACCTTTAGCTGCTAGCTACTTAAAACTTGAATAATTACTTTTAGTTGACAGCTTTAAGTTAGAATAATGAAATCAGCCCGTTTGAGTAATGCTTCACACTGAAACATCGAATACATTTTAATTTATTATAGACACTAGTGTAAAAAGAATGAGTCATTCATTGGACCGGGCTCATGCTAAATTCTATTCATTACATCAACAAAATTTCACCAAGAAGTCTAAATTATATGGATTTCACTGAAATATATTCCCAAAAACGTAGGACAACAGTTAAATATTCTTTTTCAGAACAAAAAAAAATGTTTCGAAGCTAAATTAATCAAAGTAAGACACGTATACATCGTCTTTAGCAGGTGTAAGAGTATGTGTTAGAATATAATTCCGAATGTATTCCTTCTGTCAAGGCACTTTAACGTGGCAGTTCTGCTGTCACTAAAGTTGACATTCCTCTTCATTATTTTTAAATGAAGCGAATACGTAGCTCCTTTGGCTCTTCTTGGCTCAAATGACAGACTTAATCTTTTATATTGCTATCAGGTTGCCTAATTGTACTTACTTAATTCTGACCACATTACGGAGTTAGTCTTGCCATCTGCTCCTTCAGTGACAGATGTAACATAGAAATTAAACACGAGGTTTGTAATGCGGGGCTGGACCTCTTGGTACACAGTGATACTGTGGCAGGAAGTGCATGTATGACCTGTTAGTAAGTGTGTTTATTCATCGTTATTGAAATCCCTACATTGGTTTTTGTCAAGGTTGACAGAAGCACATTATTTGTGGTAAAGCTTTTGTCGTGCTCGTGAACCACACTTTCCTCGTAGCCAGGATGTCTTTGTTCCTAAGAATCTATTAAGAATTAGCATTACCTGCAGTAGCAGGTGGCAGAAGATAATATGCAAATGAATGTTGCTGTCAAGAGACTGACAAGGTAAATACGCTGATTGAAACTGACCTTTTAAAAACCATATTTTGATAGTAAATGCAGGTTTTTGAGCATTTCTAACAAATGTGATATATTTGCAGTCCATCTGAGATGAAAACGAGTAAAACCTATTATCGACAGAGCCAAGAATCAGCAACAAAATTAATAAACGTAAGATAAAGCTAGTAGTTTGTTAATTGTGTTATGTAGTGACCAGGTTTTTCATCTCGGTATTATAGCTAACGCTGTAGTTCTAATGGCTAACGCCAGGGGTGCCCTCGCAATGCGATCTGGCTCCTTGAAAACCACAAGTGAACAATGAAGAGGGGGACATTGCTCCAGTGGAGCAGAAGGGACGTGATATGCAGGGTCTGCATGAGGTATCGGTGCAGGCATGCTGATCTGTGTTGGAATCTTGCCAGCTTTAAGTTTGTGTGGCTTTTAAGCAAATGGAGATTGAATTTTTACTTCAAGGACCCTGAATGGAACAGTGCCTGATAAAGTGTAACGAGGATTACGTAAAATTATTGTTAAAAATCAGATGTTTGAATTAAATACAGAAGAAGCAGTCTCACCCTCCCTAGCATGATAGAGAACAGGAAATGAACTGATATAGGTGCAAGATTTAGTGAATTCTGTAAACCTAATTCGGTCCCCTGGTCAATCTCTCAATTCATTTGATTTCTATTAAGCTTAAACTGGAAAAGTGTGCTAAGAAAGTGTAACATATTCACCATACTGTTTTAAATGTGTTTGTAATGCTTTTCCAGTGCCAGTACCGAACGCTTCCAGTATTATCAGAGCTGGCTTTTCGGCCCGAACGAAGACCCTTTGAAAACATCCGGGTCCTGGCGGTGGCTTTTGTACAGCAGCAGAGGATGCACTGCCACTCATCCCCGGATGATTATCTCATCCCAGCAGCCTTAAGGGAGACAGTAGAGACTTGAGTAGCCATGATCCTCAACAATTTATGCATTCGTGGGTTCTGTGGAGAAGTGTGGCTCAATGGTTAGAGCGGCAGACCCTGAAGCAGAGATCTGGCTCAAGACCAGGGTTCAAGTCCCGCTTCGGCAGGTCTTGGGCTCAATTCCCCTTGACCAGATAATTCTCGCCTCGGTGCCTAATCTAATTCATGGGTCCCACTCTGCAACTCTGGGCAATAGCTTGCTTAATCTCCACAACGGCCCCAACAGCGCTTGGATGCCTGGCTTCACCCTGGGGGTGCTCAGGAGTGGGCGCCTCACAGGGAAAAGCCAGGAGGGGTTCCATAGCGGTATGAGTACAGCGCCTTGAGACCCTAACGGGTGAGTAGTGCGCTATACAAGTGCTAATTTACATTTTACCACAAACTTCTCTAAACCCTCAACGATGCAAGTTTAGAAGGACTATGTTCATTGTAGAAAATGTAGATCATATCCTGCTCTAAGCTTGCACTTCTGCACAGAGGGTAACAGCCACTGGTCACTTGGTGTACACTGCCCCATGGCTACATCTGTGTCATCCTGCAGGTGTATGCTTGTCGGAGACTTGCACAGCCTATGTCTGGAGTGTTATGCCGTATTGCCAGGAAGTTGGGGTAAATTCACCAACAGTTGCAGCCTAGACTGTGAGGCTGTTTCCAGTATTCCCTAACCATATTGACTTTTTGGACACAATGATGTTGCAGAGCTCAGCTCTCCTGCATTTCCAGGTTTACATTGTGGCAGTCACTCTTTAAAACCTGAATATCTGTAAAATGATCAATGAGCTGCAACATTGTAAGGAAAAACTAATTTCCCATACTTGTAGGAAGTTGAGTTACTGGTTGAGGGGGGGGGGACCCCTACTCAAACAGCGACCACAGTTCTTGTCAGGGTGAAACACAAGCAAACCCCAAATGAACCTGTGCTTGCCCTCTAGTAGATTGGCACAAAAGCAGTCAGGTTTATCTTAGAGGCAATGTTTAAGGTATTTATGCTGTATATAAAAAGATACCCCCTACACCATGGATTTCATATAGTAATTGTGCAGGCTGCGTAATTACTCTGCGCCTCTCTCATACCAAACATTAATTGGTAATTAATTTGTGGATATTATTCCTCATATCTATCTTCACATCCCTCTGCCTTTGGTTCTCGTATGACATATACACCAAGGCAGATATGTGACGCACACAAATATTATACACACAGAAGCTCTTTGTTACAGATTTCTAGATGTGTTTCTTGAGATAATACAAAACTTTGCACCATGACCAGACCTAAATATTCACACAAATGACATAACTTTTCATTTTGCACATGATTTATCAAAAGTTAAGTATCCAACAAGTATTGTACTGATTCTGTTATAAAAAAAAAAAACATAAGTGTCCAACATGTACAGTGCTTTATATATCAATAAACTGACAAAATGTGTCCAACAAAAAGTATTTCCTCTCAATGGAGGTAAATTAATGTCCTCCAAGTATATGGTCCTCCAGACTCCGTGGGGTCCTATGTGGTCAGGGCATACTCTTCATATGTCTTACAAGAACCACAGGCAGATGGGTGTGAGGATAGATATAAGGAATAATATTCACAAATTAATTTTCAATGAATGTTGGGAATAAAAGGTGTGGACTTATTATGTAGCCTGCCCAATAAGTATACCAAATCCATGGTGTAGGGGATATCATTTTGTATACAGTTTATTAACTGATCCTGCCCCCTACTGCCGCAACAGGATAACTCCCCGATCCATTATATATTAAAGTATTTATGCAGCACTTCAAACAGTAATAAAGTGAGAACAGTACACAAGAAAAATCCCACATCGATTTAGAAAAATAGAGTAAACTCTAAGGCGTTATTTGAGACTAAAACAACAAAAATTCAATCTTTATTACTGGAGATTTTAAAGATTTAAGTCAAAATAGTGCTTAAAAGCATTAAGTTGTGGATAACTGGTCACTGTGAACTGGGACAAAGTCACACGTTCATGTCAACCACCAGTTGTGGCTTGTGGTGTTAAAGGGGGTGGGCCGGTGCATGGGGGTTTGGGGGCAGTTAAGCAGGGGGTATGGTGGTGGGGAAATATTAATAAAATAAAAAGGAAAATAAAATAAACTTGCCTGAAAGCTGTGTGCGCTGCACAGTGTTCTGCTCCTCTGCAGTTAGGCATAGGCTCCCAGCCTGCCCTGTGGCCAAACCTGACACTACTTAAAGCAGAGTCAGGATTGTCTGGGAGCGCCCAGACAGGGCAACTGTGTTGCTGGGCTCAAGAGAGCCCTGTGCACATGTGTGTTTGCCCGGCCCACATGTGCTCTGAAAGAGAGCGCTCAGCACTCCCCCTCACACTCGTCACCCCTGTGGCCCTGGGCCCCTTGACAATGAAACAATAATGAACACTGTTTATCATGGTTTCCTTTATAAAGGCTGTGCAGCTGCTGGCAGGGTGTGGAGGGGGTGACAATCATCCGCCCTCATAGAGGAGCCGCCCCTGCCAACCACGATGGAGTTCAGGCTTGATACAGAGACCATGTTAGGCCCTCTGAACAAAGTACCTTATGCCCTTGATGCGCTTTATGCACACTTTTTGCTTTTCAATGCTCTGCTTCATTGGTTCTGGTGAAGCTGTGCTGTGAAGTTTTGCAGAGTTTAGATTCCCTCTGTGTCCGATCCAGTGATCTGTACAGCGAGGCTTTGTGGGGCTTTGCATTGCTCAGTGTTGATTCTAGTGAGGCTGGCAACTGCGTGGCAAGTCTCTGAGGGGGTTCGAGCCAATTCTGATGGGAAACACAGCTAGTTGACAGAGCACCTTCAGGCCCTATGGCAAGTGTCCAGGACTGGGGTGGCACTTCTTGGGGTGGGAGGGCTTGCAACAGACAGAGTCCAGCTGCAGGGCTAAAGGGAGTTGGAGCCTTTTCTGTCCTGGAGACTGTGATCAGGAGTCCAGCCTACTAGCCCTTGGAATCATGCTTGTGGTCCTGGGTTCAAGTTGCAGATCCAGTCTTTCACAATCAGCAGCAGGGCAGTGGTGTAGTGGTCCTTGCAACAGAGCAGGACAGTAGTCATTCTGAGTCTTCCATGATCCAGAGAGGTTCTGAAGGATTGTTTTTGAGGAGCTAATATTTATTATTGGTGCCAGTGGGAAATAGGAGATGTTTGGACTTTCCTGCCTCCCTGTACTGGACCCAGTTTGTCTTGTGGCACAAAAGGCTAGTATGAAACCCTTTGCGAGTGTGCTGAGGCAGATTCTTTTCGATGTGCAAGTGTGGTAGGTGACAGTTCCTCCCTCTGTCAAATCAGAGATGGCCCATCCTACCAGCACCTATTCCCCCGCTAACTCACTGTTTGGGGGTAATACACAAAGATCCACTGCTAGCTACACCTTGTCATATGATTAAGGATACAAGAAAGGTCCAACTTCGTAAAAGTGTAATTTTCAGATTTGTTACTTAAAATCCAAATTTACATTTAAAGAAGGTTTTAAATTAAAATTCTTTAGACATCAAACTCTAAGTTCTTAGCTATTCCCAATTGAAGGGTATCACGTATTAAATGTACTTACCTATTCCCAGTCGAAAGGCATCACTTATTAAATGTAATCAGGTAACCTAATGTTATAGCAGTTTTTCAATACCAGAACAATTAAAACTTAAAAGTGCATTACTAACATTTTAAATACAGAACAACTTGCTGTATTGGCTGTTTAGGGTGTACCCGAGAGTGGACTTCTGTGTATTAAAAAGGAAGTTTTAGGCCTGGCAAAAGATTTACTTTGCCAGGTCGAAATAGCAGTTTAAAACTGAACACACGGATTCCATGGCAGGCGTGATACATCTAAAACGGCTTCTTAAGTGGGTGGCACAATGAGTGCTGCAAGTCCACTAGTAGTATTTAATTTATGTGTATATGTAGTACCACTTTACTGGAACTTATAAGTAAGTTAAATGTGCCACTTGGGTGAAATGCAATATGAACATGTTCAGGGATTACTTTAGCACTGGTTAGCAGTGGTTAAGTGTGCAGAGTCCGAAGGCTAGCAAAAATGAAGTCAGCAAAAACAGAGGGATGGAAGGCAAAAAGTTGGGGGAAGACCAGTCCAAGGATGTCAGGTTCAGCAATACTGTTATGTATTTTAAGTACAACAGACAGCAACCCTGATCTACTGGTCTGTGGGGGCATATATTGTGAATACATGACCATGAATCTGTGTTGTCCTGAAGAATAAGCGAAGTGTTCTGTCATGTAGAGAAACATGTTGATTTTACTATCCCTTGGACAAATAAAATTTGTTTAGCTATTATAGTGTCAGCACACTTCCATACAAAACTAAATGTGTTTCACAAGCACAGTATATTACTTTAGAGTTTATTAGTGTAGGACTCTTAGTTGCACCTCAAGCAGCTATGAGGGACTGCACTGAGTGTAAGTGACAACACTTATAGTCACTGTTGAAGCAAGGCAGTGCTAGGATTTTGCTCAATATATAAAATATGCTGCAGAAAAAGGTTAGTTTTACAACTGTCCATCTTCAGCTTACCCCGTTGTTGACACAATTATGACGACAAATTTGGGAGGCTGTTAACTCTGTACAATCCTGCTAATACTGCTCTTGTGATGTGTTTCCATTTGTTAGAGGGATAGCTTTTTCCCTCACTCTGTCTGATTTGATGCTGCTCTTCGGTTGCCTTTTAATGTATTGTATTATATAGGGCTATACATCAAGAGTATTTTTTGAGGCTTTCGAGGATGCCTGATCATCTACATTTATTATGTAATGTCCTTACTTATCCTTTATCTCAGCATCCTTCTACTGGGCATTTTGGATTATGTTTAGGTAAAAAAGGTAACTGTTTTGTGTCTACACAATTCATCTGTGTTACAAAGCTAACTTAAATATGCATTACTTTGTAAGTTTTGTCGTTCAAAACCTGTATCACAATGCATCAAAGGGTCAGAACTGTTGTATAGAGTACTAAGAAACATAAGTCCTGTATCATCGAGTATTATAAAACAGGGATTGTTAAGGCTCTTTACTAACCTGATTAATAGCCATTATATCCATATGGTTTTTGTAAAGGAACCAGAAAAATGTTTCTTGGTATTACCTTGGTGGTCTACCTTGATCACTGTACCACAAAAGTCTTTGAGTTATACAGGCTTTGCCTCAGGCAAGTGTGATAATCTTTCCGCTTTACCCTAGATCTAACCCCTATTCCCGCATAGCTTGAAATTGAATTCTGAACTTCTGGAATTTGTATTAAAGGCAAATAGCTACTTCTCATTTGGCTCCTGCAGAGAATCATTAGAATAAAGGGGACTGTAGGTCGAGAAGGCTGAGCAGTCAGTAGGCTAGGAAAGCAGAAGCGTCAGCAGGTAAAGAATGCTGCATGGGTGGCAGATCAAGAAGGCTAAGAGTGGATAATGAGATGTTTCTTCTCTTGCTGCACAAGAGTATCTAAGCTACTATCTATCTGTTTTGCTACCTTGCATTTTGTTTTTATGGGATACTAAGAAATTTGTTGGATATCCAGGGTACTGGAATGGAAGGAGCATCAGCACCATCAACTCACCCCAAACTGTGAATGGAGCCAGTGTGTCATGCTTAGGAACTATCACCGCTTCTGGGAAAACAAAACCTACGCCAAGCAGTGTTATGTTATAAGCAGTGTATCCTATCAATGAGCAGGTGTAGACAAAAGTTTATGATGGGTTTATGTATCAGATTAGATACTGCGTGTGATGTCCACCTGGTTGTTGATGAAGTAGCAACACATCTTAAACACTCATATTAAGCAACTTATGGGTGCCTTCGATTTAGTACATCTGCTCGACACAGGCTCGGGGGCTGTCTCATCTAACTGATACATTGTATCGAAGCATGAGGTGGCTGGAAGCATGCACATATTATTTCTAATGTACTGTTATTTGGAGAATTCGCAACTATGTTATTTGGTGAGCTTTGTGTAATTTAAACAAGTTTTACTAGATTGACTGTTTTAATTTTTTTGTCAATCCTGTCCTTTTGGCTTGTAATGGTTATGGACTGGCAGCAAAGGGATTTTCCAGAAAAATAAAGTAAAAGTGTGATGCTTAATTCTTCAGTACACAAGTGAGGGTCTCCTAACAATATTTTTAATGGAGGATTAATTAGAGGTAATTGGATTTTCTGAGGAATTGGGACTGTATGCCCAAGCACAGTCTTGCTCTTGTATTCTTTGACTGTAAAGAATGAACTTATTTTTTTCTGTTACAGACTTATGTGGCCAACATCCTGATTGCAGTGAACCCATATTTTGATGTACCTAAACTTTACACTTCAGAGGTTATTAAAAAGTACCAGGGTAGATCACTCGGAACCTTGGCTCCCCATGTCTATGCAATAGGTAGGTGATGTTGACGTTTATCTACTTTTCAAGTGAGTGCAGTTTGAAAAAGGGGCCCAACCTTTGGCCCTTCAAGCTCACAGGTTCCATCCATGAAATTTCTACTTGTGTTTTTACAATTTAGCTGTTGTCCTGTTATATATTTTCTCTCCTGGGTAACCTCCTTTTGAATGATATATGTGCATTTAGTTTGGTGTATGTTTTAACTATAAATGCACATTTAATGTTGTTTGTGATTGCAAAGTCATAATTCAGCCTGCTTAAATATGTTCATGCTTTTTCTTTATGGTTTGGATTTTCTTTCCTGTAATTTTTAAAAAATAATTAATAATGCTTTATTGAAATTGATATCTTGACTTCTCACTCATTGTTTATAATAAATAAGCAAGATTTCACAGAATGTTAGTGAAAGGTGAGAAGGACTTTTCTACTAATTATTTATTTTGAAAATGGTCAACAGTGTTCAGACCACATTTAAAGTAGAAGTGAGTGTTATTAGTGAAAGAGTAACTTCATACCAGCAGTTTGAGACTGAGGGTCATACAAAAGGTGTAATTACCTTTTCTTACTGAAGGCTACATGAAGGGCACATCCAGCCTTCACTCAGCTTATCTGTGACTTGCAGACGGAAACATCAGCTGCAATTTCTTTGCTGAGTATTGGAACTGTTAACGCGTCCCTTTATGATATTTTATTACCCATCAGGACTCGTTTTAGGCCAATGAATCTTTTGACCCAGTTGAGAGACACCTTAGGACGAGACAGCTAATCAGTATATCAGTCAATACATCAATAATGCCATCAATATTTATCAAGACAATGCATTTCACTTTAGTCAAAGTCATTAATCAATTCAAAGACACTACCATGACCTTTCAGCCATGAATAACCACACCTTGATTAGTAGAATTTTATGAGTTTTATTCCCTATCAATTACAGTCTATAAGCAGATGCGTTAATCTCAACACCAAGAAACATAATAGCATAGTCACGATATGGCAACTTTGATAAGATTTCATTAAAGCGAGAATCACAAACATCGGAAGATAACACGGCGTGAACATAGATTAAGTTTAGCAGAGTGTCAATAACGCGTCAGTTCAACAAAGCATAGTCTCGGTCATTTATCTATTTGCGTCAGTTTTCGTGAACACCTGTCCTAACCTCTGATTAGCATTCGCATGTTGGGCTTCATGCAAAACAATTTAGAACACTAATTTGGAAAACATCTATCTAAGGTCTCTGTCAAAAGTAAGCAGTTGGTACCTAGAAAGGAAAAGCAAACAGACAAATCACAATTGCATTGTTATAATTACCCTCCAAAGTTTAGGTCAGCGCACAGGCTGTCTTCGTCTTCAGGACATCTGTCAATTCGCCATCAGTCAAAACTCAGCTCTGGGGCAAAAGGGCACTTTCCTCATAAGGAGATAAAGTGTAACATGGACAAATCTAAGGGCAAGGATGGTTTTAAAAAACCACCAGGTCACCAAACAGAGTGACAGAGTTTCTGGATAAAATCAATAGCATTCCCTACCTAATTCTAAGTGACTCGGGTTTTTATCCCTTTTCCGTTGTACATTCCCCCAAAATTTTATTGGACACTTGTTATACCCCACTGTCTTTAACCTATCAGAAAGTACATTAGGTAACCCAACTCTTCACCCCATATTATTTTACAAGTCTTTGATTGGTCTTCATAATTGACGTCTTCCGAGGTGGCACGTCCGGTATGATTTCATCTTTCTGTAATTCTTTGCACATCTTTTGGTCAGCAGTTCCATTGTCTTCACCGGTTTGAATGACCTTGTACATTACATTAATCTACACTGTTTCAATTAGCTTTTTAACATTTACTCTGCACACAGTGAAGATAGCTTGAGGAGGGATCTAATATGGTTACATTCGTCTTCTAATTTGAAGAAAAAAAAGAACACTCAGGGTCGTGTCCCTTTGTGAGGCAGCACACTGCAAAATAGAAAAATGCATTTAATATGAGAGCCAAGCAGCTTAGCTTCGGCTCATGCTAACTTAAGGCCTATGAGGATTTCAGCACAGATTAAATAACACAATCATTAGTATAAACTTATTTAAACGTAATATAAACATTTTGGTCATTATTATTAGTCTACGTATACATTGGTGGCCACTCCCCGTGGTCACAATTCAAGTGCACGTCTAAGCAAAATTACTATTATTATAGTTTCTATGCAGCATTATCACACATTGATTCATAAACATTTCATGTTAATATAGATTATATAAGCTACGCTCTCTCAGTCCCTCCTCTGATGACGTTCGTCATCACACAAACCTTTCCCTTTAATTTTTCACTTTACGCATAATGTGCATTTCAACATCTTGTCCCTTGTGTGAACTCCCAAATTTCATTAAACATTTTCTCCCTTTCACTTTCCTCATTTCTCTGGTTTCTCTTTGTCCAATTTCTTTTAATTTTATCATTAATTTTGCATGCTCCCCATAATCCTAATAGACAGGCCAGAACAACTAATAGACCCCCTAATATTTTTGCAAGTACCCCATTCCAAATGTTGCTAAACCAGCTCCCTACTCTGGCAATTCCTTTTCCTAATTTCTCCCACACTCCAGGTTCCTTCAAATCCTTCAGATCTGTACTATCTTTAGTTAGGTTAGTAAGCATACCTCTAATCTTTTTACTATTATCAGGTATATATGAGCAACAATGACGCTTGTTGAGCATCATGCAGACTCCGCCACTCTTTGCTAAAAGAATGTCTAAAGCAAGCCGATTTTGAAGAGTCATAGCTCTTTCCGCAGCAAGTTCAGTATCCATCAGGAGTATAGCCCCTGTAAAATTTGTCAGCATGTTATCCACAATAGTAGACAACTTTTTAATCTTTATGGAGTTTAAGATAACCCCTACTGAAGGAATTATGGCTCCAAATATGTCTCCAAAGACAGCAGCCGCTGTCTCTCGTTTTTGTCTAGCATGTTTTAATTCTGATGTTTTAGGTATTTGTTTTAAATCATCAATCTGGTAAATCTTTGGGAAAACTATTCCCAAATAACAGGTCCCATACCATCTCTTAGGAAGACGGTAATAAGCATTAAGTCCACAGATATAATAGATCCCAGGGATCGCTGGATCCTGTCCATTTAACATGAATGTCCATTTACTCTGAAACAAAAACACATGCCTGCATTCACTTGTTCCCACAATAGTGTCCTGCTCGGATTTCGGCCTATATATACAAAGCCTTCCTACATGTAAAGCATCTATAGCTAATTTGTCTTGCGTCTTTATTGCAGTGTAAGCATAATCATTTGCATTTGTGCGTTTCTCTAACCCTTTTTCTAATCTTTCCTTCAATGCTTTGCGTCTATCATCAGTGTGATCTAAAAAGCTTTTCTCTACAGGTGTCAATAAGCAAGTCAGATTATTGCGGTGTGCGTAAGCTGTCCCAAATGTAAGCGTCGGTTCAAAGAGACCTCTGACTAATTTTATACTATGCTCCTTAGCTAGCTTGTTCAGAAACTCAATCACAGGCACAAAAGAAAACACCACATCCAGATTTGAATAAAAACATTGCACATGCTCCTGATTATAGAATCTTGTTAATAGCAAGCTACAGCTTATCCTGTAGGTTAATGGAAGACTATGATAGGTGACCCCTTCTTGCACTGATGAAGAAACCTTTGTGCACACATAACAGTTTTTCGCATCCATGGTCTCAACGTACTCATTCAGCAAGCGATAGAAAACATTAGTAGAAAGTTCCCCCTTTGAGTTAGTTCCCTCATGCAAGTGTCTTGCATCCTGCTCAAACTTTTCCCACGGTGTTAGTGTTGCAGTCTCAGGTTTTGAAGCATTATTAGTCGCTTTCTTATCCATCCACAGCATTCCCACAATCACTCCCACAATTATTATTGCACACACAATACCTAATATAAGACTCAACCAACCACACACTTTACCCTTTTTGTTACTACCTCTATTATAAGCCATGTCTGTAAAGAAACAGATAGCAGAACAACAATCAACTTGAGGATGATATAAACGTTTTTTTTTTTTCTCTTTTGATGCAAAAGTCTCTTTCTTTCTGCGTGTATTTACAGCATTTCACTCACTCCAGGACCCTTTTGTCAAATCAGGTTAGCAGCTTGTCATAATCAGGTTTTCAAAGTCAATTCAGGTTATCAGTGTCACATCCGGTAATGTATTAGCTTCTCAACTTTCAATTTCAATTTCAATTTTAACAAAGTCTCTCTCTTTTAATTGATTTCAGGTACCGTAGTATTGACCTGGTACTTCTCGATCAAAACAGAATGCTAAGAATTCTTGTTGCCATTCAGATGTTGTTGCATATGCCCATTCAGGACCTGCATACCTTCTATTTGCGGTTCTCTTTCTTTTCAATCTGCGTTCGCCTTGCAATTCTCCTTCACTTAGATCTTCTGTCCTTGTGGTATCGATTTCTTCTGTTATTGTTTCACCTGGGAGAGCCATTTCTTTTGCAGTCTGCTTCTCTGGCCAGTTATCTCCCTTATGCATCTTTTTCCTGCTTGTCCTTTCAGGACGCTGAACAGCACCCTCCTCTTGTACTATGGTGTTTTCTCTTGATGGACCTGCAACTGGCTCAGGGGATGCCGGTGTACTTTGATCTCTTTCTACTATTTCCCCTTCTTCTTCTTCTTCTTCTGGATCTAACGGGTTCAAGCTCTCACCCGTATCCGTCTGCTTCTGGGAGAACCTCTCCTTGATTTAGTTCTCCTGCTGCCTCTACTGAGATAGGCACACTGTCACCTCTCTCGAACTCGTTTACTGTTTGAGGGACAAGGCTGTTCTCAGTTGGCTCTCCTGCAGTCTCAGTTCTCTCTTGGCTATTTTCAGGCCCTGAGACTTCCCTCTCTGGAACTGTTGAGTCGGAAACTTCAAGTTCCTCGTCAGTTGGACATGTTACCTTCTTTGTGTGACTGGCATGTATCCAGTTTGGAACGCCTGCACATTTCACAGCAGTGGTTGTTGTCAATATTACTTGATATGGCCCCTTCCAGTGCAGCTCCAAACACGATTATCTCACGTGCTTCTTGACAACCACCCAGTCACCGGCTTGCAGGGTATGACCTGGATCACTGATCAGTGGCAATGTGTTAGCTTCCACCTAGTGAGAAAAAGAGCGAACCACATCAGCCAAACCTTTGCAGTAGTCCAACACCATATCATCCGTGATATTCACAAGAGCATTTGCAGGTACTGCGGGCAGCCTCATAGCTCTACCCATAAGGATCTCGTGGGGTGATAGTCCTGTCTTCTTATCAGGGGTGTTCCTCATCGACATCAGCACTAAGGGCAATGCATCTGGCCATTTCATATTAGTAGCTGCGCACATCTTCGCCATTCTCGCTTTTAAGGTACCATTAATTTTTTCTACTAGTCCTGATGCTTCAGGGCGGTAGCTACAATGCAGCTTCTGTTCAATGTCTAATGCGGCACACAAGAGCTTAATCACCTCATTGTCGAAGTGTCTGCCCCTATCTGATTCTGAAGGGACCGGAAACCCGAACCTGGGTATTAGTTCCCTAAGCAGCAGCTTTGCGACTGTGAGATTGTCGTTTCTACGTGTGGGGTAAAAATTTTGATCTGCATAGCCATTTCCCATGATCACAAAGTCTTGCGACTTAACGTGAGCATTGCATTTCACCACAGCAATTTCAAGAGGTAACTGAATCGCATGTAACAAATCCTTAATTTGTTCACCATTTTTCACAGGAGAACCAGAAGAGGTCATAAAACCTCTCTGTGACCACAATTGGCCAAAATCATGTACAATTCCAAACCCGTATCTGCTGTCAGTATAGATAGTGACTCTCAGATTTTCAGCTGCGTGGCATGCCTTAGTAACGGCAATTAATTCTGCCACTTGGGCGGAATACACTCTCTCGAGCCAGGAAGCTTCAATAATACCAGCTATGATACACACAGCGTAACCGGCTCTCAGCATTCCAACTGAGTCTCTCAAACAGGATCCATCAACAAACATAATGCAGTCATTTTCTTTTAACTGCGTATCTTGAATATCAGGTTGGGCGTGGTACATAGTTCTGTTACCTCAAGACAATCATGCTCCACTTCCTCTTCATTGTTAATCTCGGTATTCTCAACAGAAAACAGAGTTGCCAGGTTTAATACAGTACATCGCTTCAGTGAAACATTAGGTCACCCCAATATAATTGTCTCATATCTTGTAAGTCGGGCATTTGTCATGTGCTGAGTTTTGGTTTGAGTCAACAAAATTTCAACTGAATGAGGAACCATTACTGTCAAGGGATGTCCCATCACTATGCCTTCACACTGCGTGAGGCTTTGACCAACTGCTGCAACTGCGCACAAACAATCCGGTAAGGCTGCTGCAACGGGATCCAAGGTAGCTGAAAAATATGCTACAGGGCGGTTTGCACCTCCATGGACCTGTGTTAAGACAGACAAAGAACAAGCATCACATTCATGACAAAACAGCAGAAAAGGTTTCGTGTAATCAGGCATACCCAAAGCTGGTGCCCTGCACATGCACTGTCTCAATTCCATGAATGACTCAAGCTCTTCTTTGGATAGGGTTATGATGTACGGTTAATCTTTAATCTCTTTGCCTGTTAGCTTTATCAATGGTTTTGAGATAATTGAGAAGTTGGGTATCCACTGGCGACAGTAACCCACCATTCCCAAAAACATCCTGACATCTCTCTTTGTTGTCGGGGGGGTTCATTTGCAAAACAGCAGCCACCCTTTCCTTCGCTATTCTCCTGGACCCTCTCTCAATCAAATGTCCTAAGTACTTCACCTCTTTCTGGCAGTACTGCAGCTTCTTGGGTGACACTTTATGTCCGTTCTTTCCCAAATGATTCAGTAAGGCAATTGTGTCATATTTATAGTCATCTTTTGTCCTGGACGCAATCCGCAAGTCATCAATGTACTGTACTAAAGTCGAATTGAAAGGCAGTACTAGGGATTCTAAGTCCTTTTTCAATATCTGATTGAAGATGGACGGCGATTCAGAAAACCCTTGAGGAGTTCTGCACCAACTGTACACCTTGTCCAGGAATTTGAAACTGAATAAAAACTGGCTGTCCTCATGAAGAGGTATCGAAAAGAAAGCTTGTGAAAGGTCTACAACGGTGAACCATTTAGCATCACACGGGACCTGAAACATAATCACTGCTGGATTGGGCACTATGGGGCAACACTTTACCACAATCTTGTTTATTTTTCTCAAGTCCTGCACAATTCGAACTTTCCCACAAGGCTTTTTCAGACCCATTATCGGTGATTTACATGGGCTGCTCAATACTTCCTTCAGGACGCCCTGTTTCACAAAGTCCGCAATTATTTGTGCCACCTGGATAAGAACATCTTGTGCCATATGATATTGTGGCACCTGGGGAAATACTGCATTTGGCTTCACTTGAACTTTAACTGGTTCCACTCCTTTTATCAGTCCCACTTCTTTTCCTGTCAAATCCCACACCTTCTCCGTCAACGTTCCCTGTAACTCAGCTGGTAAGTCAGTCACTGTAAGCATCGAGAACAATGTTATCAAAGGGTAATCTTCATTTGAGGTTTCTGTCTCTAATTCTGAGAACTGACGATCATCCCCTTCATCATCACTGTTTGTCTGCACCTCAATTCCATCATTGGAACAAGTAATCGAGCATTTCGTTTTGCACAGTAAGTCTCTTCCCAGTAGGGATACGGGACTTGAATCGCAGACTACAAATTTATGCAGTCCCTGGAAGTTGCCAATCTCAACTTGCACTGGATCTGTAATTGGATTCGTCAAGTACTGGTTAGCTACTCCGACCACTCTTATGGTACGCCCTGAAAGTGGCAATTTCGGAACCTCTGTACTCCTGACTGTGGAGCGTGGAGCTCCGGTATCAACCAAGAATGAAACCTTGTGACCCATTACCTTTCCCTCTACATAGGGTCCCCTCTGATCTACTTCTAGGGACGCTGCAAGCCTGCACTCTTCACTGTCTGAACTGTCATCCGACCATTCTTCATTAATTCCATCTGCACCACGCAATGGGAATTGCTGTACTTTGTTATTTTGACTCATCACTTGACCCGTGACCTGCTGAGGAAGCATCACCCGTTGCTGTCCCTTTGGAGCCATTGGTAGTTGCATTTGCTGTCTAGGTACCATGGGAACCTGCTGTTGTACTTGCTGCATTTGCGCTGGCTGAACACGCGGCATTTGCTGCATGGGCTGTAACCCTTGCATCTGAACCATGTTATTTTGGAAGTTTGGATTTTGATTTCTCAATTTTGGACCTCTCATATTTGGCAATGTACTGACATTAGTGCTTTGTTGAACGACACCATCCTGCACCATATTTGGGCATTCCCACTTCCAATGCCCCAAGCCCCCGCACGCGTGACATGGTGACATCTTTTTCATCCCTTGTACATCATTTTGAACTACAACAGTATTCAAGTCTGGACCGCGATTCACAAAACCTCGACCTCTTGGTTGTGCCAGAAACACACCATTCCCTTGCGGTTGCTACTATATCATCTTCTGAATTCCATTTCCCTGCATTCCTGCCTGTGCAGCCCTTATCTGCATTACCATCACTTTCTCCTTCAACTTTTTCTGCTTCAGCTCAATCTCATCACTACAGTATTTTGCATACTGTAACACCTCGTCAATCGGCTTCGCTTGGCAGCAGATCAAATGATTCCTAATCATCTGGCTAACCTCTGGTCTCAACCCTTCAACAAATCTGAACACGAGATGGTTCCTGTCTTTCGGTTCAATGGTCTCAGTACCACTGTAATGTTTGAATGCCTTCAACAACCTCTCATAGTAAGCATGTATTGATTCCTTAACCTCCTGCGAGGTCCGGTCGATTTTCTGCCAATCAGTCACTTTCGGCGACACTTTCTGCTTCAAAAACTCAATCACTTTATGATAGTACTTCATCATCTCCTCAGAGGGTGCTCCGGTCACCTTATCCCTTGCCGGCTCCTGTGTCGGCCAGTCTACCCCTCTCTTGCACTCAAGCCATAAATCGGGCGGAACAATGATTTCAAACAAGGTATTCAAGTCTTCCCAGAGACACTTCGCAAGCTTCACAAACCTATCTGTTTGTTGGTACCACCCGATCGGTTTCTCCCTCAACCTGGGATAATCATTTGTAAAAGATAGGATGTCTCCTCTGGACCACGGTACATGAATTAAAACCCCACCAGCTGTCTATCTCATTGGTAGCATTTTTACTGATTCCGTATCTGGTGTAGTTTTAGCTTTACTTGATCCTGGGCTGTCACCTTTCTCCTTGTCTCTTTTCTTAGCCCATCTACCTTCCCACTTTTCTAATGCTCCCCAGATTTGCGCACTTTGTAATATTTCTTTTAAATGCGCTTTCATTCCGGCAGACCTCATGTGCTCGAAGTCCTTTGAATCAAAGTCTAATCTGTAACTTCTTTTCAAATGTTTAGTATTCTCAATGTCGATATTGTATTTGTCTGCCAGGTTCGCTAATTTCTGATGTACCTTGCCTACTTCCTTGGTAATCTTAGGGCATAGATATCTCAATTCTGCTTCTGTGTATGACTCTAACCTGTTTACCCCCATTGTTCCTTCCACTAATTCAATAGCTTCCATACCCAGTCTCACAAAGTTCAGGTATTCATCTTTCTCTGTGGTTATTGTAGCAGGTTGTGAAGGTTTGTTATTTCCCAGCCACTCATTTGGTTGCTGCACAGAAAAACCTTGCAACAAGATATTTTCTGCCTGCATTATCGGTGTCTGTGATGTTTCCACACTCATTGTCTGTGGGGCTAACACACTTGACCCTACTTGTCTTATCACCTCAATAGGAGCCCAATTCGGACTAAGGCTTAGCAAAGACCTGAGGTGTTCAGCTGTCTGTGATCTTGGTGATATTGAGCGTGGGGTTCCTGTGAATCCCTCTCTCATCATCTCCTGGGTCCCCATTCCTTGATCACTTGTCTCGGGTCTACCCGGTGCATTTAATGGTACAAGTGGACCACCAGTAATTGGGAATGATATTGCAGCTGGTGTCTCACCTGGTCCCAAACCCCGTGGAGCAGCGACTCCAAAGGTCTGATTCTCTGAAGCTGGGGCAGGTATTAATGGAGGTCCTGCTGCTGGATTATACCCTTATATCAGCTGTTGCTGCAGCTAGGCAGCAATTGCGGAGTTGGCTCAATCTGCACTAACCTCGATTTTGTATATATCGGGTCTGGTGGCACCATCAGATTTGTATTAGTCTCTAGTACTGGGACATCTGGATAGATTCTGTGTATCTGCGGTGGAGGTTGCAACTGTATCTGCATGTCTGGCGCAGTGGGTACACTGACACCATTCTGTATCGATGCTGTATCACTAGTCTGTGCTGTATCAGTAACTCCCTTCTCCTGCGTCTGGTTCCCAGGACCTGCACTAATGCTCGGAACATTGTCGCTTACTGCATAAGATGGCGGGCGATCATGTAATATCCGATCCAGAAATTCTTTGTTATCTGAATCTTCTTCTTCTTCCCAAGCTCTTTTAGTCTCTTTAGGCTTACTAGAGTCCTTGTCTGTTTTACATGTGGCTTTCTTTCCCTGTGTCTTGTTTCCCTGTGTTATTGCTAGGAACAATTTTAATCCATTAACTATTCCCCGTCTCCACATTTTGCTTTCATTATCCCACCTAGCTTCCGCATAAGATTTTCTGCCCTTTTTATTATTCTTTGGAATTTTTCTTGCCGCTGTTTAATAGCCATTAAATCCCAAATTGCTAAAGCCTCATACTGCGCTGGCCTCTGAGGTGGTTTCTGTACGCTTAACATCCACCTTAAATTTTCTAGAATTCTCGTATTGAACGTCCCGTGTTCTGGGAACGCCAAACATCCTTCTTTTCCTGTCAATTTGCACCACTGTTTCATCCACAAACAAGGCGCGACACCTTTTTCCTCCATGACTATATAAGCTGGAGCACCCTCAGGCGGTGTAGGCACCCCTTCACTCGCCATAATGTATGTGTCTCCTTTCAGAGCACTCTTAAAAGCTTTGACAAAGTTCATCTTTGCGTCTTTTCTTTTGTTGTATTTAATCAGAAAGTGACTTTAATTCCCAGGACACTCTTCACCCACCTTTCTCAACCTATTGCCCCTCACGAACGGCAGCCAATCCGTGCGCGAGGCCTCTGGAAAGCTGACCTATCTCAGCGCAGCACCACTGACGTCACACCCACACACTGTAGCTGACAAAGTCTTGCGGCTCGTCCGCCCCTTACTGGATTCACACCAATCTAATGCAAAATTACTGCGAGCACCTTTAACAACAACACAAATTTGCCGGTTTACTACAGGAAGGGTAACACATTTGCTTCAGAACTTTACAGAGATTTCACTTGAAGCCTCGGCCGCTACTCTCTCCTTCTCAGTTCCTGCATACGCAAGCAGAATTCGACCCGCAAATCCTACTCTCGACTTGTCAATGGTTCGTCCTAGTGCACTTTAGAGCTTGCCAAATCTCCATCGAAGGTTTCACACATACAATTTGACTCAATCTAGACTTGTCAACCACGCCCGATTGACCTATTAAACCGACAAATTACAACATAAACTCAAGTGTCTTCCACACTTGTCAATATACTCCGGAGTCTTA
The DNA here is from genome assembly GCF_031143425.1 of Pleurodeles waltl. NCBI lineage: Eukaryota > Metazoa > Chordata > Amphibia > Caudata > Salamandridae > Pleurodeles > Pleurodeles waltl. The sequence continues at coordinate 1,398,020,618 of NC_090444.1, read as the reverse complement.
GACCACGACGGGTCCGTACATGAACAACCAACCACGTGGATAATTTTGAGCACAAAGCGCCACACTCATATGAAGTACGCCGACTTCCCTACTCTCATACTGTGGACTACGCCCACTCCTACTAAAACAACATTTACCTGGCCTAAATACACACAAACTTCACAAATCATCTGCAAAAATGCATAAGCTGAGAAAGCGCAAACCCTATACCACACATACTATGACGCCGAAAACATTCCCAACTCACTTAGGCAAGCTCCGAGATCCCAGGAAAGTCATGGTGAATTTAGAAACACATCATACCTCCAATTTGCATTATCTCAGAAAAACATTCTAAACAATGATTCTCCGTCCTAAGGCCCCAAAGGGCCAAACCGTCCTCTGCTACCAAAACTGTTAACACGTCCCTTTATGATATTTTATTACACATCAGGACTCGTTTTAGGCCAATTAATCTTTTGACCCAGTTGAGAGACACCTTAGGACGAGATAGCTAATCAATATATCAATCAATATATCAATAATGTCATCAATATTTATCCCGACAATGCATTTCACTTTAGTCAAAGTCATTAATCAATTCAAAGACACTACTATGACCTTTCAGCCATGAATAACCACACCTTGATTAGTAGAATTTTATGAGTTTTATTCCCTATTAATTACAGTCTATAAGCAGATGCGTTAATCTCAACACCAAGAAACATAATAGCATAGTCACGATATGGCAAATTTGATAAGATTTCATTAAAGCGAGAATCACAGACATCAGAACATAACACGGCGTGAACATAGATCAAGTTTAGCAGAGTGTCAATAACGCGTCAGTTAAAAAAAAGCATAGTCTCGGTCGTTTGTCTATTTGCGTCAGTTTTGGTGAACACCTGTCCTAATCTCTGATTAGCATTCGCATGTTGGGCTTCATGCAAAACAATTTAGAACACTAATTTGGAAAACATCTATCTAAGGTCTCTGTCAAAAGTAAGCAGTTGGTACCTAGAAAGGAAAAGCAAACAGACAAATCACAATTGCATTGTCATAATTACCCTCCAAAGTTTAGGTCAGCGCACAGGCTCAGTCTTCGTCTTCAGGACATCTGTCAATTCGCCATCAGTCAAAACTCAGCTCCGGGGCAAAAGAGCACTTTCCTCATAAGGAGGTAAAGTGTAACATGGACAAATCTAAGGGCAAGGATGGTTTTAAGAAAACCAACAAGTCACCAAACAGAGTGACAGAGTTTCTGGATAAAATCAATAGCATTCCCTGCCTAATTCTAAGTGACTCCCCGTGACAAGGGTTTTTATCCCTTTTCCGTTGTACATTCCCCCAAAATTTTATTGGACACTTGTTATGCCCCACTATCTTTAACCTATCAGAAAGTACATTAGGTAACCCAACACTTAACCCCATATTATTTTACAAGTCTTTGATTGGTCTTCATAATTGACGTCTTCCGAGGTGGCACGTCCGGGGCGATTTAATCTTTCTGTAATTCTTTGCACATCTTTTGGTCAGCAGTTCCATTGTCTTCACCGGTTTGAATGACCTTGTACATTACATTAATCTTCACTGTTTCAGTTTGCCTTTTAACATTTACTCTGCACACAGTGAAGAATGCTTGAGAACGGATCTAATATGGTTACATTCGTCATCTAATTTGAAGAAAAAAAGAACATGCAGGGTCGTGTCCCTTTGTGAGTCAGCACACTGCAAAATAGAAAAATGCATTTAATATGAGAGCCAAGCAGCTAAGCTTCGGCTCATGCTAACTTAAGGCCTATGAGAATTTCAGCACAGATTCAATAACGCAATCATTAGTATAAACTTATTTAAACGTAATACAAACATTTTGGTCATTATTATTAGTCTACGTATACATTGGTGGCCACTCCCCGTGGTCACAATTCAAGTGCACGTCTAAGCAAAATTACTATTATTATAGTTTCTATGCAGCATTATCATACATTGATTCATAAACATTTCATGTTAATATGGATTATATAAGCTACGCTCTCTCAGTAGCATTCTTCAGAAAAAATGTGCACGAGTGAACCATCTCTCTCTCTGTTTCTCATGTTGGTACATTGACTACTTCCGTAGAGCCAGGGGGTCTAGAAAACCAAATGTAAGACCATTTTGTGAAGCGCAGTTTAGTAAACATATCACAAGAGTTGTGGAACTCATTCCAAGCTTCTCCCACTGTCAAAAGTGGACACTTCATCCAATGAATTATCATTGGAGTAAGAAGAAATAACTGCTGATTCTGCTGACCTAGCCTTTTGCCTTAACAGGCAAGTGTTCCTTCTTATCGCTTGAACTGATTACATGCAGTTCAATAAGGGTTGTCTATAGCTTCTGTTTCAGTATTCAACAACTTTGCTTCTGTTGTTTTCTACCGTAGGATGCCAAGGCAAACAATACTTGATGATGCAACAGCTGCAGGGCGACACACCATAATCTTTCTGTTCCAAAGCATACTTAATAGTTTTGATAAAATGTTAGCAAAAGGAAATGGGTGCAGCATACCCAATCGAAGAGATCATATATTCCAAACCTATAGAAAGAAGAAAAAACTAAAGAGATATTCAAGAGGAAGTATTTTTCTGTACAAAAATACATATTGAGAAAAATACCTTATTTAGTGATTATATGCATTGCTAATAAAAATTACCTTGTATTTCCAAGTAATCATTTGTAACAATGTGTGTTAAAGATTCAAATGTCTTGTTTGTCCATCATTTTCACCCATTTCATATGATTGAGATGCAAAGTAAACAATCCTGTTTTATTGTGTTAGCCTCTTAATTCTATTTGTAGCCCACGTTTTTCATATTTGCACAGAGTGGCACATGTTTTGTGGCATACTGGCCCTTCTTCAGGGCTCTTTCACATAATACAAATTCTCAAAACTGGACTTTGGTTAAGTTTTGACCATTAATGTATTTCCATGGATTGTCCCTTCAACATCACATACCTATCTACAATAAATCCTTTTAATTTGCAGCCAAACTTTGTATGTAGTCCCTACGTGCACCACTTTTTCACAATATTTTCAGGTTGAAGCCAACAACTCATGCAAAGACTATACTGAAAATGAACTTGAAGGTTTTGCTTCTTAAAATGTTTGTGAAAATGTACTGTGCCTAGGGGACTACATAAAATGTTTTACTCTAAATTAGAACGATTTATTGTAAATGCACAGATATTATAGTTGTACATCTTTAAGAAGAGATTGTGTGTGTGAGGTGGAAGTGACAACTCATAGATTATGGTAAAAGCTAGATGAAACACCAGTTTTTGAGAATTAGTACGATGCGAAAGAGCCCTGAGGAGGCGACCCGTTTCGGCTCGGTTTAACTATGAAATTTTGGGCTGCAAACAGAATTAAGAGTTTGGGCACAAATACAAAGAAACTTGACTGTTTATATTATCAATATATGAAGTTAGTGAAAACGGTGGACTATTGAGATGTGAAGCTGCAATAGGCATTGTTACAAATAATTACATTAACAGGACATGATCCTTAAATTGATAAGGAATATAGGATTTTTTTTTCTATCATTGTTACTTAACAAGATTTTTTATGTCTATCTATTTTCGTAAAATAAAGTATGAAGTATTCACACATTTGTTATTTCTTATTTCTGTAGTTCCCAAATATATGATCTCTTAGATGTTATAAGTTGCTCCCCTTTTGCTAATATTTTTTGTATGTTGTATGTCAAAAAGTTTACTGACATTTGAGTTTTAAAGCTGAGTGCCGGGTAGAGTGACCGGTCTAACCCTAAATTATTCTAAATTATTTAATAATATTGATATTGTTGTTCTATAAAGTGGCCAAACCCCTGATTGACACACTGGAGCAGAAATACCAGGTAGCCATCTTCAATAAGGTAGTTTATAGTCAGTACCAAAGGAGACAGGCCAAACACCGTGATTATGACATGTCCAAGACAGGTGCAGACCTATTGACTCAAGGAGTGGAGGGACTGTATAATCTAAAACAAAAGTATAAAGCTTGTGAAATCAACCTTTGAACAACAAACAAGGCATAGTTACGGACCCACATAGAAGAAAAGAAAGATGAGATCTGAGACAAATTACATATGAGAATATACCTCTGGATTAAGTGAAGATATATATTGTGGAGCTCCAAGACTCAAATTCTACAATTTTGAAAATATCAACAAATAAAGGAAAGGAAAGTTTAGTGAAATAAAACATAAACACATTTTCATGAAATATTAGGCTATGTCCTGTGTCCAGGAAGACAGTAATACATAACTGGTATTAATCATACCAAGAACTGTATCATCCATTCAAACAGACTCTTAAGTGTCTATGAAGAAGAAGAAATTGAAGGCAAAGCCATAATGGTAATGTCACTGAACTAGAAATCAGAACAATACTTCTTAAGAAAAATGAAAATTAACTTTGCAAGTTTAGTTATGAAGTCTTAAAACACAGCATAACATGGAAGAGATCACAGTTGACATGAACGATAATAAAAGAGGTACCAATACCAGTTCACAGAGAAAAAGTGGTAGAGAAGAAGGTCACAGGTCCCACATGCTGCAAATATATCTGGATGACTCCCTCTGGATACTAGAGCCAGAATGTCCAGCATTTTTGGAAGCTACAATAAACACACAACATCTCATCATTATAAATGGGAATGAGCATAAAGCATAATCCAACAACCTAACAATAGAAATTGAGGATCCTACACAAGAGATCACAATCCTGCAAACAGAATTAAGGAGGATAAAAATGGTATCTCAAGTAAAATATAAGAAGAGCAGCCAAAAACATAAAGTTCCCAAATACTAGAGGCAAAATGTATTCCATACACACTCAAGGAAAACTAGGAGGTATAAGAAGGCTCCTTTTCACAAAACACAGAAGAGACCCAATACTGAAGCCATCAAAATGACTGGAAAAACATACTGGAGAAATGTAAAGTATCATCACAGGTACAGTTGAGTCCTTCTCCTAGGAACAGTATTGAACCCTCCTCATCCAAACTAGTTATCACCTATAGAGCATTTTACACATAATCGGCACAGGGCTGAGAATGTTCATCCAACGTCCTCTCATTGCTCTAGCACTGTAGCCACAATGAAGCCAAGATATCCTAAGGATATTCACTGTAGAAACTAATGGTCCGAAAGCATAAGCTAGGAAACCTCCTACTTAGCTGTGAATGGGAACACCACAACAGTGATAACGCAATTGCGACAATTTATATTGCTAGTGTATAATATGAATGTTAAAGAGGGCTCACAGGCCACCATGGATGTTATCAGCATTCAAATTAAGGGTCAGGTAACTAAACCCCTGGCAGAAAGATGCACGGATAGTCAAACAATAAATAGCAAAAGAGATTAAGTATTATAGGTGTTCCCAGATATGGGCCCTTTGCTCGCTGTAGCAGAGTACCTCACTGCAGAGGCCAAATTGGAACACAGCTGGCTTATTTTTCCGTTAAGAGGCAAAATGGCCTCACAAGTCGGCCTGGACTGCGCCCAGTGGGGCAAGCTATGTATGCATGTGGCTTCTGTGTATATATCATGGTTCTTCTATTCACTTTGGGCCATATGTACGAACACATTTTCCCATTGATACAGAATGGGAAAAACCCTTTGCTACATCTGGCCCTTTATTCCTTCAGACGATCATCATCAATTTAAACTTTGCATTTGGTCCACATCCTACTCCATTGTGTAGGAAATGTTCCTTTACTGTGTGGTTAGCGTTTATTTTTCTCATTTTGCTGGACCCTATATTTTTGCTGCTTTTAGAACTCTGTACTTTAGCCATGTCAACCAGTAGTACAGTGCCTGCGCTCCCTTTTTGAACATGGTCAAATTGGCATACTCCTAATTGGTACATTTAGCTTACCTATAATTCCTTATTATATGGCACAAGATATACCCAGGGCCTGAAAGTTAAATTCCACTAGGGGGCTGCAGCACATATTGTGCCATCCGCTACAGTGGTAGTGCAAAAAAAAGGTTCGAGGCCTTCTGTGCAGGTGTGAAAAAGGTGTGAATTGCCTTCCGGGAGCAAACAATAGGCTGTCCTAATTGGGAAAAGATGACTCCTCTGAATCTGACAGAACATGCAGAGTAGGGCTGTGAGCATCCCTTTTTGGCAATACAGTGTCAAATTAAGCTTGAGTGTCAAATCTGATTTGACAGGTCTGCTGGGTTTTACCTATAACATCAATGACACTCTTAAAAGGAAAAGAAATAGTATGCCAAAACAGTTCTTGTGTATACACTGTCTGGTTGCTGGAAATCTGTACTTTTGTTCTACCAGCTGTTGCTGGTATTATTGTGGGTACAGGCATAAATGAGGCACCTATAGGCACCCCCATCAGAATACTTCTTGGACCTGCAGAAGATCAGAATAACACTTCTTGGACATGTGAAAGATCATACAAATGCTACTGGATCTGAGGAAGATCATAAGCGGACTGAACCTGCTGTTTGTGACGGCAATAGTGCCATGAAAGACTGGGCCTAGTCTCTCTTGCGCCCAAGTCTAACAACTGGACTTCCAAGCATCATAAAGCTGGCCTCCTTTTAAAGCCACAGGGTTACAACAAGCTACAAGAGGACTTTTCCTGCAGCTAACCTCCTGACCAGTGGCAACTGGACCTGCACTGTGCTGTTTAGCCTGTTCACCCTGTGAGTCTCTCAGTGCCCCAGCAGAGGACTTAGGGAGTTTTAGAAGTGTATGCCTGCGGTGGAGTGAGAGTTAAGACTAAAGTCAGAAAGTAAAATATTTGACCAGGGTGATCCTGGTGGGTGTATCCAAACTACCCTCCATCGCAGTCATTGTCAAATTGAGCTTAGGTTCCGGTCTGCCAGGACTATTGACTGTCATTGTCTCTTTATTCTTCATGTCACTTTTCCTACTTAAGACTTTCAATATGTGTATCAACTGTTCCCGCTTATTGCATGCTTGTCATTTTGGTATTATTTTGCTTATTAATTATACTCTAATTTGGTTTGGAATTGTTATTTTGTGACATTTTAACTTTATTAGTGTGTTGCTGTTGCACAAATACTTTAAACATTGCCTTAAGTTTAGCCTGTCTGCTCTATGACATAAGTACCGGGGGATGAGCTCAGGGTAATTTTGTGACTTTGATGGAATCACCTCATTGAGGTAGGGAGTCACCCACCCCAAATAACAATCCCATTTCTCACACACTGGATCTTGGTCATTTTTGTGTGTGATTGGTGTGTTAAATTTGTTCTGTTCAAACCATTATATTTGGCCTTCTGACATGCAGTAGTGGGACTTTTTCCTCTCATCTGACCAGGCTGAGGATTGATTTCCCCTCAATATTTGAAATGTCTTTGATGACCTACAGTTCTTCAATCCTTAAATCAGATCTGTTCACTTGAATTGACACCCTCGATGTTGTGTTGTTCACTCGGTCTTGGATCAGCAAGCTACCCTGGGATTGATATACTTTATAATCACGATCACAGTTGTTTTATTTTCAGTTTATGCTTTTAGGTTTTGATATGATCAACCATCTGTGACCTGTCTGTATAACTTTAAAGAGCCACATTTGTTCCTGGTAGTCTCTGCCTCATGTCCAATTAAAAAACTTCACTTCAAAGGTGCTGCCATTTGGTCTAGTGACTTTGTTACTCACCTTAAAACCCATGATTGAGTCATAATCCCAATATAAGTTCCTGACCATTGATGGGCTTGTTAATCAGTACGTATGTATATCAGTCTTTATGTATTATGCAAATGTTTCATGAAGTGATGAGTAGGGGGCCAGTATTGTAATGCTTTATTTTAGCATGCTAATCCTGCTGAAACATCACTTTGGATTCTTAAAATTAAATTGACCAAAATACAAAGATAGTATTTTTTGTAGGTGGTAAGCCTTTATTAGAGTAACCAATAATAGATAAACATAGAGAAGAATGGACTTACAGTAAGGGACCTTATAGGTCTACAGTTCATAAGTATTTGATTTTTATTAGTTGTTTCTTTATCCTTTTAGACAATATAAATAAATATGATAAAAAATTATATTAAATGCCATATATGCTCTGTCTTGGGAAAAAAAGTCCTTGTCGACCCTTGTTAAAGTGATTACTTACTATAGATATTCCATTTGATAATGGTTTATGACTCATCACTTCTAGGCAAAAGTGAGGCTTTGATGTCACGGTGACACGACCAGCTGATTATTGACCGATATCTGTTCATGTGGTTATGTTTATTGTGCCCATCTGAGAGCGTAAAAAGTTCTGCTCTTCATCAGCTGAAGATGTTTTGTAATGATTATATGTATTTGTTTTATTAGTTTCAGAATTTCTTTCACAGCAGTAATGCATGTGGTTATTGAAACAATTAATTCCCTGTCGTCATCACAACTCCATTGAATCCAGCTCTTGTGTCTTAGGGCGCATCATATACTCAAGGTGGAGACAGGGAATCCATGCTTGTGAGTTGTCATTGTAAAATGGCCTCTTTTTGTTTTAAGTGGGTTTAGGCAAATCTTCCAATAATGGGATGATATATGGAATCTGAAGGCCAGTCCACTTTAACTAAAGTTACGACTCTCCCAAAGCTGCTCAACAGTAATAGACGTTACAAGTGTTGCTTGAAGAAGTATAACACTCTTCGGGACAGCCATATTTAGAAACGTGTTTTGTTCTGGCTGGGCCCCTGGATGTGATGCAATTGAACAGCGAGGTTACTTAATTTCACAAATAGTTAATAAAAACATTGTCAGTATTTTGGTAAGTAAGACTGGGCACCAATTGGGAACCTGTAGTGGTGATATGAAAGGACTATTCCACCTGATCATGCACCCCATTCCTTTTAGCAGTTTGCCAGTGGTTTTCAAAATGAAATGGAGGTACAAGCAGAATGTATTTGTATGCAAATATTGATGGACTAACACACCCTTTTTGGCTACAGTTATTCAAATCAAACACATATATCGGCATAATTTCGTTATAACTACTGCTAACACCCTGGTTGTGTGAGCATGACGTCTGAATTACCATTATGTTACAGTGCATAGTAAGTTCACCTTTGTTGTCATTTTGACTAGATGACAGATAGAACAGCCTAACCTTACAACAGGTTTTTAAGGCTTGTATATTTGTTCCTTTCTTGAGGACATTTTCATACTTAATAGAAGTTCACTGTTAATCTTTTATCTTTTAGCTGATAAGGCCTTTCGTGACATGAAGGTGTTGAAGATGAGTCAGTCTATCATTGTGTCTGGAGAATCAGGGGCCGGCAAGACAGAAAACACCAAATTTGTTCTCAGGTTTGTGATAAGTTAAAGAAAGAGGTTTTGTTGCTTTGAATTGTACTGCTACCTTACAGCCTCGGAAACCTTAGGAAAGGGGGGCAATTTATGCAACGTAATTGTCACGCAGGAATGCTTCTATTGCACCACAATGCATGAGGATGTAAGCATAACAGCGATTTTGGTTTATTCAAATAATCCTGCACATGTTTCAAAAGGAGCCATTTGTTCTTAATAATGGAAGCTTCATCCATCCTAACCCTTTCTCTGTCAATATTAGTTCATAGTTCCTAAATTTGATTAGATGTAGTTGGAAGGGTGTGCAATGGCTTACAGGCAAGGCTTACACTGTTATCTTCTTTCCAAGCACAGCAGAGTGTACACACAAAAACTTCACTAGTATGTGTAGAAATTGGAAACATGCTACAACGTATGAACCCCTTCTCTTCTGCCCGTATGTGGCTGGTGTTGACAACCTTTCTTGCTTTGCTTCTTCACTTATACACGAATGCCAGCAAAGTCATAATTCTTCCAATCTTTTGCTATCCACCATGATTCCTATCTAACAAAATGATGCAACTGGTTAGCTCTCTATTCAGTTATGAGGACGTTAACCAAACATAAAAAGTTTTTTGATTGTCTTCCTTCGACCAAACTTTCTTTCTGTGTTTCCACCCTATATCCTTATATTTGTGGCGTCTGTTAGCGTCAGATATACATGCTATGCACAGTCCTGCCACGTAGTGTTGGGCCCGGACTTTACAACTTGTTTTTCTCACAGAATTCTTTGTTACCGACATGACCTCAAGACTCCTCCTCTTTGAGTGAATGCACACGCTTAACGACTCCATTATTAATTTGATTTTTTCTGCCATCGGGCTTGGACAGACAGCGCCACAGCTCTGTCCAACTCAAGTGTCCTTACGACTTCCCACAACAGATTTGAATCGAATGATGACACCGTGCAGCGATCATCGACGTTGTATCTGGCAACCTTCTACGGAACTTCTACCAACGGGGTTGCCTCCGCCATACCTCTTCCTCAGTGCCGCTGATAATGCTCGGCTCTAAGTAATGGAAGGTAAAAAAGACAGAATCTTTTGAAAGTGCCCACAGTGTTTGGTGAAGTATGCCTACTGGAATCAGCATGATTCCTGCAAACATTTCCTGTCACCATAGAGTAAGTAACAGGATTCTGCAGCCTGCAGTCTGTTCAAGACAAGAAAAGGCTTTGCTCTTGACACCTAGCTCACAGTGGCGTAAGAGGCAGAATTCTCTGCAGAAGAACTTATTGACTCAGGTAGCACAGAAGGTAGCAGCGAAGGTGGCGTCATTTTGTGTATTCTACATTATGTTGTATCTGAAGACTCCGAACAACACAAGGAAGAAGGACCTAATGAACCCTCACAACCACCTCTGGAGCTCCATGAATATCCTGTGACTACACAATCAGGGCCCAGGATGAAATCCAGTCCAAAGGCTGTGAGTATGTAAAGTCATTAGACCCATTCCCCTCACATTTTCTCCCAGTGGCCATACTGCCTTTAACTGCTGCAGCCTTCGGGCTCTTGTTAACACAAAGAGCGCCCAGTGTAGCCGAGACAGAGCATACAAGGCAAAGCTGGAGGGGACATACATCACTTGAAGCCTAAACACCATCGATGCCTGCACAACATTTGATGCTGAGCAAACCTTTGGCACTGCGTATCTCTTCAGTTCTAGCAAAGTTGTCTGAGTCGACTAGACTATGATGTTGAGTCTAAAGAGGTTGATACAAAAAGGGTAGTCAAAGACTCACCACAACTATTCCCCTCTCCCTGATCACACCAAACCTGTCGGGGAAGACTGTAGCAGTACTATCACCTCTGGCCTGAACTAACATCTGTCCAGTGGGTTCTGTCCATTGTTCAGCACGGGTACTGCATAGATCTTACTTCACAACCTACAAACATACCACCATACAGACAGGCACTCAACCCTCAACACCACAACCTTCTCAAATAGGAGGTGAAATATCTGCTTTTGAAATATGTCAAACAGATAGTTCCAAAAGAACACCTCAGAAAGGCTTTTAGTAACTATACTCCTTAATACCCAAGAAGGACATCACACTGAGACTGATATTAGATCTCCGCCCTCTCAGTCAATACATATTGGAACACTTCCATATGATAACACTATGGGATGCAACTTCATGGTGGCACTCAACCTGAAAGGCACTTGCTTTCACATCCCCATTCATCTAGCACATTATTGGTACCTCAAATTCTTGGTAAGTGGACATCATTACTAGATCAAGGTGCGGTCCTTCAGAGTGACGACAGAACCAGGAGTCTTTACCAAATGCCTGGCAGTTGTAGCAGCACATTTGAGAAGACGCAACATTCATGTCTTACCATATATGGACGATTGCCTGATAAGGAGTTCAAGCAGACAGAAATGCTTGCAAGATACACAGACTATCATTGACTTGTTATACAAATTGTGTTTCACAATCAATGGAGCAAAGTTCCACTTACAGCCTCTCAAAATACAAATATATCTGGAAACCATCCTGAATCTATTACAGCCACAGCATATCCAACAGACCAGAGAGTTCTCAATCTCCATGTCAAATGGCTGTTTCATCCACATCCCCCCCTCCAGTTGGAGTAGTGATGCTCCTCTTGGGCATGATAGCATCATGGATAGCCATTGTCCCACACCCCAGGCTTCACATGCGATCCTTGGTTGGGTGTATAGCATCTGAGTGGTCACAAGAGAAGGGCAATTTAGAAGCCCAAATGTGGATTCCGCCCATGGTCCATCAGTCACTGCAGTGGTGGAGCACGCACAGTTTTTAACTCAGCTCCGCAAGTGACATACCACAAATGCATCACTCTGAGAATGGGGAGCGCATGTGGAGCATCTGATGGTCTAGGGTACATGGACTGATCAGCAACAAATACTACACATCAATGGACTAGAACTTGTAGTGATCCAGTTAGCATTAAAAGTTTTTTTTCACCACTGTAACTCAGAAAGTTGTTCTCTGAAGAACTGACAACATGACAGTGATGTATTGCATATAGAGGTAGGGGTGGCACCCATTCGATACAGTATTCTCACTTAGAGCAGGAGATTTGCCATTGGGCTCTTAGCCATCTCATCCACCTCCTCCCAGAATATCTCCTGGCAGTGGACAATTCTGAAACATACTTGCTCAGCAGCACACAGCAACAAGTCCATAAATGAGAACTCCACCCCCAACTCCTCCAAGACTACTTCTACTGTTGGGGGACACCAGACATGGACCTATTCACTGCTGAAGAAAACTCAAAATGCCAAAGTTTTGCCTCCAGGCATTGCTGCCCGCAGTCCAAGGGCAATGCACTGTGGATGAACTGGTCAGGGATATTTACCTACAGTTTTCCACTTCTCCCACTCATTCCTTTTCTTATAAGGAGACTCTGACAGTCATCTCTCAAAATAATCGTAGTAGATCCCACTTGGGCCAGACAACCAGGGTACACAACACTGCAGAAACTCTCCCTAGTACCTCATCGGAAGCTTCACAACCCACCAGACCTTGTCAAACACAGAGGCGGCAAAGTCAGGCAGCCCAACCCAAGACAACCGAACCTCGCAGTTTGGCTTCTGAAGTCATGGAATTCAGATACTTGCATCTGCCTACAGAGTGTATGACATTCTTAAAGTGGCACAGCATCCAACAACTAGAGCATGCTATGCAGCTAAAATGAAAAGATGTGTCCACCAATGTATGGCTCAACAGGTAGACCTTTGTGTACCCATGGTAAAACAAATAGTCTCCTAAACCTACAAAAATCAAAGCTAGCATACGCTTCCATATGACTGCACCTTGCTGCAATTGAAGAATACTTCAAAATCGTAAGCATACGTTTGTTTTTCACGTACTGGTCATTAAGGATTTCATGGATGGAGTTAAAAGAATAATCCCTCCTCGAGCACCCCAGGTCTCAGCATGTATTTTGAATCTGGTACTTACAAGACTTATGTACACACCTTTCGGAACATTACTTTCCTGCCTCCTATCGTTCCTGTCCAAGAAGGGCACATCATTGAGACAGGTTAGTAAATTACATGCTTTAACAATAGAAGAACCAAAGTTTCAGGTTTTCCAAGACAAGGTGAGACTACGGATGAACCCACGGTTTCTTCCAAAAGTCATATCTCCTTTTCACCAAAATCGGACACTAGACCTTTCTATGTTCTTTCCTAAACCGTAGACAGTTGCAGATAGAGCACTACTCATGTTTGATGTTAAAAGTGCATTGCTTTATTACATTGATAGGACTAAACCCTTTAAGAAAACACAGCAGTCATTTGTTGCTTTCTCCAACCCTGAATAAGGAAATGCAATTCCAAAAGCAGGTATTGCGTAATGTATAGTAAAACTCCATACAGATATGTTACATTAAAGCCAAACGTACATTACCATCAGTTCCACAAGCACATTCTACAAGAAAGAAAGGTGCTTCTTTAGCATTTCTATCGAGCATTTCTTTAGCTGACATTGTTTAGGCATCTACTTGGTCTAATTCATGTACATTTATTAAACACTACTGCATGGATGTCAAAGCAAGACAACAAGCTCTGATTTGTGATGCCTCCTGCCACAGTAGGAAGAAAACTGCTTTACAGTCTAAGCATAGCATGTATCTGCAGCCAGCACAATGCACGAATGGAGTATGTTACTTACCTTGTAATCATCTATTCTTAGTGGGTAGTGCTGCAGATTCACATGCACCCTCACACCTCCCCGGCAGGCATTCTTTGGTGTCAGATATCATGTGTAAATATGCTATAATCAAATATGTACATACAATTTTAGCCTATATATAAATCTTGATCTTCTGTACTTCTTCACTACCTCCATTCTTACTCGCCATAAGGACGGGAAAAAAGAAACAATTTAACAATGGAGTTGTTGAGCATGCACATTCACTTGAATAGGAGGAGTCTCTATATCACGCTGGCAATGAAGAATTCTCTAAAAAAAAACAACAACAACAAAAAAAAAAAAACACAAGTTATAAAGTCCAAGCCCAACACAAGATGACAGCAGTGTGCACAGCATGTGAATCTTCAGTTCTACACACTATGAACATATGCTGTCAATTTAAGTAACACACTCCTTTCTTTGCCTCGTAAATGAACCTCAACATATATTCAACCCAATTCTTGCAAATGGCCTAATTGGTATGCCCTTGCACCACAGGTCAAGGTTGTCAACTTTGTACTCTTTAACAAACAAATTATCACTATCTGCTTCAGGCATCGGGTTAGATCATGTCAATACATTGTGAGACAAAAATAAATAAGGCAACTGATATGTTCCCTCAAGAAACATATTTATAATGTTTATTATATGGTTTTGAGTTAATCAGAGGTTCTCAATGGCATCCCATGCTCAGGCACAGACAGCATGTGCTTTCATTCCTACAATGTGTTAGACTCAATTACACTCTTTGGAAAGATGAAGAAATTGGTAGTTTGCGGTTGCATTTCACCTTTAAATGCATGCAAAACATATTTAGTCAAACCACGCTCAATAATACCTGTTCATTTAATCGCCAAAAATTAAACACACTCATATCATTTAGAGTCTTGGTTTCTAGTTAAGCTACACAACTCACATAAATGAAGTGCATGAATCAAAACACGGAAAAGGTACACTACAATGACAACTTATATTATACTTGATAAAAAGTATAATACAATGAAGCAATTCTTGATATGCCCTTAAGGGACACTTGTGGAGAGGGGATTTGTTGGACTATAGCCTCCTAAGAAGTTGGCAAAACCATATGCACAAAATGCCCAAACCAGTAAAGTGCTATAAGCCATGGTACAAATGCAGTATTAAAGCACTGCTTACATAATCAAACAATACCTGTGGACCAAAGTAATAAACAATCCATCATGCAGCACTGTTCTAACATTCTTTGACTTACAGTTAGGCTTGCAGCATCTGAGCAAATATCTGTTTTTCTCTTTGAGGTTAATAGAGATATTCTTTCCCGAGGCTTGCTGTTTACTTTTGCTAGCAAGGTAACCGGGGAAAGCTTTAAAACATTAATTGATTTGAAAGTGTGGTTGTAATTTCAAGCACAAAAACTCTTGAGGGTTAAAAGTTGTATTTCTTTCTGACTTGAAAATGTTTAGCAGCTCTACAGTAAGTTAGTCATCTTGGAAATGTACTGTTAACTTCAGTGTCCGGAAACATGGAATGAATGATTGATTGACTTAATATTGGTAGAGTGCAGCATATAGTCGATTGGGCATCTTAGGTCTAATAGAAAAGCATGCGCTACAAATGAAAAGTTAAAAGACTACAATGATGTTAAAATTAACTGGATTGAGAAGTCTTCAAGGTTCTTGTAAAAAATGATGTGGTGTAGAATGAAATGAATTCTGAACAGAAGGTTGTTCTAAGGCTTGAAATGAGAACCAACACCCTGATTGAGGGTTTGACAACCGTTTAATATTTACTTTTCAGACCTGGGTGTCAGGGACAAGAGTGAAACATTAGTACTGAAGGAAAAGACCGGCAGTTTATAGTTGATGAGCCTTAAAATGGTGGAAGGATTATTATACCCTGAAGGATAAAAAGCTAAGGCCCCTCCCTCACTCAGAACTTATTCATTGTATTGGTGTAGATGGAGAGCGAGACTCACACTTGTAGGAAGTGGTAGGTAGTGAAGCCCAGTGAGACACATTACCTTAGCTGGTGCTGAGTATGTGGTAGAAAATAGAGAGTTCATGCTGTAGGTCATAAAAACTATTTTCTTTGTGAGTAACCTAAGAACATCTGAGAGGCGGGAGGGCGGAGCTTGCCGAGCCGAAAGATGGCCGCGCTCTAGCGGAGCTCTGTCGGAGCTCTGTCGGCTACCACTAAATCCTTCAAAATCCTACAGACCATACCCGTGCTTTTGTGTCCGCTGAGGGTGCAGCGGATGTCTAACCGTCGGGGGAGAAGAATTTGGATGTCCGGTGTGGGTGCCGTGTGAGAAGGGCCGGATAGCGCGGGCCGGGGCCATACAGCCAAGGCCTAGGTGAGGTAAAGCGGCGCTGACGCCGGCTCGTGGCGCAAAACAGGAGAAACCCCGGGACGCACCGTGGTGCAAGCGGCTGCACTCGGGGTGGAGGCGAGAGCGCTCTATGGCGGCACGGTTCGGCTCGGTGTGGTTGCGGGAGCCCCCGGGCGGCTCGAAGGGCGCACGGCTGTACTCCCCTTTGGGATTGAGAGCGCAGTGAATCCGCCCGGAGATTGGAGGTGAGCCTAAATGAAATGGCCCGGGAGGTGGAGGCCTACCACTGCCGTGTTTGATGAGATCGAACGGGTCTACATTAGACTTGTGGGGCCGCGGTTGGACAGGGAGTGATGCCATGGCGGAAATTGATGGGTCGCATTGAGAGCACGCACTTTATGAAAGAAACAAGATTACTGTGGGTGCTGCCACTGTCGGGCCAAGATAGAATTGCAGTGATCCTGGGGTCCAGCGTGGGGCCCTTCCCGAGGCGATAGGTGCCCCAGTTGAACGTAGTTGGAACCAAACAACAGATCGGAGGCGCTGACACCCCATGGGGCCCTCAGTGGTAGGAGAGCAGGGTACCGTCGGCACGAGAACCCACAGCAAACAAAATCGCAGCGACGAAGATCAGACCACGCAGTAAGGTCATTTGCTCCTGTCAATATGGGGAAACATGACAAAGCCCAACCGAAATTGCACTTCGAGAAACGTAAAACCATGAGCCAGGCTGGGGAAGCAGCGGAAGCTAGATTGGAGGGACCTCCTGAGAACCCAACTCAAGATGAATATGAACTGTGCCATATCCTATCTGCTATGCAGCAAACTCTAACCCATATAGACAGCAAAATTGAGTCTCTGTCGTATCGCGTCGACAGAATGTCAGAAAGACTAGATAAGCATACGGAACGTCTGGATCAGATGGAAATGTGCGTATCGTCGGCGGAGGACGGACAAACTGCGCTGGCATCTGGGCCACTAAAAGTGAATACGTAACTGGATATCCTTAAACATAAAATGGATGACTTGGAGTCTCGTTCTCGGAGAAACAACCTGCGCATCGTGGGACTGGCAGAGTCTACGTCTATTACGAATATGGAGAAATTTGTTGAGAACCTGCTGATACAGCTGCTGGGTCAGGACACCTTCTCATCGTTCTTCCTTGTGGAGCGAGCACACAGGTCGCTGTCGGCCCGGCCTCCTCCGGGGGCTCCTCCTCGCCCGGTTATAGCGAGACTGTTGAATTACAGGGACTGTGATGCTGCTCTGAAGCGGGCACGTGAGTTAAAAACATTGCGGTACGAAGGAATGACTCTCTCATTGTACCCTGATTTTACACTGCAGGTACAGGAAGCGAGGAAACAATTTCTGCCAGGAAAGAAACAGTTAAGAGCTCTGCAACTAGACTATAGAATGTTATACCCTGCCAAATTAAGAGTAGATGTAGATGGTAACACAATATTCTTTACTGACCACAAAAAACTGGAACAATTTGTTAATCGCAAGCTGGCAGACAAAAGAAACGCTCCTAGCGCTGAGCCGACGAATGATTAATCAGGGTCCAGTTGACAATTGTGACAGCTCTCTCTGTGGAAAACTGCTCGATGCACCAGAATGAGAGGGTCATGCATGTTGTAGTCATAAATCAATGTTATGCGAATATTATTTAGGCTTTGTGGACCTAGAAGTAACTATACATGTATTGCACACTGGGTACGACGTGCACAGAGATATAAGGATGGTCTTTAAAAAAACAAAAAAAAAAGTACATTGGTAGCCAAGACAACATAACATAACTACTGTAAAGGCGAAGTAACATCCGCCTTCATATGTGTTCCACTTACGTAATGTTGGGGTTAGTTTTAAGTGGGGTAGATTGTGGGAGAATTTCAAGAGTTATTAACAGATGGGCAGGTTGGGGTTTAGCCTATTGTGGGAGGGAGGTGGAGGGGAGGGAGGAAGTTGCAGTAACAGTGTGGTGGAAATGTAGGAGAAGACAAAGCAGACAATACGCAGATGAGTACAATACACAATCAACCTTAGAAAATCAACCCATAAAAATAGATGGAACTGATGTGTATGACCACTGACACACCGAACATTTGCCACAAACTTAGGTTGGTCACCTGGAATGTAAGAGGTCTCAGTGACTCACGTAAAACCCGAGCTGTGGTGGCATACTTGCTCAGACATAAGGCCGATATTGCAGTACTACAGGAGACACATTTGGCCCCAAATTGTCCCATGCTCAGCCCTCGTAGAATGAAGGGGCAGGTTTTGGCTGCAGGTTACACAACTCACTCTAGGGGTGTTTTATTGTGGGCTTCCCGGGCATCAGCGGTCGAGTTCGAGGGCGTGGAGGTTGACCCCGGAGGACGATATGTGGTGGCAAAGTGCAAGGGTAGGGCTCTCACTTTTATATTAATAGGAATATATGGGCCGAACTACGACGATCCACAGTTTTACAGAGATCTAGCGGCACGGGTAAAGAAATGGAGAGACGTTCCACAGCTTTGGTGTGGAGATTTTAATTGCATATTGTCTCCAACACTGGACTGGTCGGGGGTAGAGACACGGACCCAGCTGCTGCGGCTCGTGCAATACTTGACATAATGATGGTCTTGGGGCTGGTAGACGTATGGAGAGATAGGCACCCAGAAAAAGGTTATACTCATTACTCATCAGCGCACGATTTGCACACTCGCATAGATTTCTGGCTAATTTCCAGTAACATACCACACAGAGTTATGCTAGAGGCTCCCTGACCACAAACGTATTCGGATCACTCACTGGTGCTGATATTGTTGACAGTGGGTGGCGCTGCGTTTAGGGAGGAATTAGCCAATGCAATTAAAGAATACTTCCAGCTCAATAAAGGAACAGTTGCCAGAGTGGGTACAATATTGGAGGCATTTAAAGTATACATTAGAGGAATCACCATGTCCAAACACGAGGGCGTACTCAGATCAATACGCGGACGACAAAAATTTCTAGAAGGGGAACTAGCCCAATTAGAACAGAAACATTGTAAAGCTGCTGATGCAAGCATACTAGGTCATATTCGAGCCAAAGTACAGGAGTATCAGGAGACTGCTCTATCGGAAATTCACCATATAGGGAAGTATGCCGTTGCCCGGACATACGGCAAAGGGGATAGACCTGGCAAAGTCAGGACATTGCTGTGAGATTTTGTGAATACTACCAAACACTTTACACCTCTAGGGGAGACTCTGATCCAGACGCCATACAAGAATATCTTGCCCGCTTAGCGATACCAAAACTATCTGAGAGTGACAGAGAGGCTCTAGGGGCACCGATCACTCTGGCCGAGATAGCGAGTGCACTGGGTAGCATGGCGGAGGGTAAGGCCCCAGGTCCTGATGGCCTGACCGTATATTTCTACAAAGCATATATATCACTAATACTTCCACATCTGAGGGAGGTATTTGAGGAGATGATAGCGGAGGGTTGCATGCCTTCATCAATGAGGGAAGCCATGATAGTTACATTACTTAAACCACGGAAGCCTACGGATCAGTGCTCCTCCTACAGGCCACTATAGTTGCTGAATGTAGACGTCAAAATATACGCCAAAATCTTAGCGGAACGACTAGCTAAAGTTTTGCCCCTACTGGTAAAAACCGAACAGGCAGGATTTGACCCTGGCTGCAATCTAACCATGAACCTACACACATTATTTGGCACGATACAAAACATAAACCCCGATATGCAGGCAGTTGCAGTCTTTTTAGACGTGGAAAAAGCGTTCGATTCGGTGGAGTGGGATTTCATTTGGGCAGCTTTAAGACATTTTGGTGTTGGGGACACTTTTCTGCATCTGATAGCCACATTATATAGAGATCCCCAGGCCAGGGTTCGGGTCAACGACACGGTGACGGACACACTGAACATCACCATAGGCACTAGACAGGGGTGCCCGCTTTCCCCCCTACTGTATGCTCTGGCAGCAGAGCCACTAGCTTGCGCACTGAGGGAGGGCCATGGACATCGGGGCCTAGACTTCAAACACTACAATGTAGTGATCTCAGCATACGCAGATGACACTTTGCTGTACATTAGAGATCCAAAACATAATCCAAAACATAATGCAGGTCCATTGCTTCAAGAAATAGTACGATACGGGACACTATCTGGTCTTAAGGTTAATTGGGGTAAATCCCTGATGTGCCCACTGACGCCATCCACAATGCAGACTGAAGTGGGCTTCCCGCTTAAATGGGAGACTGGGTCAGTTAGATATCTAGGCATTAAAGTGCACACTGATCCTAACATTGTTGTGATGGATAACTACGATGCAGTGATAACTAAATTAGCAATGGATGTGGAGAGATGGATGCGACTCCCACTGTCCCTACTAGGTAGAATTGCTTTGATGAAAATGGTGGTATTACCACGCTTCCTTTTCCTATTTCAGAATATCCCCATGGCGCTGCCCAAGAAATATTTGGCCACATTGAGGTCACTACTCATAAAGCTGGCCTGGGCAGGCGGGCAACCCAGAGTGAGGTGGCGTGTGCTGACTTTGCCATATGAGCTCGGTGGCCTGGGTGCGCCAGATTTGGAGGTCTATAGCGTGGCGCCTCGAGCTGCAGCGGCACACGCTTGGCTCCATGGCCCGGAGGATGTCCCATTTCTTAGGGTGGAGAGAGAGTTGGCGTCACCAGCTCCATTGCAGGGAAGGCTGTTCCAAGCCCCTTGTAGACAATATAAAAAGCTGGCGTCCCTGGACTCGGTGGCACGAGCATGGCATGAGAATATGGAGAAACAGAAGCTGGCTATACTGTACTCCCCACTCATTCCGGTATCTTGCTGTGCCTGGTTCCCATTATGGCGCCACAGTAAACTGATATGCACACTTGGTGAACTAAGAATCAACACATTAGGAGACCTTTTTGAAAACAACAATCTGAAAAGTTGGGACAAAATAAGAGATGGGGCTGAGGAGACAACTCTCCTGCACCAGTTTCAATACCACAGGGTAAAACACGCACTAATACAGCTACTGGGTAATGATCTGCAAGAACCCCCGAGGTCACATTGCTCACTATGATTCTACAGGGAAGTTGTGCGAAACGCCTGGTATCCTGCCTGTATACATCAATACAGAAAGCTAGAGCCCAGGAGCTCTCAGGGGCCCGCGTGGAATGGCAAAGAGATCTTGGTGTACAGATTACAGACACGCAATGGCAATACTGTTGTGCAAGGACACGTTCTATCTCTCTAAACGGCAGGCATCGCCTAATCCACTTCAAATTCCTCAACAGAATCTACTACACCCCGGACTGTTTACACAGATATGGCTTACGTGAAAACTCGAACTGCCCCAGATGTGGGGTGGAACGAGCCGATTTCTTACATATGGCATGGGGGTGTGGACATGTACAAACTTTTTGGAGAGCACTATTTGAGGAATTGTCAGTCATAACTAATACACAAATCGACGCTGAGCCACTCTTGGCGCTAGTGGGTTGGGACGCTCATTTACCAAAATCTATCCGCAAATTGGTAGCAATGGGTCTGTTACTGGCCAAACGCAGAATTGCGATGCGGTGGGATCGGGGACCGATCCCTAAGATGGATGAATGGCATAGGGACATGACTTATTGCAATACACAAACAGACACTTACAATTAGTTACTCTCTCCCTCGAACAAACCAGCGAAATTCTGGGAGATATACAAACAGTACCTTATAGGGAAAGAAACGTGAGAAACTGAGGGCGAGACTACAGATGCATAACCAAAACTCTGTAACAGTTAGAGGTGTAGTTCATGACCACCAGGGACCAGTATACCGAGCAGCAAAACTCTGTCCTGAGGTACTTTATAAAGAGAAAAAGCCTACTGAAATGATGCAATATGATGTTTGAATTGTACTAATCAACAAATACATAGCTTTACTGTACTGTTTTTCTTTGTTTGTGTAAAAGCATATATACATTTTTTTTAAAAAAAGAACATCTGAGAGGCCTTGCAATAATACAGAGACAAGCAAATTATATGCAAAATACCCGATGTAGGAAGATTTGCATCAGAAAATAGTAGACTTGGCTAAAACGAGCGAAAGAAACTGAGATAATGAACATGGCGTCAGTGTACTGGGAGGTGATGATCTGACGGCTACAATGCCTTAGATGAAAAAGGGACAAGCTGGGGAAGGACTATACCATGGACTTCGATGAAGAATAGCAGAACTGAGTTAAGTATACAAACTCAAGGCCCTCTAATGTAATTGTCAGTTTCCCATACCCCAAGCAGGTTTTCAGCTGCTTAAGAACTGTAGGACTGCAGCTTGAAGAAAGAATGGAAGAGATAAAAGTTGTGTATGTAAAATTTAGAGGATTCTCATTACATAGTTGCATCAGTGGACAAGGGATAGAGAATCCAGGTGATGATAACCCATGACAGCACAGATATGGAATAAAAGGGACTGGAGAAACAATATAAAGGTTACATTGGGGCCAGAAGGTGATGCGTTCCGGTTTAGAACATGAAAGGGTTTGTAAATAATTTGGTGATGCAAGCACTAAAGCTGAGCAGTATGAGGCAGAGGAGAACTCTTGAACAAAAGCCTAATCCAAGACTGGCCTAGATATTCATATTGATTATTTAGGTAGGTCTACAATAAGAAAGTGTGCTTGAAAAAATGAAGGCAAAGGTTAAACATTTAGGAAAAATTGCAAAACCTGCTTTATGACCTTTTTATGTTTAACTCAATTTGTTTCCAACTAATACACATACAACCATCTTCAATAAACCAGTCCACAAAGAAGCGAAAATATAAATTGCACTGCCCATCAATCAAGCCTCGATTCCTCCCCACTCTGTTATTCATCTGAAACACATTGCCTCTATTTGGAGAATGAGAGAGGCAAAGTGAAAAATGTGTTAGGGCTTGACTAGCTCAGGTTGGTGGTGCCTAGACCTCCTCAGCAGTTGCCAGCAGAGAGAGTTCAAATGGGATGAAGCACATGATTTTGAGATACCTTGGGCATGTCCTCTCTCTCAGGTTCCTGGCCAAGCAACTCAGCATTGGTGACCAGTCTGTGTCACATATTGCAAGCCTGTTTTGAGTGGACTGTTATCCTTTCTGTGCCTGGTGTGTCCCATTCAGGAACGCTCTTTAGTCCCCCACATTGGGGGCCCACCTCTTCACTCATGCCACCATCATTACCTGAAATGTTGTAAGGATGGTCAGGGTCATTTGTTTGACCACCATTGATTGTAGGGGGAACACTCCTAGTAGACTGGCAGGCCCAGGAGACTGCCGCTGGGCCTTGTGGCATCTATCTGATAGAGACTTCCAGTTGCAGATTCCTTACCTTAGAATTTCCCCCAGGTGTCGGTCCAGAACTTTAAAATTTTCTTCGAGCAGTACCCTTGTGCGCTGTCTAGTGGGGTTGGTCGACTCTGTGTCTGTTGTTGGCATCGTGGTCGCCGTGATGACGTCACAGTCGTATATAGGTGGCACTCCGGAGCTCTGACATCATTTGTTTTCTTTCCGTGCCAGCCTACATGCAGATCCAGAGAAGAGCTACCCTCAGTCGCTTTTTGACTGACTTTTCAACCTTTGTGTCAAAGTTTTGACTCTCTTGGTTCATTGATATGTCTACCCGTAAGACCAGCTTCAAGCTGTGTGACTCCTGTCACAGCATGATGTTGGAGATGGATCCGCACTTTGTGTGCTTGTGGTAGCAGGAGCAGGACCACGACCAAAGTTGTCCTCCGAGTTCCAGGCCATGAATTTGAAGGCTTTGAGGGAGCAGTCCCTAAAGCTTATGGTGGTCCAGCTCCACGTTTGGGAGAAAGGTCACGAGACCGCTCGCGGAGACACCCCCACTCATCTTCGTCCCACTCCAAGTCCTCGGGACATTTGGTTCACAAGGAGTAACTGAAAAAGAACAAACGTCCTTTGACTTCACCCAAACGCTCGGACGATGCAACGCAGGAGTAGAATTGATGTTTCAGGCCTCTGTCCTCGGAGCCTGCTTCTGGGTCGGCTCTGTTCCTCCCTGAGTTTCCTGGAGCCGGAGCCACCGAAGCCCAACTCAGGGATTTTTACACACCCATGTGCCTCATTTTTGGGCAGGCTGACCCTCCTGTGATGCCCTTGGGCCCTGGAGGCTTGGAGGGGGCCCTCTCGGGTTTTGAGTCAGTGGCATAGGCTCTGTAGGGCACCTCAGAATCTGCCATCTGATCCATGCCAACACCGGTAATGCCATTGCAACCTTCCTCGGCTCGGGCAGAGACGTCAACGGTTCTGACGCCGGCCGAGCCCTTGATTGACATCGACCTCATTCTCATTCCTGACTCTGAGCTGGACAGACATCGCCCGGCACCGATTCTGTCTTCAACTGGGCTTATGGTCCCCAGGTTGGATCCAGACCCTTATACGTACGGTTATGGTGAGAGTGTGGAGGGGGGTTACTGGACTCTCTAGAATTCCAGCTAGAGGATCCTGAAATGGACTGGGGTGAGGAATTGGGCGAAGCCTGTGGTCTAGACACCTCTCCTGATGATGGCATGCTTTCTCCCCCTACCGTGGCTACAGAGGAGGGAGCCTCCTATTCCACGGTGGTGAGAAGAGCAACTGAGAACCTGGGCCTCGAGCTGCCTTCTGTAACAGTTAGGACTAACCTCCTGACTGAGGTGATTCAGCCTGGGGCTTCTACGTCAGAGCCCCTTTTGCCCTTTCATCAAGCCCTCTCTGATGTTGTGCTAGAGACATGGTCTAAACCCAGCACAACAGTACTATTGCCCTCTGCCATAGGCCTGCGTCAATGACCCTAAATTCCTGACCCAGTACCGTATGCCTGAGTGCTTAGTCATCCACGATTCTTCCTCTATTGGCGCATTCCCATCCGCACTCCCGGATATGGGATCAAAAAGACTGGACCAACTTGGGAAGATGTTGTTTTCTTCCTCCAATTTGGCATTGTGATCCGTGAACACTGCATGCCTTTTGGGCAACTATTCCCATACTTCATGGGATATTCACGAAGGTGCTGCCACAGATCCCAGAGGTGGCCTGGGTCATTCTCTCCCAAGCGGTTGCTGACGGGAGAGATGCAGCCAAGTTCACTATACATTGTTGGCTGGACACGACCGACTCACTAGGCAGATCGGTTGTGTCAACAGTGGCCCTGAGGCGCCATGCTTGGTTTAGGACTTCTGGCTTTTTGGGGAGTGTCCATCAATCGCCTATGGACATGCCCTTAAATGGCACCCATCTCTTAGGAAACAAAGCGGACTCTGCACTAGAGCGCTTTAAGAAGTCCCAAGCTATGGCTTGGTCCCTTTGCCTCGCAGCTGCTCCTTGCCCGCCTCAGTCCACTTTTAACCCCTTTCGTGGCTATGGAGGGGGTGCCCAACCGCATGTGTTTCCCTCCAGCCACTATGCCATGCATGCTGCCCAGCCTCTGCAAGGCCACGGACGTGGGATCCAACTTGCCCATGGATCAGGTAGCCAGCAGTCAGCCCAGTGCACCACCACCCCTGCTGCAGCCTCCAAGCCTTCCTAGTTCATCGCACCATCCAAGAGCAGTTGGAGGCAGGACTCACCATCACCTGCCCCACTGGGAATCAATCATGACAGACAGGTGAGTTTTGTAAATAATCCGAAGGGACTACTCCCTACCCTTCAAGACTACCCCTCCTGCCATGCCACCATCCTATGATCGGATAATAGAGAATCACTTGGCACTTCTCCGTCAGGAACTTACTGCTCTCTTGGCCAAGGGAGCCATAGAAAGGGTCCTTGTGCCAGAAGTAGGTTGTGTTTGTTATTCCCACTAATTTCTGGTGCCAAAAAGGACAAGGACCTTCTCCCAGTCCTAGACCTCCAGTCACACAATCTCTTCCTCAGAAAGGAGATGTTCAAAATGCTCACTCTGGTCATGGACCCTGGAGACAGGATGGTAGCGTTGGACATGCAGGAGGCATACTTCTGCATTCCCGTCCTGCCTGCCCACAGGCATTACTTTCAGTTTACCTTGCTCCTCTTTGGCCTAACAAGTCCCCCTCGGCCGTTCCCGAAAGTGGTGACAGTGGTCACAGCTCATCTGCACAGGCTAGGAGTTTGTCTTCCCCTACCTCGATGACTGGCTGTTGAAGGCAGGCTCACCCCAGGTTGTTGTCTCCCACCTTCATATTATGGCAAACCTCTTGCATTCCCTGAGGTTCACTATAAACATGCCAAAGTCACACTTGACTCCCTCTCAGACTCTCCCTTTTATTGGAGCTTTTCCAGACACACTGCAATTTCGGGCCTATCCCCCCAAGAAGTGAGTCCAGGATTTTCCGGCTATTGTACAGAAGTTTCAGACTCTGTCCTGGGTTTCGGTGAGAATGACTCTGAAGCTGCTGGGCCTCATGGCCTCCTGCATCCAGCTGGTCACACATGCCAGATGGCATATGTGGGCTCTGCAGTGGGACCTGAAGTTCCAGTGGGTGCAGCCTCAGGGGGATCTCTCCAACATGGTCCAGATCTCAGAGGGAACTGCACAAGATTTGCAGTGGTGGCTTTTGAACCACAATTGGGTCTGAGGCAGATCCCTCTCCCTTCTCCAACCAGATTTGACAGTAGTGACAGATGTGTCACTCCTGAGATGGGATGGCCACATGGGGGAGGTGGAGATCAGAGGTGTCTCGTCTCTGACAGAGTCGGGATCCACATCGGTCTTCTGGAGCTCAGGGCGATCAGGCGTGCAATGAAAGCATTCCTACCCTCTCTTAAAGGGAACGTGGTGCAAGTGTTCATGGACAACACCACTGCCATGTGGTACTGCAACAAGCAGGGTGGGGTAGAGTCATAGACCCTTTGTCAGGAAGCGGTATGCCTCTGGACATGGCTGGAACGCCAGGGCATATCCCTGGTGGTTCAACATCTGGCGGCCTCTGAGTGCGCCCGAGCAGACAAACTTAGCCGTCAGTGCATGGTTGATCTCGAATGGAGTCTCCATCCGAAGGTGGCACATGGTCTCTTTCAGCAGTGGGGAGAGCCTTGGTTAGAGCTGTTTGCCTCGGTAGAGAACGTGCAATGTCAGCTGTTTCACTCATTGAAGTTTCCAAGGCGGCACTAGCTCTGCGATGCTTTTCATCTCGAGTGGAACTCAGGCCTCCTGTACGCCTTCCCGACAACACCACTTCTGCCCAGAGTTCTTAAGAAGATCAGTAATGACCATGCCCAAGTAATCCTTGTGGCTCTGGACTAGGCATGAAGAGTATGGTATCCTGAGCTTCTGAATATGGCCATCAAACCTCCACTCAGACTGCCTCTTCAGGAGCATCTTCTGTCGCAGCAGCAAGGTACAGTTCTCCACCCAAACCTGTCCAATCTCCTCCTCCTTGCGTGAAGATTGAGCGGCGGCAGTTGACAGCTTTTGACCTTCCGCTCGTAGTTTGTAGTGTTATCTTGGCAACCAGGCGTCCCTCACCGAAATGGTACACGCCTGTCATTGGAACTAATTTGTGGCATGCGTACCACCAAGCCTGTTGATCCCCTTTTTGCACCTTTGTTTGAAGTTCTTTTGTTTGTACTCACTCTTGCCCAGCAGGGTTCTGCTTTGGGCACCCTAAAGGTTATCTGCCTCCCATCTCTGCTTTCTTCCGACTACCAGCGCAACCCTCCTTGTTTAAATCTCCCATTTTTAGGAGGTTTCCCAAGGGGCTTAGCCACATGTTTCCACCTATCCCATTCATAATGCCCTAGTGGGACTTGAACTTGGTACTCACTTACCTTATTTGTATTCTCTTTGAGCCTCTTCATAATTGTCCTCTGTGACTTCTCACTTCAAAGACAGCCTTTCTTATTGCCATCACCTCTGCACGCAGAGTGAGTGAGCTGCAAGCTCTTTCTTCGAAGACACCATTTCTCTCTGTCTATCCTGATAAAGTGGGGTTTCGGTCAAGGGCCTTTTTCCTCCCCAAGGTGATAAGGCCCTTTCATATCTATCAATCTATCACCTTGCCTACTTTTTATTCACACCCATCTCCTTCTCATGAGAAGGAAATAATCCTCTGTCTGGATCAAAAAAGAGTGTTGCCATTCTATCTCAGTCGTACCAAAGACTTCCGGGTGGACAATCAACTCTTTGTTGGTTATGTGGGTGCAAAGAAAGGGCGGGTGATGAAGAAAAGGACCATCTCTCGATGGGTTGTTCTGTGCATCAAAATGTGCTACGCTTTGGCCAAGAAGCAACCCCTTGAGGGTTTTTGTGTTCACTCCACCAGAGCAACTGCTGCAGCCACTGCTTTAGCACACAGATTTCCAGTCCTGGACATCTTGTCAGGCAGCAGCTTGGGCATCCCTGCACATGTTCACAAAACACTATTGCCTTGACAGTCAGGTCTGCAGGGACTGCTACTTTGGCTGTTCAGTCCTAGAGAACTTCCTAGTATGATCTTGGTTCGCAGACCCTCATTCACTGGATGGTTTTGCTTGGGTATCTATTCTAAGGTAAGGAATCTGCAACTATAATTCTCTATCAGATGAACAAGTTACCTTCAGTAACAAATTTTATGGTAGAGACATATTGTAGTTGCAGATTACTTACTGACCCACCCATCCTCCCGGCTCTGTGAACTGATTTTTAGGGTCAGGGGTTTCCCTTTCAGTGTCCTAGTTCTGATGCACCAATCTCTGTGCTCTTCATACCTCTACACTTCTGGTGTGGAAAGTCGTGAAAAGAAACTGTCAGCCTATACAAGACTTCAATGTCATCACAGTGACCAAAATGCCGACAATGGATGAAGAGTCGACTGATGCCACCTGATGGTGCGCAAGGGTACTGCTCGAAGAAGAATCTCCTGAACCAGCCTAATGACTGGGGGAAATTCTAAGGTAAGGAATCTACAACTAGAATATGTCTCTACCAGAACATTCGTTATGAGAGGTAGTAACTTGTTTGTCTCTTGCTTCCACTGCCTTAGTCCAATATTTATTCAGTTTCAGGCATCACCACAATAAAGGAACCTATGATCCAGTGGCTTCACAGCCTCTACAGCAAGTCGTGTTTTAGCCGGGCATCATTTGTGGATCTCTTCTTGGCTATAGTACCATTATGTTAGGTAGTAGTTCCCAGCCCCCTTTCTTGTTACATGTCAACTTGACTGATCTGCCTTTTTGTGGCCCTGGTCCTATTCCATAGTGAAGAGCTCCCTGCCCAGCTCCCTTTCCCTCCTCCTCTGTCCTGGAGCTTTGTCTCGTGGCAGTGCTGAGAGTATTAGCTTGTAGTGGGACGAGATAACTTGCTGTATTATGTTGCATGCCTTTCATCCAGCATTCAAAGGCTATGATGTCTCAAGATGCTTTGATCTTGATTGTCGAGAGTAAAGCCCAGTGCTGCAGTTGCAGGCGGTTATAACATTTTGATTCTGGTAGGCCAAATTACTTTTAAACCTTTTTGAAGGGCGTGATTGTCTCTCCAGAGTGTAATGAGCCTACCATTAAGCATTTTACCTCATCCATTGCCTTGAAGATTTTCTGACCAGGCTGGTAGAGAAGTCTGGATTTCTACTTATGTACAAGACAGTGGATTAGAACGAGGTGAGCGCCAGCTTGAAGTCAAGCATAACAAATAATTCAAGGGTCACTCATCACAGGAGGTATATAGCCCCCTCCCCCCCCCTGAGCGACTCTCTCTACCTTAGTTCTGACTAGCGTGATGAGCCCACAGTTAAGTGGTAGATGAAACACCAGTACATCTTCGTTTTCACTCATCCCCCAGAGTGGTGTTCTGTCACTTGAAAATAGTAAGCTACATTTGGAAGTGCTAAAACTCCCAGTAAAACCGGAAGGTGCAGATGTTTATTCTAAATCATGGGTTTCTTGCCTCCCCATTGAAACATATTGATTGTGAGCTGATGTTTCTGTTTAACAAGCCAGGGGACAGTGGTAACAGAAGTGCCTGGAACAGGAAAGAGATCATGGGTAGAACTGTCATCTTCACTACCGCTGTTCGCTCCAGCAAAGAAAAGTGTGTCACATGTTGTCACTGAATATCCTTTTTCACCTCACCAAGCAGTGGGTTTGAGCTGTTAATGGTGCTACGTGCACATCGAGATGGGTTATAGCTTTTTATACCAAGAAACCAGGAGACATGTCTGCTGGGCTTCTCTTTGGTTTGGGGCTGAGTTCATCATCATCGCTTCAGATTTTGCTAGGTTTATCTTTGATTCCTGATATTCCTAATAGTCTGTTAGTTCACCATTAATATGGGTGTTGAGTAAGAGTGGCCACAGCTTCCTACACAAACATGATTAGTTTACCCCAGTCTCACCTCATTGATCTTCTCCCAAGCCCAGACGTAGTTGGCAAATGGCATTAGGCTTAGGGCAAATGAGGGTGGCGAGAGAAGGCAGCTGTGTCAAAGGCCCCTCTTGATCCTTTTTTGAGCATCTTTTATTCATATTTTCCTATAAAAATACAACGAATTAAAAATGTGAAAAGCGGGTTGCAAATCACTTTAAAACTATAACATTGTGCCAGTGAGAAAACAAGATCTTATTTTATTTATTACTTTCTGTATTCACTCAGTCACACATTTCTGCATTCTCCAGGTCAGCATAACATTTATTATTCACGGTCTGTCAAATTTGTCACTTTCATATTATATTCATTTAGTCTTCCAAATAATGAATTCTGACTTTCATCTGGGAGAACTACAGAGCTCTTGTTAACCTCTCCCCATCTAATGTCCCCTTCTCATCAAAGAAGTGGATTTGAATTAAGATGTTAGGCGGGCAATCTCTCCAAACACCTATACCGGTCACCCTACCGGTGCAATAAAGCCAAATGGAGGGGGTTTTCTGGCTTGTTTCATATGGAGTGAAGTAGGTTTTTGTCAAAGGACTGGCTGCCTCGGGCTTCTGTGTACCTGAGGTCTTGAACCCTTATTTTGTTGTACCTTTTTCCTATTTTCTGCGTCATCCTCCTCTTGGCTCAGCAGTTCCTCATCTCTGTTAAAATCATCCATTGTTAAAATCCAAGCACTCCGGATACGCTCTTCCTCTGAACTGTTCGCACCTGGCCTTTCAAGGCAGATTGCAAGATTCCCTAGAGTTTCACATTTCTTTCAGTTCCTGTAGGCACGATTTAACATCATATCTGATCGTGCCGACTTCTGCTTTGATCTCCTGTAAGAACTGGCGAAGTTACGCTTGTTATATGGACTTGGCCACTGTCTCAAGCCTTGCCAATGATATCCTCGTAGGGGCTAGCAGCTGGTCTCCTTGTACCCCTTGATCGATTTTTTGCTGTGAGCATGTCCTTGATAGATGTGCCCTTATGCTCTTTGTTTGCTTCCATGGCAGCATCAGTGCCTATAGGAATGCCCACTTGTCCCTGATCCAGTGCACTGTTGTATTAAGCATCATATGGGGGCCAGTTAGTCCCTACCCTCACTGCAATCATTAAGTCTTACACAGTGATATCTCTCAAGCTTAAACAGTCTGATTTGACAGGGCCTTATTCTTGCCTGCCTCGTAGGTCCAGCAAGCTGTCTAGTTCCTGAAACAAACTTCTCTGTTGTGCATAGTGTCTGCTTGTCTGCAATCCCCCACCCCCAGTGGGAGCGGTTTTCCTGCACTCCAAAGAATCCATCCCACACCATGATATCGCTCAAGCTTAGGGGGGCTGATCTGATAAATGCTAATACTGTGAGCAGAGGGCCTCCTCTTTACCTGAATCAAAGGCCTAGCTAGTAAGCTGGTCCCTCATGGAGTAGCCTAGCAGTTGTTGGTTGGGGTGACCCCCAGTAATGTGTCACTTCTGTCAGCCAGCGCTCAAACTTGCCTCTGACCCCAAGGTGGCCTCCCCTGTTTTTGCTTTGGACTAGACCCTATTGTTCATGTAACTCTGAAAGGGCATCAAACGCTATCACCCCCACTACCAGCTGCTGTGTTGAATACTTAGAGTATCACGTTCTTCCTCTTACTTCAGGGTAAGGATCTGTGGTCAAAGTCAGCTGAAGGATACTGATTAAGGCTGAATGTAGCGAATGGAAGCAGAGCCAACACTCACCTTTCCATCATTCCCAGCCCAGATCATGCCCACTTTTATGATGTTTTGAAAGGGTTGAACCACAACAGAGTTTAAGGGAAGCACATTGGGAAATAATGAGGAGATGAATACTGTATACACCAGGATTTAGTTTTGTGTTCGTTTGGGATGTAACTTGAAGCAGAAAAAACACACCGTGGCAAATAGGCAGTACAAAAACCCAGAGGGCTGCAGTAATAATACTAAATCGATCTTTAGAATCCTACACTTGATCATTAATGTGAAGCCAGCAGTAGAAGGGCACAAGAAGCCACCAATGTCACTGTTGAAGCTTCATGAGCTTTTCCTGAAAACGCAACTTTTATCAGAAATAGTATTTCACATCTAATAAGGACTTAGGAGTTCCCTTTGTGGCCTGTCATGAATATTTTTTCTGCTCACCTCTACCATGATCACCAGTGCCGGAGCTTTACCTCACTTGTGAGTGAGTTATCCACTACTTTAAGAACTGTACCACTGGAGAATGTCACAGTTATAATTAAAAATATTGCTGTCCTGTTCCAAAACATTGTTCGGTACTAAGACCATCAAAGTTAATAACATGCATTATGACATAATTCATCACTCCATAACACATATAAAAAATATTACTTTTAAAACTGTGTAAAAAGAATTTACACACAAAACCACCTTAAAAATCAAAAGAAAACTGTTGTAAGATGTGAGATACCAGCGCACCCGGGATACCTACACAAGATTTAACAAATTTATCAACTAAACATCATGGGTCCCTCACGGATTGATCTTTCTGTGGGAAAAAGCCACAACAATAATTCAATATATCTGTATCATTCTGGTTGCTGTCGGATAATTGCAAAAACGTATATGCAATGTAATACTCATATTAATAATGCCTTATACTGCCTAATTATATTGCTCACAGTTAATAAGTACACTGCTACAGTAATTTAAATAACCCCATATAATAATCAGTGCTAATCTTATCAACAGATACACAACTATAATAACAATGTTAGTAAATCCATAAAATATCGATACAAGAATAAAAAACAACAGTTGATAAAACAACTGAGACAAATTTGACACCCATACGTAAAACTTCCATCAAAACCCAACTATAAAGATAAAGTGCATTATAAAAAATAAAAACGTTTGCATTTATCACAGTCTGGCAACACACAGTACATTGATTTAAATTGTTTCTTTAGCTTCCCACACTTTATCCAGACGCTAGAAAGAAAATGAATGTCGGAAAATACAACTGGAATTGATGTATCAGACCTGAAGATACGCTGGGCATCAATAAAGTGGGTGACCCCTAGCTTTAAACATAATGGACAAAGCCATGTCCTTTGCAGATCACGGTACTCTGGGCATTCAAATGTTACATGCTCAATTGTTTTGGGGGCCGATTCACACATACTGGGCACACTAAAGAGGCTGTATCTTTTGCCACTTTGCTTGTAACTTTTCTTGTTGGAAAGCTACCAAGTTAAAATCTCACATATAGGGCCTGATTCTAACTTTGGAGGACGGTGTTAAACCGTCCCAGAAGTGGCGGATATACCACCTACCGTATTACGAGTTCCATAGGATATAATGGACTCGTATACGGTCGGTGGTATATCCGCCACTTTTGAGACGGTTTAACACCGTCCTCCAAAGTTAGAATCAGGCCCATAGTCTCTTAGCCAATGATGACATCATGATATCCAAATAGGGTTCTAAAGCCGAGGCTGATTTAAATAACAAAAACTGTTCAGTCAAGTGCCCTATTGTCTCACTAGTATTAATATAATTGTTTATAAAGACCAAAAAGCTGTTCTCAAAAGTTTTGCACCCCCTTTAGAGGTAGACACTGGCGCATCCCAAATTAGTAAACCACCTTTGTATAAAACTTAACCATGGTATATTTTCTACATCCTTATGGGTTAACAGATCTTTCAAAGAGTCCCTATAATCCTTCAATTCAGGAGTCAACCAGATCCAAAACAGGGGATTCAATGGAGCCAAATCAGCCACTCGTCTCAGACTCAGATCAAAATACAGTGGAATGACAGTGGAACTTATTGGTTCAGAAACCAGAGCTCTAATGAGATGGTTCTCAACCACCTGCAACTTTTGCAAATCAACATAACCGCAGATTTCTGCCCCATATAGGGTGGCACTCTGGGATTTAGCCCTATAGGCCTCTATTGCTGAGGAAATGGAACTGGAGAAGGTATTCTTTTGAAATCCAAGTATGGTTTAGATCTATGTGAGATTAACTATTAGCCTTTAATGAGTTGTGACCCTCATTTATATTTATCAGTCAGGACCACCCCCAGATAGTCAAATCCATAAACCCTTTCCAAATGCTCTATACCAGCCTTAACAACACGGCTTCTGGCTGTATTTTTGCTAAAAACCATACACTTGGTTTTGGTCGTATTTAATTCTAGTCCTCTGTTTTCACAAAACTCCATAAATTTGTCCATCAAATTTTGCAGGCCCAATTGGGATCTAGATATTAAAAGGAAATAATTGGTGAACAATAGAATGGGCATTTTAGTCCCATTCAAAATTGAAGAGTCATTAATACATTCTAATAGCGCCTTCACCACATCATTGATATATAATGTAAACAGGGTAGGTGCCAGTACGTACCCTTGGTGCACCCACATGAAAATGCAATGCGCTTTGTCAGTTCTGCATTACTCCCCCACCTCACCTGTCCATAATTACCCTCATGCAGCCTAAATATAAGCACTAATAGGCTCTTTGGGGTCCCCAGGACCTCTAATACCCTCCAGCGTTTTTAGTTCGGCACCAAATCGAAAGCAGCACGCATGTCTTTAAATGCCACATACAATTTTTGATTGCTAAGCAAGGCATATGTCCACTATAAAAGAGAAAATGTAAATACCTGATCTAAAGTACTTGTCTTAGCGCCGAACCCTGCCGGGAGGGTGAGGCAATAACTCTTCCCTGTCCATCCACACCTGTAATTTATTTGACACGTGCATGGAAAGATTTGTTTGTAAATTATCTTATCAGGCTAATAGGTCTGCAGCTAGCATGACAACCAGGATCACCTTTTTTAAAGATCGATAAGATCTCTGCCCCTCTCCATGAGTCAGGGATCGCCCCTCCTTCAGCAGTATCATTAGATAAAATATTCACATAGAGAGCCCATACACCCTGATCACCCGGTACATAGTCTGGACTGGATGCCTTAGAGGGCTTCAGGCTATCAAGAGCAGAAAGTCTCCTCAAGGCTAAAAAATATTTTTGTAGTCAGGAGATGTGCCCATCCTGCTTCACTTCTAATGCAACCATTAGTCCAATTACAAACCTTTTTATGTTCAGTCTTCATGGTATACAACTTTGACATGTGCTCTTCCTACTTCTTTGGTTGAATATCACAACACCTGGGTTTTACATAGCAAGTGGACCCACGGGAGATGATGTGCCAAAAGGTTCTACTATTGCCATATTTTAATGCCTGGTTCACCTTCTCCTAGTTATTATCCTCCTACTCACGTTTGGCCTGCGTGATGACTAACTTGTACTTTGAATGAGCTACACAAATCTCCTGGCAATTGTGTCCTTTAATGGCTTTTCTGAGATCTTGCCTAGCCCTAATGCAATCATTTGAGTACCACCTGAGCTCTTTAATTACAATGCCTGATTTCCCAGGAGATTCTTTACAGAAAATGCTCTTAAAATGTTTTAATAAATCAACATGAATATCTAATATAGGAGTACCAGCTGCTGATAAGCCCTCATATTTAGACAAATTATAGGCAAAGCAATAATAAATCTCTGCATGGAGTTCTTCATTTGCCAGAACACTAGGCCATGACACTTTCTTGTGATTATTTGCCACAATTGGTTCAGGGATCGCAGTATGTTAAAAATTCACAGATCTCTTAAAATCATCCCAGAGCAAAGTAACATTAAGGGCATTGTGATCACTGCCACTTCGATTAATTACATCCATTTCATTATGTTGGGACCACATCCTCACATCTAATAGGACGTAATAAATAATGCTGGTAGTAAACTCTCTCTTAAAAGTGACAGCTCTCTTAGAGTCAGACCGAGTCCTCCCATTGCAGGCTCTTAGGCCTCTCCCCACAAATATGGAGGCAATTTGCAAGGCCACGTTAGAAGGATGACAAAG
Organism: Pleurodeles waltl; assembly: GCF_031143425.1. Lineage (NCBI taxonomy): Eukaryota > Metazoa > Chordata > Amphibia > Caudata > Salamandridae > Pleurodeles > Pleurodeles waltl. The sequence goes on along the minus strand of NC_090444.1, from coordinate 1,397,984,059 downwards.
CAGTTTGTCTGTAACTCTAGGAATGCCCCAATACACATCTTATGATTTGGTTATTAAATCAATAGAACCAGAGGGCTCAAATAGAATGTTAAAATCACCTGCTACTGGAATTCTAGCTTCCTGTTGGTAATGGGCAAACAAGTCATCCAACAGATCCACAGTTGGCGAGTCACTAGAAACTGGTATAGACCTATCATAGATGTTCGACACTGCCAATTTCAAACCGGTTGGAAAACTAATATTAGATTGGGCATTGATATTCAATAAATGGTGCGAACAACCCAGGTCAGTTTTAACCAAAATCATCATACCTCCTACCGCCTTCCAAAATTCTCTGGGGGAGGGCTATAACATTATAGGTAAGATAACCATCCATAAATATATCTTCCACAGCCCAGGTTTCCTGAAATAAACAAAGATCAAGACCCCCAATAAAACACAACCATTCATTCTTGCCAAGCTTTGACCTAATATCTGCCACATTCCATGAAACCGGTGATATAGCTTCCTTTAAGATGGAAATAAGGGGAGATACTTTACACGCATCTGGGGAGAATTTTGGACTGCTACTCGAAATAACTACTGTGCCATGACTAGAATTATCACTGTGGCCAAATTTCAGGGCACATACTAAAGAACTAGCAATTACATTGAAATCATAATCGGACCCATTAGCCTCTTCTCCAAATGTATTTAGTCATTCAAACTGATCTAAAGAAGATATTGATCCCCCTGCTTGATGTTCTGCCATAATTAACTCAACATTACACACGTTTGGGTGGTATTCCCATAGAGTAAATCTGGCCCCGCTTACTGATAGCACAAACAAAAGGGAAGTTTTTATTCGAATGCCACAGTTTGAAGATAAGAAAGTGCGCAGTTCAAAGTTTATCAAGTCTTCCACCAGAGCCTTGTTCCTCAATGTCACTTCCACACAGTCCCTATCTTGTGCGATGTTGCTAATTCTTTTAGCAGATTCTATATCTGGCCTGACGATTGATAAAGAGCCATGCTTTAACCTAAACCAGTGTATGATTTTATTAATTAAAGAAATTGTAACCTCAAAGGAATTCTTCCCCAACAGAAGTTAATCATACTTTCCATTGCTGTTTTGAAGATGTACCATAAACGGGCTGCTGCACAGATAATATATTGATATATAAGACCTCTGTCCCATAGGTTCAAATTTACCTGGTAGCTTAGAAGTTTGAAATTGAGATGGTGGTAGATTGAAGGCTTGCACAGAACTAGGTGAATTAGAAAAATTGTTTGCCTTGGATTCCTCTCTGATAAACTACTGGGTGCTCCTCTGACCTTATGTTTAGTAATTCCACCAGTCATCTAAGGATCACAGGAGGGAGTCATCTGAGTAGCATAATTAGTTTCCAGTGATCTTACCCCGATACTTTGGTTTCTGTTCCTACATCATTGCTTTTAACTTCAGAGCCACCTTTACAAGGAGCTGCAGAATTAAAGCTTTGATATCTATGATCACAGTGTGTGATGGATATTCTAAATTTAATAAATTGATTTAACAGCCCAGATATCAGAAGCTAAAGATCACGTTTCTGATGTAGCGCTGGCAGGTCATTTTTAGTCAACAGCTTCCACGGATCAGTACCCTCTGCAATATCTAGACTCCCTTTAATCGGGGCAGCACAATCGTAATGGACAACTTGAGCCATGTTCAAAGGGGGCTTGGAATATCTTCCTCGGCTAGTGCAGAATATCTGTTAGCACAGGGAACATTGGCCATAACAACAACCCTAGGTGAAAGAGGTAAAGAGGTGGGTACTTTTGACTTTGACCTATATATTGGTATGCCATGAGCAACAACCAACGCAGGCTCTGTGTTCGAACTCCCACTTTCTTTCATCCTAACCATAGCTGAAATTGTTGCATAGGGGTTTATATCGGGCTCTCGTCCTTTAATGAGGTCTGTGTTTAAAATTGACTCCACATCTCTAATCAAGTAATTAATATCCAGCAGATTAGAACCTTTCATTACCGTAGGGCATGAAGTTGCAGCCACGAGCCGCTTAGATTTCTTTATGCTAGAGTTTACTACATCAGAGGCTTTAAGCGTCCCCATGCTTAAACCCAAAAATATGGAACAAAGTAATGATGACTTAAAGGCTGCTGCGCTCCTCTCAGTAAAAAAGAAAGAGGGAGGGCCTGGCCCACCCTCTGACGGTGCTGATGGGCAAAGATGGGACTGAGTCCTGCCCGTTCCGCCCAGCTGGTCAATTTCCTCCTTAGAAGCACCTCTGGGTGCGAAACAGGGCAGGAGGGACTTCCTCGCTGCAAGGGCTGCTGGAGACTCAGGGCTGTGAGCAGAGCATCCCGCACAGTGGGGCAGTTTCCTCCTTAAAGCGCCTTTGGGCACGAAAGGCAGGAGCAGCTTCTCCTCCTCAAGGGCTGCTGGGGACTGAAGTGCTTTCCCCTGCACCCCTACCCCCCCCCCCCCACCGCTGCTGTGAGCAGAGAGTCCTGCACAGCTTGTCGATTCCCTCCTTAGAAGTGCATTAGGGCGCGAAACAGGGCAGGAGCAGCTTCCTCACCGCAGGGGCTGCTGGAGACTGTAATACGCAGCCCCCGGGGCTGTGAGCAGAGCGTACCACACAACAGGTCAATTTCCTCCTTAGAATCACCACTGGGCACGAAACAGGGCAGGAACGGCTTCCTCGCCACAAGGGCTTCTGGAGACTGTAGTGCATGCCGCCCCCGTGACTGTGAGCTGAGTTGAGCTGTCACAAGTTGCCAGGAGTTGCCTGCTTCTCAAACCTACAAAGTAAAAAAAAAAAAAAAAAAAATACAGTATATAATTGGCCCTTGTGAGACCGGTTTAACCATTTTTTTCTTTGGATCAGAACATGGGCTCTTAGAGTTTTTTTCAGCTAAATTTAGTCGCTACCCACTGGCTGGACTGTATGGGCACTAGTTATTGGAATAAGCTAATCATTCTGTTTAGGTTGTTAAAGCAAAAATTTCCTATTGCAGCAGGTAATCGGCAGAAAAACACATATATAGTTTGCTGAACAGTGACAAATAATTGTATTTAATTATTTCAGATACCAGAACTGGTGAAATGAATAAGAATTTGGACAGACTGCGTGGTCTAACCAGAAGAATGGAATCAGCTCACTGTTGTCCATTTCACTATATTCCATGATTGAGTCATTGCAATCAAATGATTACAGGCAGACTTCAAAGAGCATGACCTTGTTTCTTGAAAATGTGAAAGTTCAGTTTACTCTAGTGCAGTTAACTAATCAAAGAATAAAACCTTGAGGAGAGGGAGGTAGTAGTGAAAACCATCTCACTTAACCATTCAGAGGTTATTGATTATGCGAGTATGTTACGATTACACATTACAGAAAATTAAGTTGGGGCATTGATGCAATATTCAGTGTAGGAAAGACACCATAGTCTGCAAAGTTAATCATGGTGCAATATGGCAGGGAGTACTACCCACTGTTTACAACAGCAGCAAATATGTATGACCCGATGCACCAAGAACTTAAGTGTACCATTAGAAGCCCCAACCGTGATATCTTAGACGGCAGCCTCTAAACACTACCAACATAGAGTGCATCCTGACTTTGAGTAGTTTCTCCACACTCCTGGTTCTCCAAGCACAATCAACAAGATATGCCGTCATTGCACTTTTCCATACTCTTGATTCTATAGAGGAGAATGAAGAATTAAGTTTCATTATTATGAGTGTGAACACTTAACTCTGATATTGCTTGAAGCCATACTTTCTGCTGTCCCTCTGTAAAGAGAAGTTGCTTCATATTTGTGAAAAACAGAGCTATGAAGCCCATACTACTATTGCTGGATGCTCTTTACTTTTTAGCTTCCAAAAATAAGTTTTCTGTTTGATGTTACGATTGTTTATTGACCCAAAATAAAAGTTGGTGCCCTCACTCTGTGATTATACAACTGTACATGCAAATGATTATTTGAATGATGCTGATGTTGTATAAATATTGAACAGTTGGGACACATAGTTTATTTTCGTTCACAAATGCGATCATTGTGAAACAGAATGGCACTCTGGCTTTGGATGAAGAGGGGGCAAGTCACTTATGTTGAATATGACGATAAGCATAACTACTCAGCTGAGTTTTAGACATTTAGAGTCTGGAAAATTTAACAAGTTACATCGACACCTACAGGTAAAGTAACTTAATGTTTTTAGACTTAACTCGTTTCCACCCTTTTTTGTTTCCTTAAAGTAGGAGTAATGCAAATATTTTAAGTGACATGTTTTTTAATTTGCGATAAAAATATTGCATTAAGCTGGGGTCCGGAACTAATGAACCTATTGAAGGGATTTGTGTTTAACTTCATGATGTTTCTCTCAGCGGTCTATGTTTCTTGAGGCTTAAAAAATAAGTACCATTCAGTTGACTAACCATAAACGTCAATTAGGGTGAATAGCGCCAAGAAACCATTCTAGGTGAACATGCGCTCTACAAAATGTTATGTTTGGAGGGCATCCGACTTGTAATAAACAGAATGGTGCTAGATCTAGAATCTCTATGGAGGCAGGGTAGATCACGTTCTTGGGAATATTAGTAGTAACAATGTCAGTTCAGTTGTAAATATTTATTACAGTAGATAGGGCCAACTGAGGGGAGATGGAGGCTGTATCATTCATGTTTATAGATACATGGAGTGCAGAGGGCGAATGCGTTGCAGAATTTTAACTGGAAAATGAGTGAAATTTTGTAGGGTGGTTTATTGGATATAGTTTTCTAAAAATATTCTTAATGTAAGAAGTGTTGTTTACATATTTTCCTCTTCTTTTGTGAATTAGTGATTTACTTTGAATAAATAGAGGAATATATTGTGCAGTGCAATTGAACATATTTTGAGTTGCTCTCTTTGTATATTTATGATTTTTTTTATATAACAAGTATGAAATTATTTACCTCTGTGCAGGGATCTGAGTACATTATTGTAAATGGCTCGAATTTATATGCCCTTGAGCTTCATTCCTACTTATTGGCAGGGGACCACATCGAGTCTAGGATAATTTCACAAAATTGTTTGTCAGCAAGCAACGAATTTCGTTACTGGACCTTGCCACCTGTCTTGATTTTCAAGAAACGTGTTGCTATGACATTCCAATAAGTGAATGTCCAGTTTAGTACCTGGGTTAAATAAGAAAATGCAGCATTTTAATTGCAGCACCCAGGCTACAACTTGATATATAGTGCTACTTCTGATTGCTTTAAAATGTTAAGTTTGATTTAGATAAAAGTAAAATGCCACACAATCCACCCTCCAAAGTGATCATTTCTACTGTGATATAAAGAAAGTAAAAAAAAAAACATACAAATAAATGTATCCCTTAAGGCATAGTGGTGCAGCCTCGATAGGTATATTACAATAGGCAATACTTATTTTCCTGATTATTGCTAGAACAGGGTTTAGCTCTAGACGCCTCAGCATTGTTGTTACTAGAGATACAAGTCATTACTAAATTTTAAAGGTTAATTAATCTTTCGTGACCACTTGTACCTATATTTACTATGCTAGCTGTACTTATATCACTTTCCTAAGTTTTCCTAAGTTTTAGTTTCCTAAACTTTCCTGTGTATTGTTTCCTCCTTTCAGACTTAACATGAACCTTTCATTATGTATAAGTTCTATTTCTATTTGGAAATGGATAGTACTAGTTGAAAGCTGATACAGCTAGCATAATGAAAGAAGTGATGTGCAAATAATTAAAGTGCTTGCCAGATAAATCTGAAGGCGATGTACTTCATAAAGCCACAGTATTTTTTTTATACCTGATTCAGTTTTAGGACCTAAGGATAGACATGAGTTGACAAAGAGAAATAGATTGTCCCCCCCAACTCTGGATTTAATCTCCATGGCAGAACGCCAGGAATTTTGGATTCCTTGTTTTGCCTGACTTTTAAGTTGCCTTACCAAAACACATTTAGGACACAGTAGTATGCCTACCATTGTCTCAATTTGTAAGCACATTTAATGAAACTTTTTGCCATTCAAAATGTAATGAATTAATAAGAAATACAGCCAATCCCGATACAGTATGACTTCCTGGTTACTGCAATGTCCGTGGTCTTTCTCAACTGGTTTCAAAACTCACATGTTCAGCTGGACATACAATACTTAGCTCATTCCATTGCCCTTAAACAATGCTGGACCTTTGGCCTCCACGTTTAAGATACGGTGCACAAAAATAAATCTGCTAATTTTACCACAAACCTTCTTTGCTCCCCTACTATTGGAAGGGAGTCTTTCCATTCAACTAGTAAACCACCACTCTTTGATAGTTGATACTCTGGAAAAAAGGATCCCGGCCAACTCAGTCCACATGTGCTTGGCTTTTCCCTTCTGCTTCTTGGTTCAGCCAAATGGCAGAATGACCAGAAACATATAAAACGTAAACATAATTGATATACTCCTTACAAACCTTTAGAAAGCTCATTTCATATCTCTTACTTTTAATTCTGCTTATCTCAAGCGGCTAGCACCTGTAGGGAGTTGTATTCTAGTGTTAGCTCCCTGTTGAATCTTCTCTGTTGAACTTTCTATTCAGCTACTTCAGTCCCTTCCTGACTCATTCTTCAAGTTATTTCACAATAAAATCAACAAACTTTACATTGACCTCATGTTCTGATTCGTTCATTATTTTTCAGTATTAATAGTGTTAATAAACATTCTTTGAAGGAATCCCCTTATTTGACTGAAATAGTTTCCCATTGAAGAAAAAGTCTAAACCTCTCGTCCTTAACATCAAACCTGGGTCCTCCTGTAACTCCAGTCCTACTCACTTGCTTTTACTCGGACTTTACACTATTTGCATATTGATCGTAGACATCTCTACGTCTTCTAAACAGGTCCACATTGTGGCAACCTGCTTTGGCAGTTCCACTGTTGAAGAAGTCATCAACTGACCCAACAATCTTGAATAACTATAGACCCATCTTGTTGCTTCCTTTGGCAATTAAAATGTTGGAGAAATAATTTAATTTAGAACATACTGACTTTGTGGCATCCGATCATATTCTGGAACTATTCCAATCAACTTTTATCATCTCTGTTCGGAAAATCTCTGGGAAAACTGTTTGTTACTTGGGGGTTACTCCTTATCTCTTACTGGTTAGGTGGTCGCACTTCACCAGGTTTTCTTCAGTGTCAAGATAGCCTTTTGCGTTATTGCGAGCTCTTGTTTGTACCAAGTAACAGAAGAAATTCAAATCAGTCCATCTCATTCCATTCCTCGGGTCAACCAGCCTATAGTCACAGTTATAGATTCTGGACTGAACTCCAAAATGGAAAACTGGGAGAAGAGAGAGAAGGAAATAGTGTCTTGTAAGGTGGGCGTCAGTACTGGAAGGCTAGATTTGCCCCCAAACACCTGAGATCCGAGGGGATACTACAACACTCAACTTCAGAAAGGATACAGAAACAGAGAACCGATGAAAGTTACGTATAATAACACAAAGGTAAAAAATAGGACCAAATTAGAGCTTCCTGGCATTGACAAAAATAAGTTCTGAGACTAGACCTGGAGCTTACTGAGAGACCAGCCTTAGAATGGATTTAGTGCAGAGAGGGGTTCAGATGCACGTTTCAAGTTTTAACAATAGGAGTCAAAGACTAAATAAAGGCCAGAGGGAGAAGAGTGTACAAAAGACCTGCCGAAGGAGAAACCGATGAGTACGCTAAATAACAAACCTGCAGGACATCAAAATCAGCTGTGAACTTGAGCAATAGAGGAAAACATTAACACTGTGGTTTCCAGACATCACCCTGGAATTCGGGTGGCTTTTTATGCTGACCCTACTTATCTGCCCCAGTAGTAGTACCTTTTGGAAGGGCTGGTACCAGTCTTAACCTGGCTGGGGTGAACCAGAAGTGTTAACCCTTATGTCTTATCAGCCCCTTCTATTCTTTGGTGCTGCTAATCTTCACTGTCTTGTGTGGCATAATCTCCATCCCTTCTGCTGGCTAGTCCCCAGCCTCTTTTTTTATGAGAAGCAATGTTGTTAAATATTGAGTAAGTCCCCCTTTGGAGCCCAGAGACATGATAGTTCTGTCAGTAATTCCTATTCATTCGTTAGTCAGTTCATTTGGTGGGTCCAGTTAGGTGAGGGTGGATAGGCAAGAGAATGTATGCTGTTCTGTCTTTCCTAATGTGAACATAATGCAAATATGGGAACAAAGTTCTCTACTGGAATATCAAATCACAGTTGATTCACAGTATTGCTTAAAACCACATGATTATAAATAGGTGTTTTATTAGCGAATGTTAGGAACACTATTAGTGAGAAACAATGATAAAGCATGAGTCATTATATAAAGAGCCAAGGATAAAAAGTACAATTAAGGCTGTATTATGTTTCTATAAGTAATTTGGTACCAATGTACACTTTTTTCTTTTCATTTACCCTTAGGTATTTGACTGAATCGTATGGCACAGGTCAGGATATTGATGAGCGGATTGTAGAAGGTAAGTGAATTTTTAAAATTAATTTCACACTATTTTTGTGGGCATTTGTTACAGTTCTGTTGCCTTTTTCCAAAGAGAGATACTTTTGTGCAAAACAGCATTTAATGGAATTTTTCTCTGTACGGAACAAGATTTGTCATTTTGTTTTAGGCTCCTTTGGTGCTCCCACACAGTAAGTGATAAATTATTATTTTAGTGTGGGCATGAAGGTGGGCCATACCTTGACTCTATGACTTTGACATCACTTTTTTGGAGATTGTGCTCTTTTAGCTACTACTTAAGAAACAAAAATCAAGCTTTTTAGATGTTTGTTCATAGTTGCATCAAACCCCTTAAGCTTTAGTTGTCACCTTGCAGTCTACAATAATATGCACTGTTTTCGGAGAAGTGTCTCAATTATAAAGCATACTTTCTATGACTCTGCATTTGTGACTATCTCTTGTTCTAGACTTTTCTAGGTAAATCCAGAATGCACATTTATTTAGACTCCCCATTGTAGTGGTTTGATAAAAAGAGAGCGTCCTCCTCAGTCACCAGACTCCTCCTAAGACTGAAAACTCAGACAGTATTTATACAAACCACCTTGGTCAGAGGTCATCTGGTTACCCGTAAGATGAGACTGTACAAATGTAGTTTTTTCAGCTTGCCAAGTGTGCAACATAATTTAAGCAAGGCTTTCTTCAATTAGAAACTGTGCCTGCAACAGTCCCAACTTCCCAAGACACAATACTAAGTAAAATGCGTAAGAGTTCAACATTGTACAGTGATACATACCAAGCAATGTGTGGGGACAGCAAATGTCTCAGTCGAAACGGCCAGCTTGCATTCTTCCAGGGTCAATACAGAACGAAGAGTGACCTGCACAGACTTACTTGGTACGAGTTTAGATCTGCACACACACATTTATTCGTCATGTTTAACTCATCATAGCCACTGCCATGTTTTTCTTTTACCTTCCACACCATTAAAATTTGAAGTCTAAATATAACCAATTCACTAGATAATTCATACTCCAGACAGTTTAGCCATTAAATGTTGAGTATGTAACTGAAGGTTCTGGATCTTAACCTTCCTATTTTGTTATCAATGCTAGTGTGTCAGCTTTATAAAAAAAAAAAAAAGTCAAGTTGGGGTGCAGAGCAAGCTGAAGTTGCTTGAAGGTGTGTAACTCCGACATGGCTCTATTTCCAAGGCCAGCAGAGTAGCAGGAAGGACAACAAACACTGCTAGTGAGAACAGATATTGGGGATCTCAGTGGAGAGGGTGCATATTACTGCCCGGATGCAGAAAGGATGTGGTTATCTTTAAAAACTGATCTCCAAAGATCGGTAAACACAGTTGGTAGCCAAAGGACATTTTTCTCACCAAGCTGTGTTTTGGTGCATCACAACTGTGATGAGGTGAAGGGGAGAATGACCCCTGAATGGCCGCCACAAAGGAATCCTTGTTTTATGGTATCTGTGCAAGATGAAAATGGCAGCTGGTGCTATAGTCTAGAAACTTACAGAGCTAGAGGGTACATAGGAAAAAATGAAAGTAAATATGTTACACAAATATCCTGTCAATAGAAAAGGACTCCTATTGGGCCTTACCACCTATGTATAGCACTATAAGAAAGACAACCCTTGTTATTATCTTTTCTTTTATAAGTTTGTCTTATTGACAGCAACATTAAATGTTTTATGTATTTCATTCCTGCCTAGAAAGGCAAACCTTATACTATAATACCGAAGCACTAGTGTTGAATTGTCTGGTTGTGGTCTTTTTACTTGTCAAACCATTTCTGTTTCTCTGCAACATATTAGGCCAATTTTAATACCTGACAATTCACCCTAAGCATGATTACTTTGGTGGATGTGAAGTTGTAGACGTAACTGGGCCAAGATTCCAGATATTTTTTTCTTTTTCCTTTGCCATTAATTGGGTAGTGTGTAGTGGGCATTATCAATACACTTCCATTTGCTCAGTGATTCAGTACAATTACTGTCTACATTCAGCCTTGGCAAATGGGCCATACCATTACCCCTAATTTCAGTATGCCTACTTATACATGTGACTGGATTGGGTGGGATGGAAGTATTTGAGGGAAAAGTCAATTCTTCAGAAATTGAGTTTTTGCCAGTTCTCAGGGTGCTGTCTTTTATTGCATGCACACTGACACAAACAGAGTGTAGAAGAGAAGACAAAGCCCATGGCGCATTCCTTTGAAGAGAAGGACCATCCGTTCTACCCTGCACTGCAGCATAGCCAGAGAATACAGGAGAAGCTCAGACATAGTTCCTGCAGGAAAAGGTTAAAGGTATAGCCATAGTCAGCAGCATGTAACTATTCTTTCCCACTCACTGCTTATACCTCCTGCCTTCACTGCCATTGGAGGCCCTAACTGAGCGAGGTCTTCACTGTAGGTGTTGATGGTTTGGAATGCAGATCTCCATTGAAGTCTTGGATCCCTGTAACCCCCAACATGTTAGCCCTTGATCTTCTGATTGATCTTTGTATCTCCTGCATCCCATGACCAACACTGTGCCACTTTTGGTGCTAGTGAGTTATAGTATAGTTCTAGAGAGATACTACCTGTGACAGGAGAATGAGGAAGAGAGGGGAGGGAAGGGGTAACACATGTGACTGAGTGTTTTGTGCTTTTATCCATGTATATCTGTGTGTGTGTCTGTGTGTTTGTGTGTATGTGTGCATATATGCATGCGTTTGTAGATGTCTGCTTTTGTACATGTTGTAAAATTACCTTGATATATGATGAAAGTGTTCACCTGACGTAGGATAATGACATGAGGGTATTTAATAAAAATGGAAGCTAATGCTTGTGGACAAAATGTGTGGGTTTCCAAAATATTAATCACTTGGGTGCTATGGATGTGACCTGGCCATCCACAGTGCAACCCATTCTGTGGACAGGGAAGTCACATTCAAGGCTTACAAATACATTTGCTACTAGGGCCACAGGGATTTCCCTCAGAGGCCCTTACTTAAGACAGCAAAGAAAAATCTTTCCCGGCAGCCATATGCTTTTTTGGTGAGAATGATCAGTGAGCCCTACGTACTGACATCACTAATTGTGGGACTGAAAGTTGTTTGATTAGTGCTCTAGGACAGAGCTCAGTGCCCAGCCTGAGCTCAGATTTGCAAGGAAAAGGCTCCATTGGAAAGTGATGAATCTCCAGTTTGTATAACTATGTCAAGCTAGTGGATTCCTGTTGGGAATTGCTCATGGAGGTCAAACCCTGAGCAGGAATCGGCACAGCTAGACCACCAGGGTCGTAATAAGAGGGGAGCTTACCTGCCACATGGTCCCCAAACAATCTCTCTGCCCCTCTTTTTTGGTGGGGGGGGGTAGGGATTTCAGATTGATACTCCTATCTACAGCTTCCTCACTTTTTTAATTTTCCCCAGGCATCAGACTGGATCTTCAAAATCCTTAGCAATATCCCTGCATGCTGGCAGTTGTCGTTGTGTGACGATACACTGACTTTGCTCCACTCCAGAAGCGTCAAACTGAGCTGTATATAAGCACAACCCATTTGCGCTGACCGCACTTTGTTGCTTTTGATCTGGAGATATCACTCGTCTCTTCATGAGACTGTTTTCTAACACCTTTTTCACTTAATACCAGTGTGCAGGGGGAATATTACCCTGAAAATAAGAGGGTTTAATCCTTGTAGAGGTTGTTGCATCAAAATGTCTGTGACATAGCCCCATCAGGTTTGTCTTTTGGTTCTTGGGGTCTGACCACAACTCCAAGGCCTGCACTAACTGTGCCTTGATGCACATGAAGGCCATCTGTCACTGAGGCTCTGCGTCGCTAAACATTGCATGACTCTATGTTGTGACTGGTCAAAGGTGAAAAGAAGGTCCCTTACCTGAAGTTGTTCTAGTGGCTGATCATCAGCACGATCAAACTCTTTAGGTAAGTCGAAGCAAATGCATAAGAAGTCCAGGCAGTACTAGGCCCATTCCCACCACTCTTGTACTCCAGAGAAGGTGCAAGGGTGTCAATGAGCCTGCCTGTCTCACTTATAAAGCCGCTCCCTGTTCTGAGCCGATTCCGACCCTTCTTTTGAGGCAGCCCAAATTTCCGGGGCTGTCAGCAACACCACAGCAAATAAAAACAATTCTATGATGCTATGCTACAGCTATTGGCATGTGACTAGCTCCCTCTGGTGTGCATTTGGGCCCCAAGGAACTGCAAGACCCCCACCTAACGCCCTGCTAGCAAGTCAGCCCTCAGTGCCAGTTGGACCTGCACCATCATTGGTGCTAAATCTGCTTTTGGCATCACAACCCACACCAGACTCAGGATGACAAAGCTTACCCTATAGTGTTTTCTGACCTTGAGTAGGCACCATTGTGACCTAGACCAAGGCTGCACCCTGATATTTTGGAGTTTCAGGCCTTTGCAAAAACCCATCAGGCTCTGATATATTGCCCCTGCCTCGAAGAAGGGCCTAAAATATATTTGTTTCTTTTTTCTTTAGGAATGGACTCAGATAATGATGTTTATGATGCAAGGGAAGAGTTGGCACACCCCTGACTCAAGATGTCTCTGCACCAGACACTGGGCTGGTTTCTCTGTTTGCTCCTACCTTGTAGGAAAGTGCCTCATTTCAATGATGATGCAAAGGGTGACTTAGGTTCTTGACCTCCAGTTTCCCCACCATGGCGGTGAAAATAAATGTCCTCAGTGAGGTTCTTCAGCCAGAGCAAAATAGTACAGAGCCCCTTTTGCCATATAGTAAAGCTCTTCCAGACACTCTTATTTGGGACTTAGGTGAAGCCTTCTTCCTGACCTACAGTCAACAGGCAGATAGCACAACACCATCATCTAGCTCTGTGTGACCCAGCGATTCTTATGTAGCACCTGATATGAGAAAGTTTGGGTCTACAAGCATCTATAAGCCAAAATGAACCCCAGTACCTTCCCTACCACATTGCTGGATAGAGAATATAAATGCATTGAAACATCTGAAAAGCTCATGTTCTCTTCCACCATCTTGGCACTAGGTTTGATCATTGCCATTTGCCTCCTCGAGTGATACACCCACACTATTGGGAACTTCATCGCTCAGATCCTACTTGCTGTGTGGGATAATTTATGTTCCACCCTAATGAATGCCATTAAAGATGGTTATGATTCAGCAACATTTACAATCCCCTGTGAGCTGGGTACTACAGATTGCCTTGGCTGGGCAAAAGGCACCAGTGTGGCCTTCCAGAGACATGCCTGTTTGAGATCCACAGGCTTCTCTGGAAATGTCCAATCCACCTTAATGGGCATGACTTTCGATGGCTCTCTTCTTTTTGGGGAGCAGGCAGATTCAGCCCTCAAGCACTTCAAGGATAATTGGACCACAGTGTGCTCCTTGGGCTTGTTTGCCCCCCCCCCCCCACACCAGCAGTTATGCTCCGTTTGTGACTGTAGTAGAGGGTTTCAGTACTGCTAGCAACCAATGCAGCCGGTTTCGCAGAATCTGCAGCCCTTTCATGGCTTGGCCTGTGATACCCACAGGCAGTGTGGACAACAGAGACAGCTAGAAGCCCAATCCATTGTTTTTCTTCTGGTGCATACAGTGGCCTTCATCCTTTCATAGACCTTTCCCCTGTATGTGTAGGTGTGTGGGGTATTACATCCCCCTAACAAATGTATCTTTTGATAAATAGTTGGGTACAGGGGCCTTTAATCGGGTATGCTGAGGTGTCATGTCGGATTTCTCCAGGAATTTTACACATACAAACAAAAACGCACACAGACTGTTTTGGAATACTTCAAAAATGTTGGTCATTTCACAAAATAATGTGCTTTCTCTCACTTTATGCTTCTACCAATCTGCATTCCTCTCCCTTTCTGCTGCCCCGAAGACCCCTCTTGTGCACCAGCTTGTTGTATAATGTATTTCAACATTGTGCACCACTGTGCTTGTTGGGAAATGAAAAGCTCACCCTCCGCCCAATCTTACAGACCAAGCTTTACCCCTGCCCCTTTCGTATGGAAAGACATAATTAGGATGCTCGCCCTGGCCCCAGGTCTTGTCCACCCTAACCCTAGAGGCTGGATGGTAGTTTTGAACCTGCAGAATTCTTATTTTCACATCCTTGTCCAGCAGGCCGACAGGTTCTATCAGTGCACTTTTATTCTTGTGCGCTCTCTTTTGGCCTCATCAGTGCCCCTCAGATGATGACTGAAGTGATGGCAGTGATTACAGTACATCTTTGGAGGTCCAGTCTTCCCCCTATTGTGACGCCTTGGTGCTGAAGGCTGGCTCACCCCAAGCAGTCGTCATCCACCTCTGGACTACGGTGAACCTCTAACAGTGTTGGGATTCACAGTCAGCATGCCAAAGTCACACCTGACTCTTTTTCCAGATGCTTCCCTTTATTGGAGTCATTCTGGACTCAGTGCCATTTTGTACCTTTCCTTTTGGTCAAAGAGTCCAGTGTTGCAGCCTCGGGCCTGGATCTCAGTGAAGATGACTCTGAGGCTGCTGGAATGGATTGCCACCTGTATTTTGCTGATCAGGCACGCCAGGTGGCATATTTGGGTCTGCAGTTGGAGCTGAAGTCCCCTTGGGCACAGAATCAGGAGGACCTCTCCGATGATGTCCTGATTTCAGAGGAGACTGCAAAAGACATGCAGTCGTGGCCTGTTGACCATAATTGGTTCAGTAGCTGACCTTACTCAATCCGGAGCAGACATGATCAGCAATGCATCTCTTGTGGGTTGGGGAGGGCATGTGGGAGAGGTGGATATCAAAGGCATCTGATCTCCAGTGGAGGCCCAGCTCCAGATAAATCTGCTGGCCATCTGTTTGGTGTTGAAAGACTTCCTGCCATCCATCAAAGGGAGACTGGTATAAGTGTTCTCAGACAACACCATTGCCATGTGGTACTTCAACAAACAGGGTGGGGTGTCCAGTTGCACTACTCCTCTGAAAGTGGCTGTAATAATTTGAGATTTTTCCTGACAGTGCATCACCTGCCAGGGGTCTCTAAAGGTCAGAATGGATCAACCAAGCCACCAGCACCAAACTGATCACAAATGGCAGTTAACATCCAGTGGGGAAGCAGGATCTCTTCTGCATATGGAGAGAACCTTGGCTCAGTCTTTTCACCACTGCAGAGAACATGCAATTTCAGCACTTTTGCATGTTGGACCCTCCAAGACAATTCTCCCTCAGAGACACATACACCTCAAGAGGAGCTCGGACTCCTATGTGTTTAAGCCATTACCTGTCTCCTTTGAGTTCTGAAGAAGATCAAGAAGATCGGGTCATGTCCTCCTAGTGCACCAGACTGGGCAAGGAGAGTGTGGTTTCTAGAACTCCGGGGCCTGAGCATCTGTTCTCTGATCAGGCTACTGCTTCGGGAAGATGTCCTATTGGCAGCCGCAGGCCAGGGTTCTGTACCCAAGCCTGCTCAACCGCTACCTCCTTTCTTGGAGATTAAGCTGGGGCAGTTGACCTCATTCAGCCTTCCTGCTGAGTTTATCAATGTCATCTTGGGAGCCAGATGTCCTGCCTCCAAACTGGTATATGCCTGCCATTCACAGAAGTTTGTAACTTTGTGCGCTAAATGGCAGATTGACTCACTTTAAACCAAACTTTCTGAAGTATTGCTTTTTGTGTTGTTCGTAACCCATCAACTTGCTCTGGATGAAGTTAAAGATTATTTGTCTGCTCTTTTGACTTTCCTGTGGTTGCCAGATCAGCCCTCTTTGTGTAAATCGCCCATTGTGATGCATTTTTGAAAGGTTTGCAACATATGTTTCCTCCCTCTTCTTTCATTATGTTTCGATGGGACCCCGACTTGGCCCTCACTTTCCTAACGTGTACTACCTTTAAACCTTTGGGTAGCTGTCCATTGCCTCCTCTCATCCTTAAGATGGTGTTTCTTGTCACCATTACAGTGTGGCCACGGAGCGAGCTACAATTCCCCTCCATCAAACCACTATATACCACATTTTTTTTTCCTGTAAATGGTTTCTGAAAACTCGAGCCTCATTTCTTCTGAAAGTAGTGACTCCTTTTCCTACATCCAAGATATTACCCTCTCGACGTTCTTCGCTCCATCTCACCTTTCTAAAGAGAAGTAATGACTCCATCTTTAGATCTTAAAAGAAATGTGTAGCTTTTATACCGATCATTCCTGGGAATATTGTGTGGACAATCCGATCTTCATTGGAGTTGCTGGGGTATAAAAGGGCAAGGCAGTGCAAAAGAAGGCAGTTGTTTTTTGGATCGTGCTCTGCATCACAAACTGCAATGCACTGATCAAGAAGTAACCCCTAGAAGGCTTGTGGGCTCATTATACCTGACTGAAAGCTGCTACCACTGTGTTGGCATGTAGTGTCTGTTCTAGATATTTGTGATGCTGCTACATGGGCGTCACTTCACACGTTCACAAAGCACTACTGTCTGGACAGCCAGGTCCATAAAGCTGGACACTTGGCCCGGTCGACCCTGCAGGACATTTGGATTTGAGTCATTTCACAGACCTTCTTTGGTATCTATTCAGAAGGAGAGTATTCTGCGGTTAGAAGTATCCATCAGAAGACAAAGGTTGATGAGTAACCTGCTGTTAGATAGAGTATTTACCAGAAACAGTGTCACTGAAGGTAAGCAATTTGTTTGTTATGGATCACCCCCAATCTGACTGGCCTGCAGGGAGAAGCAAGTAGCCCACTAGTTCAAAGACACACCTCCTGACTGCTAAGGGCCAGGCAGACTTTCTACCTCCCTAGGAAGGATAATCTGGACTGTATGCCCAATCTTCCTTCCCAACAGGTGATACACCATTAGGAACAACAGCGTTTTGCAATTATATAGGGGTGTGGGGCCTGCTCCATTTTGGCATTGGGCCTCACCCTTCCACTCCTCAAGTTCACACAGTCTTTTTAACCCCGAGAGGCATATTGTGGAATTTATACCTCTGCCCACTTAGGAGGGCAGAAAGAAACACTAGACACCAGGCCTATCTTTTATATATGGTATATGGAATAGAGGCCAGCTTGTATTGTCACCAGGCTACACTCCTCCACCCTTGGGTCTTACATGGTCTTTCTGAGCTACTAGGAGGCAGATTGGACAGTTTACCTCTAATCTGCTCAACCAGATAGAGAGTGCTGCTGGACACCAGGGTTTGTTCTTTATCTGTATGGGCTGTATTGGCATTGAACCACATTTCTCCACTACAGGGGCTCACGCACTCTTTTCCACGCTTCAGGAGGCAGAGTGGGGAATTTACACCCAATCTGTCTACATACGGAGGCAAAACTAAATGCTAGACACCAGGTCTTATTTTTGGTTGTGGATAGGGTGTGGGGCTAACTCTTCCTGGTATCAGACTGCCCCCTCACCCCCGGTTCCCACAGTATTTCTACCTCACTGGAGTCAGAATGGACCTTTACCTCGTACATGCTCCCAGAAGAGGCATAAAGCCCACTAATTCACCAGGGTAAAATATAAAAAAGTATGGGATGGGTGCTGGGATATTCTGGCATCGGGTTGCTCCAGATATTTTTTCTTCACCCCTTCTCTATGCTGGCCCATACATTAAAGCTTTGATAATTTAATACCAATTTCCACTCATTTTCAGTAAGAGGTGGCTGAAACATTTGGGCTCGGAGTCAACTTGTAACCAGGAGCCCCTACCAACCTTGGGAATGTCTGACGACTAGAAGTCCAGGATAATTGAATATGGTGTTGTTTGTAGGAGCTCAGTAAATGTTCTGACGACGAATGCCCTGTAAATGTTAAAACTATATCTAAACACACCAAATGTCCTCATTGTCAGCTTAAACCTAAGGAAACCTACTAACTCTACCAACCCTGGGTATCTCTGACAACAAAGGACCCAGGAGAATCCGCCTCCCTGTATGATGTGTGCATGAAAAGTGCTTTCTTAGGGAGCAGTGGGCAATTCTATATGATCCATTCTTTAGCTAACTGCTAGTTATAAAGGAGTTAGTACAGCATTACACTTGGTAACAAAAGAATTCGACAAAACAGATGGCGAATCTAGTTTGGTGAAGATATGAGATATGTATTTAACAATTTTGTTAACCTTTCTTTACAGCCAACCCACTTTTAGAGGCTTTTGGAAATGCCAAAACAGTCCGCAACAATAACAGCAGTCGTTTTGGAAAGTTTGTAGAGATTCACTTTAATGAAAAGGTAGGTGTGCTATTCTTGTTATGTCATGCAATATTAATAAAATCTCTTCATTTGATATAGCAAGCCTTACTAATACAGCCAGGTCGTTCATGTGAATGACTTCATTAAGTAGTAAAGGCAAACGGCAACACACTTAGTAGTGTTTGGTAACTTTTCAGAGTTTTGCAAACTGAATAGTGGAGTTGTTTCTCAGAAATTGTCAAAGTAAATCAGTTTGTGAATTTACTGCCGTGTTCATATTTTAGGTACTTTTATGTTTCAGTAAAATTTGCAATTTGTTCAAGGTTGGAATTAAGTTTGACAGTTGTGATGGTATGAAAAAGTCAAACAGCTGCAAGATTTCATTTGACTTAAATTTAGTATTCCACACAGCCACAGATTTTCCACTTCACATGCTACTGTCAACATAGCATGGACTCATTTTAAAGTGATGGTCTACCTAGGCAGTGCAGCTTCAGTTCCAGCCCATCTGTTGCCAAGTCTGCCACTTAGCAAATTTCATTTAGTGCACGTGATAAACTCCAGGTAGCCTTTGGATGTAATTTCACTTGAATTTACTTAATCTCACCTTCCTGTTTGTTGTAGACCAAAAGTGGTAAACTGGTCTGTTGCTATCCGTCACTTATTTCTCCCGAAGGACCATAGCTTCTGTTGTTGTCCATAAAGTTAATTCTCTGGGCCATTTGTTTTGTAGTCTGTATCAGTGCTTAATTTGTGCTTGTTGTTTCTGGTGCTGAGGGCCGGCGCTGATTCTTCTGTCTCAAGCATTTACCTCGAGCAAAAGACACATATGGGGAAGAGAGAGGAAGAGAAAAACGAAAAAGCATCACAATGGGAGAAAGCAGAAAGCTGCTACAATGAGCTGAAGAAACAGGGAGTGTCTGTAAATGGATTAATGAGGCCCGAGATGGCTTCAGGATTAAGCTGCCTCAGCATTGTACGCTCGCACATTTAATTGCAGCAGCTGCGTTTTAAAGAGGAGGGCTTTGGGCACCAGCACGTTTTTATTTACAAATTAAGCACTGGTCTGTATCTTTTATAGAGTTGCATGTTGCGCATATTCAATCACATCATTCCGCCATTCACTAATTATCGTTAAAATGACTGTGTGTTTTTGTCTAAACGTAAAGGTTTTCAGTGTTAACCATGGGCTCATTGTAAACCGCACCTGATGTAAACCAGCTCTCACCTTTTCATAGTCTGAGGGTCAGTATTTGCTAAATGGATGCATGTAAAATGTGCAATATATGGTGCATACATTAATACTTTTTCAAAGAGGTGGGTGATTCTTTGTCTCTGCAGCATAAGCACAACTGTATACATGTTTGCTTCGGGGGTGCACCATGGCTCAAAGCTAGTGCCAAGGGTTGAACATAAGGAGAATGGAATACTCAAAAGACTGACCAGCAACATAAATAAAAGGCAAGCAGATCAAAGTGAAAACGGGGGGGGGGGGAGGAGAGGGAGGAGGGATAGAATTAACTTAGGATGCATGATTTATGGTTCACTCAGGATGCCAGTTGCTGATAACTAGTTTAAGGTCCCCTCTGTAAGGCTGACCATGTCCCATTGCCTTCGACAGAAGACTGTGACTGATGTCCAGGAGGTACACATCCAGTTGTTGTATCTAATTGGTAGGATCATATCTCTTGCTTACACAGACTGTCAGGAGTGACACCCCACTAGATAAGAAATCTCAAAAGTCAGAAAAGAGTTATAGTCTTGTATTAAATACATACCCGGTCCGCTAAATGTAACCAGAACATATGTCAGTAGGAAGGATAGGGTCCTGAAGAACATAGACTATCAAATTTAAAAAAATATGTTTTTCAAACTATTTGAAGTTTATAATTTAGTTTGACTCTGAACTAAAGCAAATAACTTACAACACAGTGTATCAGTGTAATCTGGTTCATGGTTCTCTTTACCCTCACAGGTTTCCCTTTTTCCTTGAATCGTAACTCAACAGTTTAAATAGTTAGCAAAATGTGACAGCAGTGACAAACATAGGGCTTGAGTATATTAAAATGATATAAAATATATACCATATGTTCTTGTTTGGATTCAACAGTTTGTTGCAAAGCATTTATTTAAATAGCTTAATAGATCAATACGTTGTGTCTTATTGAGGTTTTGTTCAAATAGCAAGTTGAGCCCTGTTTATTTATTTATTTATTTATTTATTTATTCATTTATTTTCTGCGGCAATGCATTTATTTAGCGCTTCTTATTCCTTTTTTTGTGTTTATAATTTTTTATTAATGATAAGAACACGGATTGATACAGTGTTAATGGACGAGGGATGATGATTCCCGTATATTGCAGTGCGGAAGTCGTAAAAATCGCGTCTCATGGGGAACAGAGTAGACCAAATACATTCAACAGTATTTACAAACAGTTATTAAAAGACAGTGGAGATTGGAAGGATAAATAATAATAATAGGGGGCAGATAATGGCAGGGGGGTGCAGGTAGGGGCGCATGCCGCAGGGCACTATGCTACCAAAGATAACATTGTGTACTATGTTTAGGCCGAGTTCTGGGACGCGCTCGCCACGTGCGTCTATAAGACCCCTGTGCTTGGCTTTTCCCATCGCTGAGGGTCAGTGTATCTGAAGTGTCCGTAATGCACTGGCGGGCAGTGTGGAGGCAGGAGCCATCCTTCGGTATTGCAGCTGTTCTTCACAGAGACCCACGGTTAAAGGTATGGTTTGCAGAGGGGAAAGGGAGACTGGGGTAGGCTGTCGACTCCACAGGGCGTCTGGGAAATCCGTGCTTGATTGTACTGCTTAGGCGGTGCTCCAAAGAGGGAGGGGGAGAGGTGTGCGGGAGCTAGAAGTAGGTCTGGATGAGGGAAGGGTGGATAAGTCACGGAGCAGGTACTGCGAGTGATATGAGAGGGTGGGGATGCATGCAGGAAGAACCATTCCCAGATCATAAACTATCTTGTGAGATAAACTGATGGGTAATGAAGTAGTGCTGTAGCTCTGCGTCGCCACTGGAGAGATACTTACTAAGGTCTTTGCGGTGTTAAGTGAGACAGCCCTTTTTGCTGGGAAAGAGGTGATGAAAGCGGAAAAGGAAGAAGAAAGGGGGGATAGGTGAGGTAGAGACAGAGAGAAGAGGGGGACTGGTGTCAGACAGAAGAGGACATAGTAGGGGGTGGGGAGAGGGTGGAGGGGGAAGGGGTTATGTGGCTGGTGACAGGATCCCCAAAGTGTCAGCCCTAAGTAAGCCCTGAGTAACTCCACCTTCTGGGCGAAGGGGGGGAAGGGGGAGAGGGATGGAAGATGCTGATGTGGGTCCAAAGAAAGAGAGAGAGGGAGGTAGCCGGAACAATGGGGGGTGGGGGGGCATGGTTAGAGAAGCTGGAGGCAGATCAGATGTGGCGGGGCTTCCGCAAGGAAGGGGGCCCATATCTTAGTAAATAGGGCAGCCTGGTCCCGGAGGTTATAAATTATTCTCTTGTGCACAGCTATGCGAGTCATTGCTACTACCCATTCCTCCGGGGTTGGAGGGGTTACTGATCTCCAGTGTTGGAGGATACATATTTTCACGGTTGCTAGTGCTGTATGTAGCAGTCTTCGTTGCGGTCGTGACAGGGCCGGTAGAGAGTCCATGTCGTGCAGTATGATAAGAGAGGACAATACTGGGATTGGGAGCAATATGGAGTCAGCCAGGTTGCGTTTCACAGCATCCCATAAACGCTGGACCGACAGACAGCCACTGAGGATATGAAGCAAATTGCAGTGTATCTCCGTGCAGGGCCAGCATTTCACATGCGGAAGAAGGCCAATCCTGTGCAACTTCACCAGAGTCCAGTACCTGTTGTGGATTATCTTGAAGAGACAGAATTTTAAGCGGGCTTCGCGCGTGCCCCTGTCCAGCGCGTCCACGATGTCTGTCCAATCCTCCGAGTCAAAGGTCCGCTGTAGACGGGTTTGCCATTGTAGGCGTAGTTTGTCCAGGACAGGTTGCGAGTATAGGTGACTTGTGATGACCTCATATAGGCCAGCAATTGCGCCTTTGTGTTGCTCCCACGTCTTCAGGTAGGTCACCACGAGGCAAGCTTTGTAGTCCCCATTGGGTAATGTGAGCATGCTGTTGCATACAGTGTTGGAGTTGCAGGTATCTCCATTCCTGTCGTGGATGGAGGGGGAATTCCTCCTGCAGCCTGGCAAAGGGTTTGAGCTTGTCATCCTCTAGGATCTGGGCCAAAGGGCGAGCAAGGAGCGCTCCAGGTCGGTTAAGGTTAGAAGGACGTTGTCAGCGTAGAACTAGAGTTTAGAAGTGCCGCGCGGCAGAGGGAGACACGCTATCAAGGGAGAGTCGCAAATGGCAGCCGCCAGCGGCTCCAACGCCAGCAGGAACAAGAGGGGCGAAAGGGGACATCCTTGTCGGGTCCCTCTGCAAATGGGAAAGGGGTCCTAGAGGAATCCCCCACAGTTGACCCGTGCCGTAGGGTGCTCATAGAGCAGACGAACTTTGGAGATAAACTGGACCCCCAAGCCAAATTTTGCCACGTCACAAATAGGTACAGCCAATCTATGCAACCAAACACCTTCTCAGCATCCAAGGACAGTGCTAGTGCGGCCTCTGATGCATTCCTAGCCTCCCAAAGGGCATGGCAAAGGGTACGAAGGTGGCTTCTGGATGTTCAGCCCAGTACAAATGCCACTTGGGGGTGATGTATTAAAGATGGTATTACTTTACACAGGCAATTCGCTAGGATGCTGGCCAGTATCTTAACATCGCCATTCAGGAGGGCTATAGGTCGGTAGCTACTGCAGAGCAGGGGGTCCCGTCCTGGCTTCGGTATGGCTGCTATTATGGCGCTGTTTGAAATCACTCCCAGAGAGCCCGTCTGACATGCCTCGTTCAGCACTCCGTGCAGGACATCTAGCATCTCCTCCCCCGCCCATTTATAGAATTCCGCAGGGAATCCATCTTCTCTGGGCGATTTGTGGTAGGGGAGATCAGAGATGACCTGCTTGATTTCCTGCCGGGTAATGTACCCCTCCAGTAGGTTGCGGCCCTCATCAGAGAGCGAGGGTAAGGCAATGTTGGTGAGAAAGGCCTCGATCTGGGCAGGAGTGCACTGCGATTCTAGAATGTAGAGGTGCCTGTAAAAGGTCGCAAATTCATTGACTATCTCCTGTGGGTGCGTGAGTGTCTCTCCCGTACAAGCCTTGATGGCCGGTATAGTTAGGGTCGCCATTCTCTGGTGAAGTTGTGCTGCTAACAGACGGCCAGCCTTCTCCCCCGTTCGTAGTGTCGCCCTGCAAGCTTTGCAGCGCATATTCAGCCTGAGAAGTGTATAGCTCGTTCAAGGCCATACCGGCGCGCTACAATCATCCACGGGTCTAGAGGGAGGGTTGGTCTGTATATTGTCGTGTTAGGCGCCTGATGTCAGTTTCCAGAATCACTTGTCGTGCCTTCCTGTCCTTGTTTGCCAGTGCGGCGTCACGCATCATGTGTCCACGTATAGTCGCCTTGGCCGCCGCCCAAGAGACCCTCTTGGATTCCACTGAGCTGAGGTTGTCCTGGACATAGGTGGATGCATGCGCTCGCAGTTGTGCCTTTCCGTGCAGGGATCGATAACTTTGGACAGCAAATTGCCATGGCTTGTGACCCTGGGACCCCAGGCCCAGCTGGACAGCAACGTGGATCGGGGAGTGGTCCGACAGACCCCCATCTAGTATGCGAGCTTCCTGTATGTGCGCCACTATGTTGTGTGAAATGAGAAAGTCCAAACGGGATTGGGTGCTGTGAACTGGTGACAAAAAGTATATTCCCTGTCAGCCAAGTGCGTCAGTCTCCAGGGGTCTACCAGACCGTTGTCCTGAATTATATCGGACTGTAGGGCCCTGTCGCTGCTGTTAGTTATGTCCAGAGGCCCAGTCCTGTCCAGTATTGCGTCTCTAGTAAGGTTCCAGTCTCCCCCAATTACGTATTGAGTGGCCCCAATTTCCGTCAGAAGGCGGTTGATGCCCAGGAAGAACTGGCGTTTTTAACCGATTGGGGCATAGATGGAGCCCACACACAGTGAAGAGCCTCCTAGTTTCAGTTTAGCGAACATGTATCACCACTCCTGGTCAACCTATGACTTGGTGACGGTGAGAGGTATACTCTTTCGTATCAGAATCACAACGCCACATTTTCGTGGGACGCTACCCCCTGTGTCCTGCGAGGAGGGGCTGCAACTAAATAACGCTGTTCCCACCCAGTCATGATGCAGTTTGTAGGATTCGACCCTGTCAAGGTGTGTCTCTTGGAGAAGGGCCACATCGGTCCGTTTAGAGTTGAGATATGAGAGTATTTTCTTCCGTTTAATGCAATGGGTTAGGCCATTGACATTTCAGGATATGACCCGTAGTGGGGTGGGTAGTGATGAGGGAGGACTAGCCGTGAGGGGGATCCAGAAGTGGAGGCGAGGGGGAGTAAGGTTGGGAGATGAAGCAAATGTGCAGGGGAGGATAGATATCTATATGGGAGATAGCTGTAAAGGGTTGGGCAGGGTGGATGGATAGAGATATGGGGGGGATGGAACGCCCAAGGGGTCCTGGCTGCCGAAGAGGAGGGCTGACGTAGAGAGATGGGGGAGTGGAAGGGGGTATGTGAGAAAGAGGGGGATCAAGGGTAGGAAGAGAAGAGAAAGATAGAAGGACACCAGGTGGGGAGGAAGCAAGGGAGTGGGAGAGAGGGGAGAAGAGAGAAAAAGGGGGGGGAGACAGGGAAGAAAGAGAGGAACGAAAAAAAAAAAAAGAGTCAGAGGAGAAGAATAGTTAGAGCAAACCCAAGGGGTACAAGATTAGCAATACAGACCTCAACTCTGAGAAAATAAAGAAGGGGGGGGGGAGGGGACAGGGAGGGAGCAGAGCAAAAAGCCCCATAAGTCCTAAAGTGTAGTCTGTGGGTCTAAGCTTAAACCTGTGGAGCACTGGCACTCGGCCAGCGGGCCCCCGGCCGGGAGGGGAGGCGCAAGGCCGTCTAGGTCCATTGATACAAAAGCCTAATGTCCGTAGATCCGCAATAGCTCAGTGAGTCAGCACATAATGGGGGCCTGTGTAGTGCAGCGCCACAGGAGGACCAGCATAGTGGAGAGTGCCGTGGTGAACGCGGCGGCCCACCTGCGAGCGGGGTGGGGTTCTGAGTAGGGGGAGGGGGAGCAGGAGCAGGGGCCGTAGTAATGTCAATACTGCTGCACGCGTTTTGAGTAATAGGTAGTCAATGGAGCAATGACGGTGGCCAGCCATGTGGATGTGATGATGGTGGGGGGTATCTGGGCAGGGGGTCCCCTTCTTCTCATCGTAAGGTGATTCTCAGGCAGCAGTCACGATACACAATTCCCAGCAGTGGGAATACATAGCGTGAGGGGGGTCCTGTGGGTCTGCGGGGGCCGGATAGGCAGTGCCAGAAGAGGGAGGGGTGCAGTCGGATCGGCCGGTGCAATCACAGCCTCGGGGGGGAGCGGCTGGAGGAAGGAGAGGAGAGAGGTGCAGAGTGTGATCATGTTATCATTATAACATGGTTGCATTAAGACAGCAAACAGTAATCTTCGGAGTGTAAACAAACTATAGGACTCCAAAAGTCGAGAGGCACATTAGGTCCAGGACTCCGACAGTCTTGACGAGTGCTGAACAACATAGTGGACTGCCTTGCATCCCCTTCAAACCTGTAGGAGTCCATTACAGTACAACAATGAAATAACAAATGCAACATGTATGTGTTGGCCCAAGCCCGGGGGACCAGGGTCACCAGCTGCTTGACTTCTTGTGGTGCAGTGGAGAGCTTTGAGTTCAGGTGGGCACCGTGGTAGGCTTCCGGGGGGAGCGAGACTTGTCCCTGTCTGTTACTTGCGTGTGCATCGCCACCACGTGCAGCACCTGTCCCCTTTCATCGTGGTTCTTCATGAGTCTCTCTAGATCTCTCCCCCTGGGGTGAAAATCTGCAGGGAACCAGTCTGACCCTCCAGGGGCAGGGCTCTGGGATGACGCATTCTGGGTCACCGCAGGGAGGTCCTGAGGCTGGGTCGGAGTGGTGGTACCCATGGGCTGGAGGCCGTCCAGGAAAGCGCGCAGGTCCTCAGGGTCATAGAAGTCTTTAGACACACCATTTTTTGTGATCCACATTCTCGCCGGTTCGATTAGGCCGTATTTAACCTCCATCTGACGCAGCCTGGGTTGGAGGGCCAGGAATGCCTTCCTACGCTCACTGGTCTCTTTGGAGAAGTCCGCTGTCATCCAAATCTCCTGTCCGTCCATTCAACAGGGCCCATGGGTGCAGGCTCTCTGTAGGAGTTGGCGGGTCTGCGTGTGTCGAAGGAGGCAGGCTATGATCGGATGGGGACGGGTGGCTGGATCGCGTCGCTTGGGGCCTAGTCGGTGTGCTCTTTGAAACTCCAGAGGGGGAGGGGAGGTCAAAAGTCAGGCCAGTGAGCTTGGGTAGGTTCTCCTGCAAGAAGGAGTGAATATCAGTGCCCTCAATGGTTTCAGGGAATCCTAGAAATGGGACGTTGTCTCTCCAGCGCCTGTCTTCTAAGTCTATCATCTTGCTACGGAGATACAGGAGTTCCTGGTCCCGATCCTGGGAGGAAGTATTGTGGGTTTCCACCGTCACCACACGCTGTTCCAGCCCTGTCACTTGGGACTGAAAGTCTGCGATATCCAGGTGTATGGATTTTGTTTACGCCATCAGTGAGGCCACAGTGTTGTCCATCCCCTCCAATCTGTGACCCACCGCCGAGATCTCTTGGAGGATACGGTTCATGGTTGTCTCCTGTGCTTGGTCTGCCATGGTGTGGGGCTGAGTGGTTGGTTGCACCACTGGGGCAGGGGGTGGCACCTTTGAGTGTATTAGGGCTTCGGAGAAAAGCAGTTGTCTCACTGGCTTGCCTGAGTTCTTACTCGGCGACCTGTCACCTGGCGTCACTGGCCCCGTGGTAAGGCTGTGGTGCGGTGGTATGGAGGTGGTGAACAAACGATGTGAAGGAGTGGGGGATTCTTGTCCCTCCTGGCAGTGGGTTTGGCAGCGAGCAGAGGCCTTGTCCAAAGAGAAGGGGAGGTTTCAACTCAGAGGTAGGTAGGTGCCCGCCTAAAGGGGAGGTCCTGTGATGGAAGTCACTGTCTCCTAATGCAGAGATTTTGACGCCCTCCGCTAGTGGGAGCACAGATCTCACGATATGGATAATGGACCGGTTCCTGACAGGTGCGGTGGCCTGTATCCTGCGTTCCCCCCCAACCGTTATGCTCCGTGGGGGAGGGGTGCAGGTGAATCGCGTCATCTAGTCACAATAGGCGCGGGGTGATAGCCTGTATGGGTTCCTGGCAAGTCTGGAGGGCCGCGCTTCCCTCGAGGTATTTGCACAGTGGGCAGGATGGCGAGGGACTTGGTAACTGAAGTCAAATGTCACCACTGTTTCGCCGCTGCTGTCGTGCAGTCTCTCACCAGTATGCGCCAGCAAAGATTGCCAGATGATCACCCTAAGGCAGGGCTCCTCGCCATCTAGGAGGCAGGCACCCGGCCCTCACCCCTTCGTGATGTCGGACGCTCCCACGTCCTGGAGTCCTCCTGGCTTGGCCTCATGCAGTGGGGCTTTCGAAGAGAAAGGGGTGGAGTGGGGGGGATGTAGAGCCTCAGGGAGCAAGGCCACTGGTGTCGGGGGGCGGCTCTGTAGCGTGGCCCCACCGTGATGCGCACCTCTTCCTGGGTTGCCAGAGGCGTCCTGACCACCTCTGTATGCCAGATGGGATCGCCACTCATGTCCAGGGCACAGATCCTGTCCAGGTGTGGTCTCTCCGGCAGGCACAAGTGTTCCAGGCTGCCACCGTCCTCTGCCCCCAGCTGTGCCACTCCGGTGTGGGCCCAGGTGCCCCCGCACCCAGAAGAGGGCCCCCCGGGGGGAGGGCTGAATGAGGCAAGGAGGCAGTGTCCCAGGCAGTGGAGGCGACTCACCTCCAAGTCCCCACCGCGGCACACTCCTCTCTCGAAGCTGCCCGGCACCGGCTCAGTCACTCCGTGGTCGGTGCCAGACTGGAGTAGTGCGGGAGATCACAGGCCGCATCCGAGCAGTCCTTGCAAAATAGGGCCGGCAGGTGTGTTCCGTGTTCGAGGGTCGCCCTCCCTGCGGTGGCGCTCTCCATCCAGTCGCCAGCAGTGAAGGAAAGAGGCGCTCCGCCCCTCCAGCGCCTTCACTCCTGGTCCGAGGCCCGCCGCCTCGAGGAGCTACTCCCTCAGGTGGCCATCAGCGCTCCTGGCCAGACCACGCCCTCTGTTTATTTTATAGCTGTGGTGAACTGGGTGGGCATGACAGGGATTTACCTCTTCGCAAACCTGACAGTCTTGAAAAGTATGGAAGAGCACAGTCAAACATGATGCTTGGTACTTCTGGTACCAGCATCTTAGTTGTACGTATGAAATGTCCTCACATATTCCTTTGCTAAATGAAGTGACTGTTAACTTTCACAGTATAGAGAGACATACTTGATATTCTACCTTAATTTATTTTTCTTCACTCAGATTAACAGAATTTCATATTTTAATACTGTCATTGGGAAATTTGATGCATTTCGTAAATACATGCTTCTTACTTTAAGACTGTATATTACAGGTAAAGTGCTATCTTACTGCATGGTATTGTAAGTTAATGTGTTTTATATATTTTCTTGTTTCCAGAATTCCGTGGTTGGTGGATTTGTGTCACATTACCTCTTGGAGAAATCTCGTATCTGTGTGCAAGGGCAGGATGAAAGGAATTACCATATATTCTATCGCCTCTGTGCAGGTGCACAGGAAGACATTCGGCAAAAGCTCTTCCTGAGCTCCCCTGATAACTTTAGGGTATATTATGCTTTTTCTTTTTAATTAAATACAAACAAATTATCCATGTAGATCTGTGCCTAAAACCCCAGTAGAAAGAATGTGTTTGATGGCATGTGTGGCTGTAGATACACATGCTCTGAATACTCCTGCGACCTAATGTTTGGTCTGGATGTGTGCAAGTTGTGTTTCTTCGAAGAAGTCTCTCAAGTCACAAGGCAAAGTGACTCCTTCTATCAGTGATAATGCGCATGGGCATCGACTTGTTCTTCAGCGTTCTGCTTCATGACCGTTTTTGGGCTCCCTTTGATTCGTCGTTAGCCTTCTTTAGCCCTCGGTATTGTTTTTGTTTGTGTTCCACTGTCATCTTTTGAAAACAGAAGCAATCCTTCGCAATGTTCTCCAGTTGCGGCCTTTGATCCTCACACGTTCAGGCCTTGTTTAACACCTCATCGGCTTTGACAGATTGTTAATCTTTTAGAAAAAAAAGTTGTGGGACCGTCAGGCGCGTCGGAGAGAAATGCAGCACAAAGACCTGGAAGGAAAACCCGACATCTTTGGCCAACACGATGTTGAAAAGACAGAGGAAGAACTGCACAAGGCCTCTGCAGCTGAGGAAGAGTACCTTTCCATATCAGACTCCGGCTCAGATTCCGAAGTCGAATTCGGCCTAGAGGTGAAGGACCTTCCTTGTGGATAGCGTGCAGTGAGTACCCATGCCCCTGCCCAACCCACCAATAGACACTTGGTTCCAACCAAAATTACGGCTCCTGGGCCACCACTGCTGATGGGCCATGATAGGCACCAAACATCTGCTAAGGATGCCTAGCCCTTGGGCCCGGCACCAGAAGCAAAGCCATCTGCCTCCGGCTCCGAGCACCCCGGCCTCTGCCGCTTCGGTTCTAACCAACTCGGTCCCGAAACAAAAGATCAACTTTGGCACCAAAATCCTCCATTTCATCATCAACATCGGTACCGGAACCGATCCTTGAGACTGTGAAGGAGAAGCTCGATCCGAAGCATAAGAAGCTAACATTCAGCCTCTTACTGGTCGGATTTTGGCAAAGGTGGTGCAGTCGACGCCTACTCCATCAAAGCACCCGATTTCTTTTGAGGAGGCTATTGACCCACCTGTACCACTTAAGAAAAAGGACATTGCAACCAGTCCTCTAGAGCCACCTCTTCCTGCTTCTCTTTCACCACCACCGCCTTCTTTAGCACACCACTCAGTGACATAGGAAGCGTTACTCCACAGGGCTCCCCACAGTCTTACCCTGGGGACAGGGGATGACACTGATCAACAGCCCACAGACCCATGAGACAGTTACGACATTGACCCTACAGGGGATACTGACCCATACCTATACCCAGCTAAGCCTTCACCCCGGATGGTTCAACATCTCACCAGGAACTCACCGCTAGGATGGCTGCCTATCAAATGGTTTCCTTACACAAAGATCCTATCTAGGATGACTTTCCCATTGAGACACTATCTTCCACCACTAGGGCATGCCAATATCTGCCCATGCTAAAGGAATGCTCCACCACTCAGATGAAGTTTCTAAAGATCATTTGCGAGCATTTATAATTGCACCAAGAGTAGGCAAAAAGTATAAGGCAGCAACCTCAGATCCACCTTACACCAAAGGCCGACTCCCCCCAGACTCGCTAGTGGTATCTAATGCTTGCAAGAGAGCTAACTCTCCAGCCGATAAGGAGTCCAAACTTATTGATGCCTCAGGTAAAAGGGTAGCAGCAAAGGCAGCCAACCATTAGCGAATTGCCAACACCCAGGGTTGTTGGCGAGGTACGGCAGGGCCCATTGGGTTGAGATGTAGGAACTCTTCCAGCATCTTCTTGAGGAGTACAAGAAAAGAGGCCACCAAATTGTCCAGGAGGGTAAGCCAATTTCCAATAAGTTCTTCAGATGTGCCCTTAACTCAGTGGACAGGGACATCAATACAAACATACTATTGCGTAGACATGTGTGGCTTTGCATATCTGCCTTTAAGCCTGAGATACAGCAGACGCTCCTGAATGTACTTTTTGACCAGGAAAACTTATTTGGACCAAACATTAGAAAAAATGAAAAAGGACACAGAGGTCGCTAAATCAGTGGAGGTGCTTCAAACCCCCACTCCTCATGGTTCCTTTCAGTGTCCCACATATAAACAGGGCACCAAAACAACACCATCAGATAACTCTACCTCTTCCTATAGGCGACAGCATTAGGCCTCCCCTTCAAGGGGATTTTATAGAGGCACATCTACAGGAAATAAAACCAAGGGTTGTGGACAGGTTGCGTCCCTGCCTCCCCATGCACCCACACCGTCCACTTCCCAACAGTGTCTCATTCCACATTCCTCCAACCATTTAGCACATGTCAGGGGACGATTACAACAACTTTTCTTCCCCACCTGGAAAGCCATAACCACAGATCAATGGGAGTTAGATAATATCCCACATAGTTATTTTCTAGAATTCATCAAAACACCTCCAAACATCCCACCTTGCAGGCACAAAATGTCTATAGAACATCAAACGTTGCTCAAACAAGACATACAGGCTCTCTTGCAAGAAGGAGTCAGAGTCTGTCTCTCTACAACAGCAAGGCTCAGGAGTATACTCCCTATACTTTCTGATTCCCAAAAAGGACAGTTCACTCCGACCTATCTTAGACCTCAGGCTGTCCAATAGGTATATCCTACCAGAGCATTTCCACATGGTAACGCTTCAGGATTCCACTCTACAGCTTGTTCATCGATTGGGGTTTACAATTAACATACAGAAGTCACACTTTCATCCTTCACAGATTTAGCCATATTTATGGGCTATTCTCAATACACAACTGGGATTAGCCTACCCACATGTAGTCTAGATTCACATCACAGCACTAGTACAACCATTTCACCCAAGTCATAACAGCCAAGACAGTTCAGCGACTCTTAGGCATGATGGCATCTTGCATTGCAATAGTGCCACATGCAAGACTATATATGCGTCCGCTCCAGTAATGTCTGGGAACTCAGTGGTCTCAGTTACAGGGTCTTTTACAAGATCTACTGTTGGTAGACAGCTGCACACATCACTCTCTGCAGTGGTGGGACACACAAAACCTATCAAAGGGGTGGTCATTCCTAGACCCTGTTGCCCAGACCATTCTTACAGCAGACACATCTCTCACAGGATGGGGTGCTGATTTGAAGGATCTCACAGTTTATGGTCTCTGGGCACCAAACCCCAGGGTCTCCACATCAGCTGCTTAGAGCTTCAAGCAGTTCACCTAGCACTGAAACGTTTCTAAGTTCACCTCAAAGGCAAGGTTATCTTGGTCTGGAGACAACACAACAGCCATGTTTTATCTCCCTACAGTTACCACCCCCATCTCAGAGACTTTGGCACTGGGCAATACGTCACAACATTCACCTGTTAGCAGAACACCTCCCAGCGACGGACAACATCTTTAACTTTGCCAACCTCCTCAGCAGGACGCAGCAACAAGTCCAGGAGTGGGAAAAACACCCTCCCTCCCGAGTCCTTCTTCCATACTTCCACAGGGGGGAGTTTCCACAGATAGACTTGTTCATAACTGCAAACAACACAAAATACCGAAGCTTCGCCTCCAGGCTCCCACACCCACTATTCAAGACCAATACTCTATAGAAAAACTGGTGGGATAATTGCCTACATTTCCACCTCTCCCTCTTCTTTCATTTGTGGTTCAGAAGCTCCAGGAAATGTCTCTCATCCTCAATCTGATAGCTTCCACTTGGGCTCGACAGCAGTGTTTCACCACTCTACACGAGCTGTCTGTAGTGACACTCGAGAAGCTTCCTCTCAACCCAAATCGTCTTCCTCAGAATCATGGAGAAGTCAGGCACCCAAATCCAAAGGAACACAACCTTGCGATTTGGCTCTTGAGGTAATAGAATTTGGTTACCTGAATCTCTCATCCAGAATGTATGACCATTCTCAAAGAAGCCCGTAAACCTACAACCAGTGCATGTTACGCTGCTAAGTGGAAAACAAATTATTTTCTACTGCGGTGGTAAATAAATTGATCCATTTGATGCAAGGGTTCAAAACATTGTCTGCTATCTACTTCATTTGCAGACCTCTGGCGTAGCATACAGTTCAGTACACCTGCATTTAGCTGCAGGAGCAGTCTAGCTGCAAAACAGAGAACGTTTATCAATGTTTATGGTTCCGGTTATAAAGGCATTCATGGAAGGCCTTAAAAGAGTAATTCCACCCAGAGTTTCCCCTGCTTCAGCTTGGAATCTCAAAATTGTGCTCACCAGACTTCTTAGTGCACCTTTCAACCCTTGCAAAACTATCCTCCCCAATTCCTTTCTTGGAAGGTTGCCTTTTTAGTAGCCATCACTTCACTTAGACGTGTCAGTGAGCTGCAGGCACTAACCTTGGAGCAGCCTTTCTTCCAGTTACACAGAGATAGTGTAGACCTTTGAACTAACCAAAAATTCCTTCCAAAGGTAGTTTCTGCATTCCACCTCAGTCAGTTGAATTACCTGTTTTCATTCAGCACCCTGATTTAGTTGCAAAAAGGGCCCTTCATTCACAAGATGGAAAAGAGCTTTAATGTACTACATTGACAGAACTAAAGAGTTTTGTAAAACCAAGCAACTCTTTGTTGCTTTTTCACCCCCTCACAAAGCAAAGCCCACATCCAAATTGGACATCTCAGATGGATAATTAAATGTATTCAGATATGCTACACCAGAGCTAAAACAACTTTGCCCACATCTCCTAGAGCACACATTACCTGTAAGATAGGAGCTTCTATAGATAGCTTTCTTGGGCAAAACGCCAATACCTGACAATTGTAAAGCAGCTATACGGTCTACTCCACACACTTTCCCAAAACATTATTCTGTGGATGTGTTAGCACACTAACAAGCAGTGCTATGTATCCTTTTTCAAACAACTGCAGCACCCACAGGTTAGCCACAACTTCTTGTAGGGCATTGCTTTACAGTCAGTGAAGAGCATGTGTATCTACAGCCATGCATGCCATAGAATGGATTATGTTACTTACCCTGTAAGCATCTGATCGTGGCATGTAGTTCTGTAGATTCACATGTGCCTGCTCTCTTCACTGGACACCTGTGGCCGTTGTAGTGTATTCTTATACTTTCATACGCATGAACATCTCTTTACTAACACTTACTCACACTCCGTTCTCACTCGACTGCGGATAAACAATTTGATGCCCATGTGCATTATCACCAAGAGGAGAAGTCACTTTTCCTCGTGACTCGAGAGACTTCTTCGAAGAAAAACAACTTGCACACATCCAGACCCAACACTAGATGGCAGGAGTATGCAGAGCATGTGAATCTACAGCACTACATGCAACAAACAGATGCTTACAGGGTAAGTAACATAATTTTTACTTGTGACAGTGCTTTCAGTCCCAGACTATTAAAGAACTCTGGCCGATCTATGAAAATCACTACTACATTAGACATCTGTTAAAGCCCGAGTTAACCTTGGTGTGATATCTTGTCCTTGGATGTCTGATATCAAAGATCTTTTAATAATTAGTGTGGGTAACTGGTTATGTTCTGTCTTGTCAGTGTTGAGCTTAAGAAAATTTGCTTTCATCCAGTTAGCAACTTCAGTCATGCAGGTGGTGAACTTGGTTCTTGTGTTGGAGGTTTTGTCCGAGTGGGAGAGTGTGATTTGTGTTCCATCTGCTTAGGAGAGGATGTTGATGCTGTTTGCACAGGTAACAATGGCCAGAGGGATCATGTATACATGGAAAAAGTGTGGGTCTGAACGATAAGCCTTGAGGCACTCCGCAGATAAGTTTTTGGGCTTCTGAGGAGTAAGGTGCCAGGCTGACAGCTTGTAGCTATCCGTTAGGAAGGAGCAGACCCAGCGGAGATTGGGTCCTTGAATGCCAATTTCCTGCAGGCACCTGGTGAGGATGGAGTGTGAGACCAACAGAAAGAAGCAAATACAGGCTATTTATTCAGGAAATACAAAATGCAATTATTACTAGGAAACCTCAGTGTTTTACAGAAAAAGTCTGCCAAGAAAAAAATTAATGGAGAGAGTTTTTTAAGATAGTCAAAAAACACTTCCCAGCCCTAGGAGCAGCACAGTGGCACCTAGCCAGGCTCTATGATACTTTAGCAAGTGCTTTTAAGAGTAGAATAGAGGCATTGTATGGTGAACTAGACTTTAGCTTTAACCTAAAACTTAATGCAGCAGAAGATGAACCATCAGCCTGTAGTTACGTGGAGTTTAAGGAGTTCCTCCTAGTCACTAAAGAAGGAGGGCTGGAGTTAATTGCACTCACAAAATCGGGGGCTCCTTCAGACCCCTGCCTGCCCAAGATTCTCCATGATATAGCGGAGACAGTAGCAGCCCGTCTTGCTATTTTGCTGAAAAGTATCATCATCATGGGACAGTTTCCTTCTGAATGGAAAAAGGCTTCCATTCTTCCTTTGCTAAAAACAAAAAACAAAAAAATCCATCAACACCAATGAGGAAAAAAATTACCATGCGATTTCTCGCCTGCCAATATTGGGGAAATTTTTGGGAAAGCATCTTTACACCGCCCCATTGGAATATTTAAACAAGAATGCAATCCTTGATGAGGCCCAGCATGGTGTTTTAGAATAAACCATAGTACCGAATTTTCCCTGATAGCGACATCCGAGGAGGTAAGATCGATTATAGACAAAGGTGAGAATGCTGCGATGGTCCTTTTGGATCTGTCTGCAGCCTTCAACACTGTAAGTCACTGTGTCCTCATTGATCGCCTAGCCAAGTTTGGGGTTGGCGGAATAGCTTTGTAATTACACGAACTGATTTGTACCTTTGGCTTCTCCATTATTTGTTTCGCCAACGACATTCAAATTATAGTGTCCATTTCCAGCAACCCTGAAGAGGTCTCTTACCGCTTCAGTAGTTGTATGTGCAAAGTCATCTGTAAAGACACCTCTTTTTGGAATCCGCCCTCGTGCCCCCAGTCCCTGGGCCTCCTTCCAACCCTGGTCCTGAAAATGTTAAGGAACCTGTGGATGATTTGTGACGCTAACCTGACGTTTAGGGATCAAATCAATGAACGTATTTCCTCCGGTTTCTTTTTTATTAAAAATCCTTCCATTCATCCCCTTTGACCTGCAGAAGTCAATAGACCTTGCAATGGTATTGTCCAGGCTGGATTACTACAATGGGCATTCACCAACACTCTTTATGTAAACTCTAACTACTGTAGAATGCAGCTGTTAATGTATTCAAGAGAACACCTACATTTCAATCAGTCTTGCAGGCCCTAGTGGAGCTTAATTGGCTCCCTGTTAAGAAACGAGTGACCTTTAAAGCACTCTGTCTGGTGCATAAATCTCTTCATAGGCTAGGACCAGCGTACTTGATGAAGTAATTTGCATGGTATACACCAAGTAGAGCTCTACGTTCAGCAGCTTTCAAAACAGTCCTAGTTCCCCAATGGAACAAGGCTTCTTGGGGTGGCAGGAGCTTTGTATATTCCACTTGCAGACTTTGGAACCAACCTCTGGGGCATCTGAAAAATCAGCAGTATTAGACCAGTTTTAGTAAAAAAATGAAAACTTGGCTTTTTCCTCTTTCTTAGTAATCTGCTGCTGCTAACCATGTAGTCGCTAGCTGCAAGTCACCTTTGGGCATTCATGTGCTTAATAAATATTACCAGTATCAATACCAAATGCGGCAGACAGGTCCAGGAAAATGAGGGCTGCTGTGCCTCCTTTGTCAAGGACCATACATACAGATGTCATCTTTAGTGGTGAGGAGTGCTGTTTCTGTACTATGGTTGGGCCTGAATCAGGACTCCATGGTGTTGAGGAGTTGGTTTGTGCTTAATTGGTTGGCAAGGTGTCAGTTATTTAATCTAAGACCTTTGCTGGGTATCGAATGAGGGTGACGGACTTGTAGATGTATAGCGTGGTAGAGTCAGCAGATGGTTTCTTGAGCAGTGGCATGACAGTAGCATGTTTCCAGATGCTTTCAAATCTGGAGTCAATAGATACTTTAAGGATGAGTGTTAGTGCTTTGCTGATTGGTAATAGTGCTTTGGTGAAGGTTTGGGGGGGTGGCAAGGGCAGATGGTAGCAGCGATTTCAACCATGGTGTCCTTCAGACCACGAGATCAAGGTTTGTTTGTCAGCCTCAATAGGAAGTTAATTTGTGATCGTGACAGGGTCCGATTGAGGGCCAAAGTCACTGTATATCGAGGTGATTTTGTCACAGAAGAATTCTGAGAGGTTGTTGCTGGTAACAGGGGGTGATGTTGCTAGAGGCAGTAGTAGGCATGGTGAAATCTTTGACGATGGCAAAGATTTCCTTGCTGCTGTTAGTGTTGGCATCAGTCTGAATTTGCAAGAGCTGTGCTCCTGGTGTTCTGTATCTGTTGGTTGTAGCATTTTAGGACTGATTTAAATATTTGTTTAGCTGTGGTGTCTCAACTTATTCTCCGTTTGTGCTGCAGTTGCTTGTAATGTGGCATTTAGTCAGCCTGAATTCCTCTGTGTACCAGCTGGACAGTGGTTAGACTCCTGTTAGTGATTTGCACTTGAAGGGAGCGAGAGTGTCGGGGCATGTGGAGATCCAGCTTTTGAGGTTTTGATGGTTTTCAACAAGTTGCTAGTAGGTTTGGGCCAGAACTCTGAGAGGGCAGAAACCCACTCCTTTTCTGAGATGCTTTTCAAGCTGCAGTGGGTGGTTCCTGTGGTGGTAGGTCTGTGATGGGGCGGGACGGGTATGCTGAAACTTATAAGGGCGTGGTCTGTCCAGGTCATAGATGCTGGCTTGTCAATTGTGATGTTGCTGATTGAGCAGATGATCCGATCCAGTAGATGTCCAGTGGTGTGGGTGGGTTCGGTAACGCGCTAGATGAGGCCATAGTTTCCAAGGTTTTCTAGAAGGGCAGTAGAGTTTGGGTCATTGTTGCCTCCTGGGTGAAGTTTAAGGCCTAAGAGGAGGATGAAGGTGCAGGCGTTGATGGTGAGAGGTGCAGTGAAGTCTGTGATGTCACTGGTGAAATTGGTGCACAGTCCTGGAGGTATGTATTCAAGGGGTCCAAACAGGGAAAGGTTGGCTGTGATGTGCATTTTGAATGTGAGTTGTTTTATGTAGTTGGTGGGGGTGTCCGTGTGGGTGGTGCAGCTGATGGTATCTTTGGATATAACAGCAGCCCCACCTCAAGGCTTGTGCTGACGGTTTTTCTTGGCGATCTTGTAGCCGACGGGGATGGCTGAAGCGATGTTCAGTGCTGAGGTATAGTTAAACAATGCTTCCATTAGCATAGGTCCGAAGGGTGGTCGTGTAGGAGGTCCTATATCTCTGTGGATTGTTCGGTGAGTAAGCGGGTGTTAAGTAGCATATATGCAAGTGTCGCGTCTTGTGTGGGTGGTGTTTAGTTTGTTTAGGTTTTATTATATATCTGAAATATGTCCAATATAATGTCTGCCGCAAAGCTTAGCCGACTCTATTAGCAAGTTTTACCCTGAAGCAAACTCAGCATGTCACAGATACAGTACCCAGAGAGCTGGGTTTTATCACATTTTATCTGACTGCCTGGGGTTAACAGTGTAATGGTAGTGAATAACACGTTTGTTGGTGGAGTTGAGTTGGTGTAGGTGAGTAGCGTATGCTAATGCACCCAGCAATTTGTCTTTTGGGACTACTTTCTCATCCCAACACCAAAAAGGGTAGTAGAAGGTTTAAAGATCTAGCATTAGCACATGGCCAAGTTACGAATTACAATGACTTGGAAGTCTGTGGTAGAACGTAACTTCCTAAAATGGAAAACAGATATACTAAAATGGACTGTAACAGAGAGTGTGATGTTGCATGTGAAAGCCAAGAAAGAAAAGGGGAAACCAGAAGTGTCTGAAGCTTGGGATGAGTTAATACAGGCTGCAGGCTGTGACACAACCACGGAATGGATCAATCGGGGCTTTTTAAGTGGGGAACTAGTGTGGAAAGCTGCACTGGATGGAGACACTGGGAGCACTGAATAGCAGGAGCAAGGGTACAGGCTGAAGGGCTGCTGCCTCCCACCCACACAGAATGATGCCTCCCAATAGTGCTAGTAATGGTCCTGATACCCTCCACAAGCAGACACTTGATAGCTGTTAAATGTAGCTACCTGCTCAGATGAACCTACAACAGCATATTAAGATTAATGTCCTCAAAACCTTCTTGCCTTTATGTAAGTCCATGTATGGTTACTAGGAGAAAAAGGCTAGCAGCTCATTTATAAGGAAGTCCCTGATGTTAGATTATAATTGTTTTCTTGGCGAATAGATAGGGAAATGGTTGGTATGAGGATTAAGATTAGTCTCTTATGTCTGAGCAATGATGACAGCTATCATTAGTGCATTGAGCAACACAACAAGCTGCCTTGTCATAACAATTTTTTTCATGTTACAATTAATAAAAATCTTTGGGTGCATGCTCTTTTGCCTGTCCCATTACCAGTTTCCCTTCACCATCAACAGCTGGTGGAAGCACTGAGTAGATCTTTGTATTAACTGAAAACAGTTTGGAACTGACAGCAGCATTTTTAGCGATGAAATCCTATTTCCAGTGGTCAAATCCAAGGTGGTGATGAACCACCTACTCTGCTGGTTACCATTTGATCTATGGCAATTGTCCTAACAGTATGACATGTTACTGCTAGCCTCCCACATTGCTGTGCCCTGCAACAACAGTGTGGACAGCTAGAAACTCTTAAGTGTTGGCTTTCATATAATCCTCTCCTTCAACCTCTCTGATTAAAGGGATCCTAAAAATAATAAAGAAAGCATAAAGTGCACTCGCTTGACCTCAACAGTTTGAGTTCTCTGACCTACTCCACCTAACTCAGAGGGTTTATGCCCACCTCCTCAAATGAAAAGATCACCTGTCCAGATATCCGCTTTAACACTTGGTTCCCAGGAACTAATCTTTGTCTGTGTCGATCTCTCCTTGCATGATGTGGATACCTTGGCACCTGACCAGAAGTCCTATACTGGGATTTGGTACATGAGCAAATTTCTAAGATTGTGTTTATGGACACTAGCGAAGAACATCAACCCACTTATTTGCTCATTGAAATAGGATATGTTCGTACATGAGACTGGGTGCACCCACAAGACCTACCTTATGACCACTGGATATTACTGAATCAGGACTAGGGAGTCCTTCTTTTTTGCCAGAGAGGATGTCAGAATGCACTTGATTGGGATAATGCCACTGCCAATTGGGACAGGAACCTAGTTTTGAGCTGTTGACCTCATGTGACTTAAACATTTTGTGGAAGACTTCATACTTGGTGACTATATCATTGGGCTGGCATATTTTAGCTGCAAACCATTTTCACCTCAGAAACATCCATGGATTTACAGAAAAGCAAAGAGGTTTTGAAGCTAATGCGACCTTTGTCCTCAAAGTACGGTTGTGGGTTCATCTGAACGAGGAGCTACTTTTCCCAGCCTTTATTCCTCCTCAGTTGCTAATGATACGTTACTAAATTTGAATGCCAGGTACTCCTACCTTTTTTTTTAATTTAAAGAGGCTGTACCTTCTAGTGACTAAATTTGACTTTTGGAGACAGTGAAGCTGCCTGAATGCTGCTGAGATGGATAATTTCATGCATCATCATTGTTTTTTTATAATTGTTTTTATTGAGTTTTTAACAAAAACAATCATTGCCATAGTTCCAACACATCATTGTCCTAGAGAAGCGTAGCACATACATACAACACATACTGTCCAATGTGTCACATCCTCAACAACAGGGAGTTGACTTAAAGCGTCCGACTGCACGCTAGTGGAGTCTGTGTCTGCACAGGCTAGCAGAGAGGAATGCAGAGGGGCCCAAATGTCTTTCAGCCTGGACTTGGAAATCAATAATTAAGCATAGAGTTTGCTTGTGCTGTCACCGCCAATAGGCATCAAAGTGATCATGGCAGAGGTGTCACAGAGGACTCCGTGCAGTCTTGTCGATACCCTGTGAGAGCACAGTGACCAGCGAGGTCGATTGGAGCAAAAAATATTTTGGTCCTCATCCGGAGTGGGAGGCTGCTGGTGAGACTCGGGATGTAGTGCGATCTGGTGATTTACGCTTAGGCTTTCAATTAGCTGAGTATGACGGGCAGAAATCCCGGACTTCAGCTTTATTGTCGAACTTACAAAATTTCCCATCAACTTCAGCTCTCAGCCTGGCTGGATATAGCATGGCGTATTTTACACCAAACTTCCAAAGGGAGTTTTTAACATCAGAGTATTTCCAGCAGGCCTCAAGGGCAGCACTCATAGTCAGGGTATAGAGAGACCGCTGATCCCTGGTACTGTAGTCGACCTTTTTCACGGCAAGGCGGGCGCAGGCTCTCTGTCTTTATAGTTTAACAGATGAGCAATGAGCGGACGTGGCGAGGCATCCACAGGTGGTCGGTGGTCCAGGGAACAGTGGGCCCCTTTGACCGAAAACATGGGGGAGAAACTTTCTTGACCAAACAGATCCTCCAACTCAGTTCAAGAAATGCATCTGCTGTTCCATGTTGGTTGTTTCGGCGATCCCAATTATACAAATGTGATTTATGTGCAACTGTGCTTCCAGGTCTTCATTCTTAATTGTGACCGTTTTTAATATGCGCTCCACCTTGTCCAAATGTTTCACCATTCAGCCTGTCTCGTCTTCAATCAAAGATATGCATCCCTCTGCCTCATCAATCCTGGTTTTCTGATGGTTTAAGTGTTCCCCCATATGGTCAATGTGGCTGGTAAAGTTGTCAAAGCATGCGTCGATGGATCGGAAGCCAACTCTGAGTTGCACTAATATTGTGCCATTACGGGCGTCAATGGGATCATCCATGTTAGACTGAGTGTCTGGACAGCTTTCAAACAGCAGCTTGCGCTGTTTAGGGTCTCCATCGCCTATCTTGGCAGTGTAAGTGTACGTGGGGTGCACTAGACACACCAGACGCTGGTCCAAACACAATTTTATGGTATGCCTGTGATGTCCTGTGGAGTTATGCAGGAACGAACAAGCAGATGTGGGCAGCAGGACACGCAGTGGTAAGTCAGCATTGGGGCCCCAGATAATGTTAACTGTAGGAGCGCCAGCAGTGGCATTACTTTGTAGATTTCTCTAGGGGCAGGTCCGTAGCCGCCCCTCCCCCCCCCCCATCCTCTGCAAGCACAGGCACCACATTTACAGGGGTATTATATGGGCCAAGGTGGGGATGGTATATGTGGATAATGAGATTACTCTCCTCTCTGGCAAACTATTCAGTGGGTCCCAGCAGTCCTCTCCTTGGTGGGTGAAAGGCAGGGATTGTGCGGCAGGGCGGCAAGCAGGTGTTTTTAATTGGCTGGTGCAGCAGTATCCCTTCCTTTTTTGGTCCTTGATGTTGGCCCAGCATGCCCCAAACAATGTGGAGGTTCCAATTGGAGGGGGCTACCAAGCTTGCCACTCCCAGGGGTAGTCAGCAAACCATGAGAGTCAAGTGGTAGAAGCCATAAGCGACTTGGGCCCTCATTGCTTGCCGGCAGTAACTCACAGGCCATAAACTCCCCATGTGGCTGCAGTTCTGTCTGTAATGTCTCACTTGCTGGGTGGTGTCATCTTGCAGGCAAGGATTCACCCTCATCTTGGATACGGTGCTGTTGCTACCCTCATCACAGAGGCACTGGGGTGGTATTCAGCAGGCAGGCCTGCGGCACCGACGAGCCTGTGTGGTCTCAGCCTCAGGCACTCTCGCGGCTCCTGTCGCCACAGAGCTTCTGAGGCGGTGCTGGCCCGCTGGCTCTGCTGCTAAATACAGAGAACACAGCCTCTGCGGCAGCAATGTTTGCATCTGAAGTCGCCGGATAATCAGGCAAACATCCCCAGTATCAGTGGAGCACAATGACTGCGTGACTCCTGCGGCTCATGGTGAAAAATGGCCGCGATAGTCAGTGCTTCACTAGCAGTTGCCCATTACAGTTGCCGCCATAGCCACGCCCCATTCACCATCATTGTTAAGCTTTGCATGAAGCCTAGCCTCATTCCTGTGTCTGGGTGCACTCCCCAGATCTAAAATGGTACTTGTTGCATTCTCCAGGCACCTACCTGCTAGAGATCTGTATTGGGTGGCTACATGACTACAAATCAAAATTCTGCCAACACTATGTTCTTGAGGCTTCCTCCCGTAGGAATACAAGATTTGTCCAGTGATGTCCACTTCAGTCTGTTTGATCAGAACTAAGCTGCCAAGTGCTGCCTTCTAAGCCCCCTTTCTAATTCTCAGAATGGTGTGCAAACGGGTCATGGGATGCAGATTGTAAAACTCCACAAAGTAGTGCATGATACAGTTGCTTTCTCAAGGACTGTGTCCCCATAGAGCCGTTCACTTTATCAGTACCCACCCGCTGACCCCTTAACCATTGTTACAACTGAATTGCTCCTTTTTTTCCAAGAAGGGAAATTTAAGATTCCTCATTTACAGATGAATAGGATCGGATGTGGATTATGCATGAATCCTCACACCTCTGAAATAATAGTAACTGGCAAGGTACTCACAAGTTGAAAATGGGAGTGAACCGGTGGACTAAGAGTAAAACAGTCACATAAAAGGTAACTTTATTGTTAACCTACATAGATATTGTTGATAGTTCATCAAAAGGATTTTTACTTCTGGTACTTCATCTCCATTTAAATTGAAATGATGTTGTAGTGGACAGCTTTTAAAAAGGAAACGAGAACATAGCTTCGGAGAAAGGGCCTCGGAATTTGTTGAATAGTTCCAAACAAAACTAAATTAAGGTGGGAATTGACTTCTCAACATTTTACAGACTCTTCTGGAATCTGTCTACCTGTGAATGTTGTTAGTGGTGTTGTTTAATCGAACTAGTATAATACAACATCTCCCATTATTATGACCTCTCAGCTGACCATCATCTGCCCGCAGAATACATTCTGGCTAGGGAGGGATCATTTTAGGTAAGTAGGTAAGTATTCCCCGGATTTATTCATGCCCTCCAGCTACCACCACTACAGGTTTTGGTGTTAGCTCTTCAACAAACCTAGATAGGATATACAGCGGATAATGGAAGTACTTATTGTGCTCTCTATGTTGGTAAAAGAAACCTTATAGCCTAGTTTTAACGGAGTTTCCATTCGCTAACCAGTGCACCCCGAGGTGCATCTGCTCCCACAGGACCCAAAGTAGTAGCATTGATTATGCTCGTTCAGTACGTATTTAAATTAGAAAGCAAATGCAGTGAAATGCAAATTTCCTAAAAGTGTTTGTGTCTTTAATGTTACTATCATTTAATC
Organism: Pleurodeles waltl; assembly: GCF_031143425.1. Lineage (NCBI taxonomy): Eukaryota > Metazoa > Chordata > Amphibia > Caudata > Salamandridae > Pleurodeles > Pleurodeles waltl. The sequence goes on along the minus strand of NC_090444.1, from coordinate 1,397,939,251 downwards.
CCGCAGCTCGGAACTAGTATGTTTTGGTTAATTTATCTATATTTGGCAGATGTTTAGTGACGTTTAAATGATTTCTTCTAAAGTGCATTAACTTAAATCTCTCATATTAAATTCAGTACTTTGGAAGTGAATTTGAAATATAACTTTCTAATGCTATCATTATTAAGTTCATCCTACGTTCCATTTTCTTAGTTATGTCCCTTGGTGAATTCTGATTGGCAAAGCATTAGTTTCTTTCTATTGTCTTTTTTTCAAATGTGGATTGCTCTGCTCCTAATGACAGACCTCCAGGTGCCATTTGTGTTTAATGTGTATGCCAAAAAGTCGTGCAACCAATCCATAATTTGCCAGATAACTCACATTATTTTTACATGCATCGTTATTCCAATTGCTTGGATTGCTATTGACTTAATACACTCGGTGAGAAGAGTAAGGTAATAGGACAGACTGCAATAATTACTATAATTGTCATCAAACAGTGCCAGCTTATCCAAAAATGTGTTAGGCACATGTTGTATCTTCGATCACATGGGATTCAGTTTCATGCCTCCATTCTCCCATTAGATGAAGCGTGATCTTCTTGAGTCAGGTGTAATACCGTTGGGCCTTGACAGCGCAGACAACCTGCTAAATGAATAAATAAAACTGTAGACACAAGTGCGTTATGAAATATACAAAACTGGATACAGAGACGCCTGATATCAGAACAAGATTTAATGCCCATTATGGGCTACATGAGTTTTACAATGAAGATCGACGAAAGACAGAGCAGATGATGAAGGCCGTATGATATGACTAATGAATGACATCCTCCTGCTAGCAAGATGCTTTGTTGAAAACATAATATTTTTATGTAGAATGTTGGAACAGATCGTGCACTGTTCTATAAAACTTTAAATTGTCTTTTCCTTTTTACAGTATTTGAATCGTGGCTGCACCCGGTACTTTGCCAATAAAGAAACTGACAAGCAGATTTTACAGAATCGCAAGAGTCCTGAGGTACAGCATTAATTTCCATGAAATTGTGCAGTGTTCATGTATGCTTAAACAAATTTGTTAAAGAGTGAGTCTATTCCTTACAAAGGTTGATGAGTGTAAATCATAGCAAAACAAAAGGATGATGGACGGAGTGCTGAACAATGCAAACACTCACCCCCAGTCACAGATCTGGGTTTAATCCATCGTTCTTCTGCTCACCAGGCCACCCCAGTTTGGACCCAGACATATGCAAATCAGTCTTGACCCAGTTCCTCATGGGAACAGTCCAGCCCGAACTGCCAGGCGAGGTCCTCCCTAGGCTGGAAACAAGCATCCTGGGACCGGTTTCAGGGTTTCATTTGCCGGACTGATTTGCATATGGCTGGGTCCAAACTGGGGTGGCATGGTGAGCAAAAGAACGATGGATTAAACCCAGACCTGTGACTGGGGGTGAGTGTTTGCATTGTCAGCACTCCGTCCATCATCCTTTTGTGTTGCTAAAGTTGGCCTAAGTGGGAGGGTATGCCCAGACGTGGGTCCCTTGCTCACTGTGCCACTGGAATCAAGCTAGCCTGGCTGAAGAAGGGTGATACCCTGAAACTGGTCCCAGGATGCTTGTTTCCGGTCCAGGGAGGACCTGGCCTGGCAGTTCGGGCTGGACTGTTCCCATGAGGAACAGGTTCAAGACTGATCTGTATATGGCTGGGTCCAAACTGGGGTGGCATGGTGAGCAAAAAAATGATGGATTAAACCCAGATCTGTGACTGGGGGTGAGTGCTTGCATTGTCAGCACTCCGTCCATCATCCTTTTGTGTTGCTAGAGTGTAAATCATATACATATGAAGGAGTTTATAAGAACCCACCTAATGAAACCTTTCACTTTTATAAAAGACATAGTCAAGAAAGATTGCAGTTTTTTTCTTTACCATAAAAAATAAACGTTTTCATGCCAATATTGCATACTAACAATTGGAGAAACAGGCCAATCCGAATATGTGAATAATGCATCATTGAGAATATAATTTGTTTAAATATGCGTGCAGTAAAAAAACAGCATAATTGCCTGAAAACCTTGCTGAATAGGCAGAGCAAAAACATCAAGAACATCTTGCTTTCTTAACCCTATTGCCAAAGCACCACTTTCTGTGGAAAAAAGAAAATACAATTTAATTGTTGAAAAAACATTCTAAAATGATAATACTGTTTTGACCATATTTCAAATAGGTGACCTATTAATGCTTAGCAAGATTGGAGAATTTGTATTGTATGGATTGATACCATTTTAAGAATGGCCCATTGGGTTAAAATCCAAATCCTTTAAGATCATTAATATTAAGTAGTGAGCATACCTAAGAATCTCTGCGGTCCATTACTCATCTAGCTGAGCAAACTTTAAACTACACTAGTCTTGTGGCACAACCTAAAAGACCAGTGCTGATGAATAAATATGAGAAAGGGTGTCTTTGGGGTTTTGATTGAACCCGAAAACCTGCTCATGCTTTCATATGCGTAAATATACCTTAAAGACACATAATTTACAATATAGGGAAAATGCTTGTGGAAAAAGACAAATCTGTTTCTGTTCTTCTAAATACATTAAAAATATTCCATCTTAAAATAAAGATGCTCATCTTTGCCTTAGGCCATGTCTTGGTCTAATACGCAGAAGGGAATAAACACCAAAACATTGTAGGCTTTTCTGAAAGATTTTGAATATTAAGGTTACAGGTATCAGGTTGTTTGTCAAAACCATGCAAACTCAAATTAACAACTTACAGGAACATTTGTAAGAGACTTTTTGGAGTTAGGACTCCAAATATATGTCTGCACATGAAAACATGATTTGGCAAGCCACAATACCCCCTACTCCTCCGAAACTGCAGATGTAAAAAGGTCAGTAAACCTGACACCTTTACCAAAGAATAAATGTTAATGAAAATACACAGCTCTTGTAGTTGGACACATGTGGTCTTTGCACCCAATGAGAATAAGTCACAAATACATTTTGGAGAATAGAAAGTATTAACCCTGTAATACCCTTTTATATACAAGTGCATGCCTTCTTGAATTAGTCACAAAACATCTAAACAAAGAAATACAATGGTAGTATTTTCATGGAATATTTTTGCACACAGCTAGAACAAATAGGAAGGACTGTGCCCTCTTTGCGTTTTTACTTGTAGAGAGTTGCAGATTTCAGGGCCAATTCGCAAACGGGTAAAAACATTTTCCTGCATTTCTACTTCTCTGACTCGTAAATTATTTTGTGAAAGAGCACCACCAGAATGCTCATTTTAACCAGGTTGATGTAATTCTTTAAGGTTCTCAGTTCCCAGAGATTGCTGGTGTAGTGGGCGGTACAGTGAAGAAGATATATGAAAGGAACTTCTCTTTGTAATTGAAATGGAATATTGTATGTATCAACTGGGGTCTCAACCCGTTGATCAGTTACCCGCAGTTTGAAGGAGGTAGTAACTGATTCAAAAAAAGGTATGGTATCCCCTGGGACACATACCTCTTTCTGAATTGTGTTGGGTGATATAGGAAGCTTTTTAGTGTCCTGACTAGAAAATAAAAGCTTTTGAATAGTTGTAAAATGGAACATGCTGACTTACGATAGTTTGTATTGCGAAATATTCCGAAGATTTTAAAAACTTTATCACTATTCAAAAATCCGTTTTTATTATTTGTACATATGATAATCACTTTTAACTTGGTTAAGTGGGCTAGAATTACCTAGCACTGATGCATTCAGGTTACCTGTGTTTAAAAAATAAAAAAGCATAAGTGAATTATGTACAGATTTATTGGTACATGCACCCTTGGCTTTCCCTATTTTCTTCTTATTTGTCCATGATTAAAACGATTAACGCGGAAATTTGGAACATTTGTTTCCATGTTGCCGTATCAGAATACTTTGTGCGAAGCCAGGAACAATAAATACATATCGTAGGAAGTGTTAAAGTTATGTGCTGAACAGGAGCACAGAAACGCCACCTTGGCTTGGCCGTAAGGGACCTAATGCACTCACAAAGGCACCACTCCAGGCACAGATTGCACAAACAAGGCCTGGATATCAAGGATGCCGTCTTGACTGCAGCAGTTAATAAGTTGTATGTATAGACGAAGCAGGAAACACTTCAAGTAAGAGATAAAGTTGTGTGAGCTGCAGCGTTCGGTGGACAGACTAAGAAGGAAAAAAGTGATCCATCCAGAACCAAAAATGTATATCTGAACTCCACGGACCTCAGATAGAACAGGGCGCAAGTTAAGAATGGATGCAAATGACTTTACTGTTTTTTTAATTGTTTTATTTGCACCTATTGCAAATTCACTGTTAAATGGGATTGCTCATCAGATTATTGCATTTTCACTACCTGCGGTCTGGATCAAATTGACAAATAATTGGCAGTGATATTGTTTATGCTGGATAGTCGTAATTTGTAACGAAAGAAACGCAGTAAGGTCCAGCATGCTTTTGCGTAGGGATTTTACTGCGTTTTTAAAGTGTTATGCTAAAAGAGGTCGTTCTGATTGGTGCATTATTCCTGTGCTGTGATTGGCTTGTATTGCAATTTTGCTTTGTTGCTCTTCAGTATTAAAACAGTTCATAATCCGAGTAGGCTGTCGCCATAAAATTGTAAAGTTTGTAATTGGCAGCTGAGGAGGCCAGTAGATTCTGAAAAGCAAAAATGTGCTCCAAGGGGCCCTTATACGTACATTAGTGACTTATCCCTTCCTTTCAGTAGAAGTTAGCAAGACCTTGTTTACCCTTAGTAATATTTTTGGCAGTCGAATTCCGCATGCAGTGATAATTTTCTAGGAAATGCAGGCTGTTTTATAATCAATGTTTTTCTTGATTAGACTTTGCAGTCCTCCTGGGGAGTGAGAGCAGTGATCAACTGCATTTAAATCAAAGCATTGCTCTTGTGGTTTCATGTTTTTCCATTATTTTGATGTTTGTCTTTTTCTATCCATGTGTTTTATGCTTCATGGCTTCTTACTTCGATTTAATACAAGTCTTGCATGCACAAGTGGGCTGGTTGTTATTGTTCATTAATGCCCTTTAGCAGAATGTGGTTCTGAGAACAGTAGCAAAATGTTATTCAAATATACAGTGGGGTATGAAAATCGGGTGATAATAGCAAGCATTTTAAATAACGTTATAAATTACTTTCTTTCTCTCCCGTATAATATCAGGAAGATGAGGTGATCATTTATTTGTAAAGTAGACCACTTTGAGTAGAACTAGAGTGCTGCCTAGATTTGCTGTGCGGGTGCTTTTTCTTCATTTCAGTTGCATGTAGTATGCTTAGCACTTAGCATTTTTATAATGGGCGCTGTAACTGGGGTGTTTCGGGCTAAGTTTTAGTGTGTTTGGGACTGCAAATGAGTCCCAAAAGAAGGATTCGTTGGTGTGCATGTTTTGACTTTCTATGCATGCCATTTACCCCGCCAAGCTTTTATAATATTTTTGCCTTTTGTTTCATTGCATGCTGTTTCTTCGACTGTCAGAATTTCTACTGATTTATATTTTGTGCCTGCAGTTTTGTACATGTTAAATACTTTGATACACAGTGTCCTTAAGAAGCAAGATGGAAATGTATTTCGAAGGGACTTTTGACCCATGCTCATCATATTTACCAGTCTAAGAATCTGAAAAATCAAGGAGAACAGGTTGCTTGATAAAAAAAAAAGCACCCACACAAGAGGAATGGTTTCACAAGCATTTTTTGAATGGTCTTTTATGCCCAATATCACATTTCTCATGCTGAACACTCGTCAACCATATTGAATTGAGCTGTAGTTTGCCTCATTTACTGTAAAGCGCTCACCGACGTTTCTGCAGTTACAAAGATGAAAGCTTGGCCCTTATGATAATTATGCTGGCCAGCCTTTCTGAGCAAGAGTAAGAATTTTTCAGCTTCAGCGGTCCACCGTTTAACCCGCAAATATTCAGTCAGCGCTTGCTTCAGCTGCTCAGATTGCGGTCTTTAAAGTGGCTTTGTGAAACTGAAGTGTCATAATGAACAGCTTAGAACAACTTCAAGGTCAAAGTCGAAGTCTCACTGGCTAGTAATCCTAAGCTTTAAGGGCCGCTTCAACACACTTTTGCTGTGGTGGAGTTTTGTCAATCTCTTCATAAACATCATTCAATTTTAAATACTGTTTATGGATTGTTTTAGTTTTAATTATCAATAAAAGTAATCGTTCATTCATTTTCTGTAGCCCTAACAATTGTAGTGTGCCATTCTGTTGCCTTTCACGACAAGCCTAATAAATTATTGGCCACCCACAGAGAACACGTATGAACAAAGCCCCGAACAGCAAGGGGTTAAGTGCTTTTAAAAGCCTCAGCACCTCAGACATGGTTAATAAACACGGTGTTGTGTTCATCTTTCCCGAACTACCTCAGTCGGTTGAGTTAATGTGTTGGCTGAAGAAAACCATGCTCCAAATCTCTTCTTACCTGTTTGTTAGAAAAATAACTACCTTTCTGAAGCTAGTCTGTGTGTAGACGGTGTATTTGCAGATGAGTGTAATGGGGTGAGGCAAAGAGGCCTCGTTTGGAAGTGAGCTCTGTCACTTTTGTGGTCCTCATTACGAGTGTGTGGTAACTCCTTTTACTGGCATCATAATAATTACAAGTTTTGGGGTAAAACCCATTGTCCAGTGTTTCCACTTGGTAACTTCTCTGGGTGAGATACTGGTAAATGCATTTTAGAATATACTGGTTATACATCCCCTTTATGGTGGATGAAATTCTGTGTCAATACCTGTGAGAATACCTGTGAGAATTGTAGTACTATATCCAACCTCTTTGTATAGTGATGGCTGGGGGTGGAAGGTACTGTGTCATTTTGTCTGAGGACCACATGCAGTGGTCGTCTGGCCATCTCTGACTTAGATGTGTGCATATACAGTACATGATAATTGTGTGACAGTCCGCACAGACTGACAACTTACTGTTTAGCCACGGAAGTATTGCATGTGCAGCTTTAGTTACAAGTAAAGAAGATGTTCCTAAATATCATCCAGTTTAAATTTTATTAGTAACTAAACATGCATACTAAACATGAAGAGCAGGAGGCATGAGGGTGAAACACAGTGCATGGACCATGATGGTCCTAACTTGATGACAGACGAGCAGTTGGGGTTAATAGCAAAGCAACATCAATAAGCGTAAACTGGAATGGGGTTAATAGGACACCAAGAAAGAGAGTTGGTAACAGTGTTGCTTAATACCTATAACCTTACCTGTGAACTACAATACACCTAACACAAAGTAACTTGATTCAGAGGTACTTCTGGTGATTGCAATGTAATGGTGCTTGTTAGAAATGGGGTCTGTGGTTGGCAGTCAGTTTGCACTCACTCTAGAAACACACTCAACCCTTTGGTAGCTTGGCACGAGTGGGAAGGCTTAAACCAGAAGCAATGTGTAAAAAGTATCTGTACCAACACACACAGTAATACAGTGAAAGCACTACAGTATGGACACTACACCAGTTTAGAAGAATAGGGAATATTTATCTAAATCAAACAAGACCAAAATAACAAAAATCTAACATACACTAGCCAAGATATGAATTTGCAAAAGAATAAGAGTCTTACTCCATAGAAAACAATGGAAATGTTGATTTTACACTAAGTACCTGGTTGCAGCAAAAATAAAGGGCAAATGTGTGTCGGAAAAGTCAGCGATGCGTCAATTCCTTACTCGCAATTGAGGCAGTGCGTCCGTTCTTTTACGAGTCAGTTAGGTGATGCCTCGTTTTTCTCCCACGCAAGAGAGCGATGTATCGATTTCCAGACGGAGCACCTCGAGTCCGCGTTGAGTCACGATGACGTTGATGTCCAGGGACGATGAATAAGAAATCCAGTTGCATGGTGTTAGAAAACCACGCTGCGCAGGGTTTGTGTGGTTATCAGCAGCCGTAAGCAGGTGGCGCGTCATTTATCAGCTGTGTTGCAGATGATGCGTCAAAATTTTCAGAGCATGGCGTTCTGTGCATGTTTTTCAGCTCTTGTTCTGCCAGCTTCACCTTTCAAGGGCCCAGGGACTGAATAGGGCATACTTGGTAGGGTAGGACTCTCAGCAGAGAGTCCTGGTGCTCGCAGAGGAAGTATTTGATGGCCCTGGGACTTCAAACAGGAGGCAAGCTCAGTTCAAGCCCTTGGAGATTCTTCTTCAAGCAGGAACGCACAACAAAGTCCAGTCTTTGTCCCCTTTCACAGGCAGAAGCAGCAACTGCAGAATAGCCCAACAAAGCACAGTCACAGGCAGGGGCAACACTTTGCTTCGCTTCAGCTCTTCTCCTTGGCAGAGGTTCCTCTTGGTTCCAGAAGTGATCTTGAAGAAAATCTAAAGTCTGGGGTTTAGGGTCCACTACTTATGTCCCTATCTGCCATTGAAGTAGGCAAACATCAAAGAAAAGTCTCTGTTATTTACAAGATCCTGCCTTGGCTAGGCCAGGTCCCAGACACACACCAGGGGGTTGGAGACTGCATTGTGTGAGGGCTGGCGCAGCCCATTCAGGTGTAAATGGCCTCTCCTCCCTCCACTCTAGCCCAGATGGCTCATCAGGCTATGCAGTCTACACCCCAGCTTCCTTTGTGTTACTGTCCAGTGGAGTGTCACAACCAGCCCAAATGTCAGTCTGACCCAGACAGGGAATCCACAAATGGTTAAAGCAATGGTTAAAGCAAGAAAATGCCTACTTTCTAAAACTGACACCTTCAAACTAACAATCTAAAAAACAACTTCACTAACAGATGTATTTTCACATTGTGAGTTCAGAGACACCAAACTCCCATTTCTTTCTGCTCCTAAAGGGAAACTGCACCTAAAAGATATTTAAAGGCAGGCCCCATGTTAACCTATGAGAGAGATGGGCCTTGCAACAGTGAAAAACGAATTTGGCAGTATTTCACTGTTAGGACATGTAAAACACATCAGTACATGTCCCACATTTAACATACACTGCACCCTGCCCATCGGGCAACGTAGGGCTTAGCTTAGGGGTGCCTTACATTTATAAAAAGGGAAGGTTTGGGCCGGCAAGTGCGTACACTTGCTAGGTCGAACTGGCCATGCAAGACTGCACACACAGACACCGCAGTGGCAGGTCTGAGACATGTTTATAGGGCTATCCATGTGGGTGGCACAATCAGTGCTGCGGGTACACTAGTAGCATTTGATTTACAGGCCCTGGGCACCTTCAGTGCACTCTACTAGTGACATACTAGTAAATCAAATATGCCAATCATGGAATAGCCAAACACCAATACAGTTTACACAGAGAGGATATGCACTTTAGCACTGGTTAGCATTGGTAAAGTGCCCAGAGTCCTAAAGCCAACAAAAACTGGCCAGAATAATTAGGAGGAAGGAGGCAAAAAGTGTAGGGATAACCCTGCAAAAAGGGTCTGGTCAAACAGTGCTGTAGAATTATTCCGGGATCTGTTCTATAATATTTCTACTTTGGTGCTTCATTGAACATGAACTGTCACGCCTGTTGGCCTTAGACTGCAGGTGCCAGCCTGTTTCAGGGGCAGCCCTCCTACACCGCGCTGCAACATGCTCCTGGTACTGCTTTTGTTATTTAAACAAAGCAGCGCTCCCGCTGCGTGGGCAGAACTGTCACGCCTGTCCGCCTTGGACTTCAGGTATCAGCCTGTTTCAGGGGCTACCCGCCCACTCCACCCTGCATCACACGCTTAGAGGTGCTTTGGTTATTTAAAGACAGCAGCACTCCCCCTATGCGGGACGCACCTGGGCGTGTGGTCAGGCAAAGACCGGGCCAAGAGGGGGCTGGGCTGGGCCTACACTTTCAGACTGGCTAACTGGTATTACAGCTCTTTGCTGGTGATAAGTGGTTGGGGGGCCTACCTGATGGGGCAACATAAGATAGATGGTGTCCTTGTTAAGCTGATGTCATTTTCCCGACCTAGCATTACTATTTATGCTGGAACAGACTGTGGTAATCATTTCAGAAAGAGATCACTGTGACAGAGCAGAGAGTGTCTAAAGATTGTTGCCCCTGCGTAGAGCTTTTTCCTGAGATTATTATTATAGCTAATTGCGCTCTTCTAAGCCCAAGTCCTGCAGGCCTCCTGACTTGCCCTGTGGCCCCCGTAGCTTCAGATTGATTAGTGGCAGCATGGAAAGGGCCCCTATCGCATTTAGTAAAGATGATTGCCCCAGCAGACCTAGAATCGGCAGTGCAGAAGAAAAGATCTATTAAAAAAGTGCAGTTATCTTCCTGGTCCCTTAAGCAGTGTTGTGATCAGGCAACACAGACTGAGGTTTCAAGCCACAAACACAATTGATTGCAACTACTTATGCAAAAAATGAACTGGCATTCTTGAGGGGAAACTGTCCGCTATCAAGGAGCAGCTTAGGCAGGCAGAAAGTAGTTTAGGTGTAATTTTTACCAAGTTGTCTATCATGGAGAACTCTGTGCATGTGCCATCAGCATTGAATAAATCTGTTATTTGTGGTGAGGGGAGTTTACCATCATGAGCAGCTACTACAAAGCTCCTGGAAGGTTCAAAGGGCTCCTCTAACAAGATCCCAAGACCTTCTTTATTGCCTGCAGCTGCCTCGATATCGGACCCTCCGAGGGATGCCGTGTCGAATGTGGGGGAAGTGAAGGAAGGCTCCCTTATGTTGGTTAATCCTGAAAACGCAAGTAAAGAGCTACCAGATCTACTTCCCACCTTATGTTCTTACGTTTTAGTGTTGGCTGTGGTTCCCCCTCTTAAAGCCTCACAGACTAAATTGTGGGCAGTTTTATGAAACAAGTGTGTAGACTGGTTGAACAAGCATACATATTTCAGTCCTGATTAATCAAATGAGATTATAATGGTGAGTAGAGTGCGGTGGGTGGGTTGCACAAAAAAAGACATAGTGGGGGATTGTATGGTGCTGAATTTTCGTAGACCTTTTTGCAAGAAATCCTTGCTGCACACGCAGGAGGTTTGGGGGGGCAAAGAAACCAACGTTAGTGCGCTTTCCCTAGGGTATTTTCACAAACCTCCCATGATGGTAGATCACAGGAGTTATCATAGCCACTCTGCTCTATCCCAGTTTGTTTCTCAAAACAGGTTTTCTGCCTTAAGTGATCTTAATGATCTGGACAGACTGGTGCTTCATATCGCTGATAATGTTGTACCAGCACTTAATTTAGTGGCCCAGTTGTCACATTTAGATCGTTCTGTAGTCTCCTGAATGCCTGTGCCTTTAGTGACGCTGCGTTGAGGATATTAAATTGGATCGTGGCAGGTCTTCTACAGTCATAGTGCCGGAGGGTTACCTTTATTACACAATACGATTTAGGAAAGCTGATCTACACAGGATCTGTTCAATGAAGGGTTTGAGAGCTATTATACTCCAACCACCTCTTCCTGATCAGGGCGAGCCTTGGGTGGGTTAGTGTTATGGGTGAATAGATTTCCTGGAGGCTATTCAAGAGCAATCAAAACTGATTGTGAGAATTATCAGGTGGAGAGTTTTGGGAGGGGCGTTATCCTTTATTTAATTAATCTGTATACTAATGATTTCAGAGCCACACCGAACACTACATTTGTAAGTTTATTTGATTTTATCTCTCGCTTGCCAGGCAGTGTTGGCATTGATGGGAAACGGGCAGGTTATTGTTTGGCTGGGGATTTTAATGCCAAGCTAGATACTAATTATATGTATGAGAGTACCTCCATTGCCCTTGGTTTTGATTCTCAGGACATTTTGCAGGAAGCTGATGCTGGGGAGTGGAATCTAAAGGTTTACTTAGCTTTACATGATTTTAATATTGCCATGCATGTAGTCTTGTATGTCGCACCCATGTTACCAACTTTTAGGGCTAGCGGTGGCCCCCTCTATTATAGACTGTTTTTTCATATCATCTAATCGTGAGGACCTGTTATTAGCCGGGAGAGTGGCCCCTTCTGATTTTAGGGCTCACAACCTGATAGAGGCCGCCTTCACACTGTCCCCTAGGCCTAAACTTCGACAGGAGTGTGGTACCCGAAATATTCAACCATCTACTGATGGCTTACAATTAGCCTGGAGGAAGGTAGACTGACCAACTTTTACACAACATCATAGTAGAAAATTCCAGCTTAGTAGATGCTTGTTTAATTGAGGATATCACCAGCTGTGAGGTTGTAACAGCCTTTAAAAGATTATTTTAAAGCATTAGAGCTATGCTTTCGCGTTCTCCCAAATTTTCAGCCACCAATCCTAAACTACAATACTCCTAATGTAAAGTAACTTGATTCAAAGGTACTGCTGATGGCCATAATGTAGTGGTGCTGTAGAATTATTCTGGGACCTGTTCTCTAATAGTTCTACTCTTGTGCTTCATTTTAATCTATCTTTGGCATTCAGTTTTCATTTCCACTCTGGGGAATGTAATGGGGGAACAGGTTTTGCACACTTTGATAATGGTACACAGTATGTTACATTTATTCCTTTGCTACACCAATAACAAGTGTAACTGTGTATTGCCTCTGACAATGCAGTCTAATTTCTTAAGGTTCAGTCTCTTCTTGCTTGATGTGGGTACGTTTGGCTTTTTTGAGACCAAGTATTTAAACCAAAGTAGGGCCAACTCCCTTGCTTGTCCCATGCAGTGGTTCATCTGGAGAACGGAGGTAACCTTCTCATCATATTTAATTGAAAATGTGTTTACTTCTTGGTAGATATGAGTTAGTGATTGAGTGGTAACTCTTTGTCCGACCAAATACAAAGATTTTGTTCATCTGTGTTAGAGGGTAGCTGCCAGCTCCTGAGGCTACTGACTGCCAGAAAAGGGGGAATAACCAGTTAGAACTGTGTTCATGCTTACACCTTTTAGGTGCAGATAGCTGTTCTTCACATCATTGTAGATGTGTCAAGCAGGTGGTGATCTTATGCATTCATTTTGGACGGTCACTCAGCCATTTGTGTAACTTTTTTGTCATCCACATATATTTTTGAGTTGCATTTGTATAATTACCTGAACGAATGACAATTGAGGTAACGTTCAGCTTTTCGGGTTCCCTACATAGGTGGCGGATTTTTGAAGATGGTTATGAGCCCATTTTGGTCTGTTCGCTAAGCTCAGTGTAGAATGGGCGGGGTAGGGGGCAGCATTGCAGAGCTGTAACATTCATCAATTCTCAATTTACCAAGCGCTCCAGCATGTGTGTGATCAATGGTGTCATAAGTTGCAGAAAGATTAAAGTGTATCAGTATATCTGATTATTCAGCATTGTGTGACACGAGCAGGTCCTTTCTAATCATGGCTGTGGCCGATTCAGTTCCTCTGATCACTATTAGCCATATTATGTAAGGTGTTATTTTCATGTGAAGGTTCTTCGAGTCAACATGTTATCTCACCCTCCATGGTTCAAACCACTGAATTCACCCGACCTTTATCTCATAAGACATTTGAGATTTTCATCTCATTGAATGGGCCATTTATCTTGCACTGTTTTCAGAGCCCAATAAACCTTTAGTGAGCTATCTTTTGAAACCCAAATGTGAGGGTGACTGTTTACCTCTGTATTGATTCACTTACAGAGAAGAGTCTGCCTCCGAGGGTTTTGCCAACCAGTCTAAAAAATTCACCATGCTGATTCAGATCATAATATTAATTTTGGGGGTATGGTAACCTAACCTCTCTGCAGTGGTCTTTATGAATTCGAGAACACTGCATTTGTTATAAAAATGAATTTTGTAAATTCCACGATTTGTTTTATAGACAATCGTTATAACCAGTAATCAGATCTGTACCATTATTTAATTGCCATTCATGTCTTAAATGGATGTTACCATACTCATTCTTTATGTTTTAAAGTAGACTTTGAAGGCTGCTCTAAAGTTAAGTCACAGCTTGCCAATAAGCTATTTTCTTCAGGTTTTGATTATTCATTTGAACTAGAAAGGGAGAATATCGGCAACTGTCCAAAACGGTGTATCTGCGCCTTTCAGGCCACTTGATATCTCACACAAATTGACACATTAGAAAATAAAGTCTACTTCTAGAACTTGATCCATTTCTTTACATTAGGTCCATGACCAGTGAGTAAACCTTCCTTTATTTCAGCAAAGCTTTTAGCATTAACATCACTGTTGAAAAGAAAGAATAGGTCCTTCAAATCGTGCACCTTTTGGGGGACATCGTTAAATTGCAGATGTTGGAAATATAGGGAGCAATTTGTTGTTGAATGCCTGTCCTCTTCACGATCAACTCTGCTGCTGATTTATTAGCTGGCCATTGCTGCTCCAAAGAACAACTTTGAACAGAATATTCCCTTCAGCAATGATTGTAATTACAACAAGACCTTGTGGCAACAATAATGCTATTCGTTACCAGCTTTGATGGTATTTCATATATTTGTGATTACGTTCGGTCTTACGAAAGAGATTTTTTCCAGTAGTTTCTGACTAATGTCAGCGAGAATCAAAAAGCATGGATAGGCTTATTCATAGAACAAGGGTACAGCTAGGAATTTCTCAATCCAGGGTTAAAATGCAGCTTTGTCAGTCCATCTTCTGTTTTACCTTTCTTATTGTAGATGCAGTGCTTAACTTGCAAGAGAAAGAGTGCTGTTACCGTGGCTCTGCTCAGAAGACCGCTGCTGGTGCAATTGAATGTTGACATGGCAAATTCTAAGGCTGGATGGTCCTAAATCCACCCCAGACCTCTTTAATCCACTACCATATGCGCTCAGCCTCTTCTATCTCACTCTTGCACATTCCTGCTTTGTGTCTTTGTGACAGATTTTCGGTCTTTCTCTTCCTCCGTCTTTCCACTTTGAATGTTGTTCCATCTCATCTTCTCGGACAATGTCTAATGAGGAAAAATAAGTGGTTGCCTCAAACGTGAGGGCAGTTGACCCCCACCGACAACCACCAGCTCAAATTAAGCTATGTGTAGATGAGCAATAAGGACTGCAAGTTTAGTTGAAACATATACATGAAAGTGTTGACCTGATTCTCCAGCTCCATTTGGAATTGAAGAAGGGACGTATCAGATTTTTGTCTTGGACCTTGATGAACATGGTGCTACCTTAAAAGGAATGCTCGTGCTCTGTGAAGCAGCGATAGCTGGTGTGTGGTGGTGAGTCTTGAAGTTGATATTGGTGTTATTCAGGATCAGACTGGCCTATAGAGCTGTATGACAGGACCAGAAGGGTCTGTCTAACTGGTCAGTGTGTGGGCTGTTTTTTGAGTCTTTGTGGTCTATGCTTTTTTTTTTCTACACTGGTAATTCTCCTGATATCGGCACAAACATTGCCTGCAGCAAGCACAATGCTGTCTCCCTTGCAAAACACCTATATAGTGCGTCTTCACAGATTCAAAACTGGCCCAATTTGCAGAATCGTATAATTCACTCATATGGCCACTTTAATTCACTGCCCAGGACTATTTTCTATAATAATCCACACAAGTGTCAGTGTGAAAGCCAAGTGACTTAACATTGTGTGTGATACTTAAAGTGTGAATCAATTTAGGCTATTTGGTGTGAGCCAGTCCTACAACATGTCATTGAATGTTGTTGCCACCTCTTATATATTATAAGAAGAGTACTGGTTTTTTTACCCAGTTCCCAGAAACACAGACTGCGGACACTTTTTCTATTTGTGTGTATTTTGGGCAATGCACGTTTAGTGTATACATCCACACCTTGGGATGCTGGAGCTTCTCTTTTACAGCTGTCCTTTACAGCTGATACCCCTCACACCTTGCATCCGTTCATTTTGTATCTGTTCTCTGGGGCGCAAAATTCTGGATGTTTTTGTGTGTCTGCAGTCTACATCTTTGCAGATATGTGCTGCAAATAATCCTCTACGGAATCATATAGCAAGCTGCCTGCCTTCTATGATAAAGAGCTTACATTTACATCTGACTGGATTCTCTGAGCTTGTTAGCATTTAGCCCAGGTATTCGAGTACAACAGGACTGCATTCATGCCCCAACTATGCCAGGAGGTCATACACTTGCAAACTGGAGAAAACAAGCATTTGCAATGCACTGGGTCTCGTGTTAGCTCAAGTTAGAGCTATTAGCGTTGTAGATTCCTAACTGGACTTTTCTTTCCATTTAAATTGAAAACAAAAAGTAAAACAGTTGACCTAAGCAAGGCGCTTCAAAGCGCCACAGCCGCCATGAGCAGGAATGCGAAGGAGAGAAACAAAAGGAAAAAGAATTTCGCTTGCAGTCAAACTAATCCGCAAACGTGCAATTATCCATGTAACTGGGTCGATGGCCAAGGTGGTCACAAAACTGCCCCAAGGACGGACAAACGTAAAGCATTTACCAATGATAAAAGATTTTTGAAAGGCAAGCCCATTGACAAGTGATAGTGATGGGTGTGTGGTGGGCTTGGTTAAGAGCCCATAATACTTACAACACGTCAGAGTGCTTGCGCGCTCGACCTAAAAATTAAGTGGTTTGTTCCAAAAAGGATTCCACACTTCATTATTTTTGTGATTTAAAAAAATAATAATAATTTGCTATCATTTCTCGGATGCTTAAGAGTTTCATACTTTGTCTTACTTGCTCTTCAGTTAAAGAACATCTTGTAGGACTGACTGCTCATCGTAGGTCACATAGCCCAGCTCATTTGAATATCTAGTTGCCATGGCATTCCGGGGAGGACTAAGCTAAAATTCCATTCTGTTCAAGTTCTGCTCCCATATGGGTCCATAATCTAGCAAAAATGAGGTGGCCGCTATTTGAGTTTATACATGCCATGATGTTAAGTATTTTTTCATGAAAAGTATCTGTTACTTTAGCTATACCTTTTGTTGCACATCTTATAAGGAACTAATCGTTTCCCTAGAGGTAAGGTGACCGTAGCCCTCCAGATTTCCTGTTACTAGTAAAAATGTTTTTTTTTTTTTTTTAAGCAATTGTTTTGAAAAGATTTTATATATATATATATAATGTGTGTATATATATATATATATATATATATATATATATATATATATATATATAAATAATAATTCTCCTGAGCCTATTAATCTCAATATAATGAAAATAAATGTGCAAGCATTTACGATTGTGGTTTTGAACTTAAAAGTGCATTTCTTAATATCAGGATGCCAAAACAGCCCAAAGTCTTTTAACCCCTTTGCTGCCAGGCCTTTCCCCCTCCAGTGCCAGGCCTTTTTTTGGCTATTTGAAGCAGTTCGGGCTTAGGCCCTCATAAATGTGTGTCCACATAAGCTACCCACTACAAATTTGCGTCCTTTTTTCCCCAACATCCTAGGGATTCTAGAAGTACCCAGAGTTTGTGGGTTCCCCTGGAGGAGACCAAGAATTTAGCCAAAATACAGCAAAAATGTATTTTTCATTTTTTTTTTAAATGGGGAAAAAGGTGCTGCAGAAGGCGGCTTGTGTTTTTTCCCCCTGAAAATGGCATCAACAAAGGGTTTGCAGTGGTAAAATCACTATCTTCCCAGCTTTCAGGAACAGGCAGACTTGGATCAGAAAACCACATTTTATAAAAACAAGTTTGGCATTTTCCTGGGACATACACCATTTTTTACTATTTTTTGTGCTTTCAGCCTCCTTCCAGTTTGTTGACATAAATGGGTGTGAAGCCAATGCTGGATCCTGGACAGCTAATCATTTCTGAAAAATAGACAAAATTCTGAATTCAGCAAGGGGTCATTTGTATAGATCCTACAAGGTTTTCCTACAGAAAATAACAGCTAAATTAAATAAATATTGAAATTGAGTGAAAAAACAGCCATTTTTCTCCAGGTTTCACTCTGGAACTTTTTCCTGCAATGTCAGATTTTTGGAAGCAATACACCGTTATATCTGCTGGACTCTTCTAGTTGCAGGGATATATAGGGCTTGTAGATTCATCAAGAACCCTAGGTACCCAGAGCCAATAAAGGAGCTGCACCTTGCAATGGGTTTTCATTCTATACCGGGTAAACAGCAATTCATTTGCTGAAATATAAAGAGTGAAAAATAGGTATCAAGAAAACCTTTGTATTTCCAAAATGAGCACAAGATAAGGTGTTGAAAAGCAGTGGTTATTTGCACATCTCTGAATTCTGGGGTGCCCATACTAGCATGTTATTTACAGGGCATAGTCATCTTTTTTACACACTGTCTCACATTTGAAAGAAAAAAATGTAGAGAAAGATAAGGGCCAATAACACTTGTTCTGCTGTTCTGTGTTCCCCCACGTTTCCCGATAAAAAATGGTACCTCACTTGTGTGGGTAGGCCTAATGCCTGCGACAGGAAACGCAACATGAACACATCACATTTTTCCATTGAAAACTGACGTGTTTTTTGGAAAGTGCATAGCTGTGGCTTTTGATCTCTAGCTCAGCCAGCACCTAGGAAACCTACCAAGCATGTGCATTTTTTAAAACTAGACACTGAGGGGAATCTAGAATGGAGTGACTTGTGGGGCTCTCACCAGGTTCTGTTACCCAGAATCCTTTGCAAACATTCAACTTTGGCCAGAAAACACACCTTTTCCTCACATTTCAGTGACAGAAAGTTCTGGAATCTGAGAAGAGCCGCACATTTCCTTCCACCTAGCGTTCCCCCAAGTCTCCCAATAAAAATAAAACCTCACTTGTGTGGTAGGCCTAGAGCTCACGACATGAAATCCCCAAAATACAACATGAACACATAAGAAAACAGAGCAGTTTTTTTGCAAAGTGCCTATCTGTAGATTTTGGCCTCTAGCTCAGTCGGCACCTAGGGAAACCAACCAAACCTGTGCATTTTTTAAAACTAGACACCTAGGGGAATCCAAGATGGGGTCACTTGTGGGTCTCTCACCAGGTTCTGTTATCCAGAATCCTTTGCAAACCTCACAATTTGGCAAAAAAAACACATTTTCCTCACATTTCGGTGACAGAAAGTTCTGGAATCTGAGAGAAGCCACAAATTTCCTTCCACCCAGCATTCCCCCAAGTTTCTCAATACAAATGGTACCTCACTTGTGTGGGTAGGACTAGTGCCCGCGACAGGAAATGCCCCAAAACACTATGTGGACACATCAAAATGATCAAATACAAAACTACCTGTTTTTGCGGGGGCACCTGCGTTTTTGGTCCTGGGCTCAGCAGCCATCTAGGGAAACCTACCAAAACCAAACATTTCTGAAAACTAGACACCCAAGGGAATCCAGAGAGGTGTGACTTGCGTGGATCCCCTAGTGTTTTCTTACCCAGAATCCTCAGCAAACCTCAAATTTAGCTAAAACATCACTTTTTTCCCACATTTCTGTGTGGGATCACCGCAACGTCACAAATTTCCTACCACCCAACGTTCCCCGTGAGCCAAGTGCCTGTGAGAGGGAAGAGCCAAAAACATGTTGAAATTGAGGGGGAACCAAAGCAGGTCGAAAAGGGCAGTTTGAAAAAAAATAAAAAAAATTTAGGCTGACAAGTGGGGCAGAATTTTTATCGGTATAGATGCGACAATGCTGGGTGTTAGGAATTTTGTTGATTCCTGCAGATTCTGGAACGTTCCATCACAAAAATGTAGGAAAAATGTGGATTTCCAGCAAAGTTGGAGATTTGCAGGGCATTGTGGGTAAGAAAATGGTGAGGGGTGCATGTGAAGCACACCACCCTGGACTAACCCAGATATTTAGTTTTCAGATGTGTCTAGGTCTTATGGATTTTTCTACATGGCAGCGTCCCAAAGTCCAAAGTGTGGAGCCCTCACCATTCCAAGTGGGGCAATTTTGAGAGTTAGACAAACTCTCATGGACCAAATGTGAAACCAAAACCCAAAATAATCAAATGTTCTCTTGCTTGCTTGCTAAAGATGTTTTAGTGTGCGGGGGAGAGCTGAAAGACTGTTACATTTGGGGTGGGGGCATAGCCATGCCCATACTGGTTGATAGCCACCAGCCCACTATTTTTTTATTTGTTGTCCAATTCCCTAGCATCTTGTAGGCTTTCTAGCCCCCCCCCCACCCCACCCCGGGGAGTGGATCAGGGGTAATTGCCTCATCTGCCCACCGGTGGGCAGAACAACTGCCACCCTCTTTTTTTGAAGAAAAAAAAATCTTCCATGGTCTCCGGTGTGCTTTCTGCCCCCCTTGGGGGCAGACGGTCCTTCCAAAAATAGGCCAGATATGGGCAACAGCAATGTGCCACCACGGGGAGTGACCCTTGCCCAAGGGGCTGCCCCCCCCCAAACAAAACACACACATACACACACACAAATCCCTGGTGCCTAAGTGGTTTCTGCCCCCCCGGGGGCAGATCGGCATAATAGAAATAGGCAGGGGGCAGAAATGGCCTAAAAAAAATTGCCCCCCCTCAGGGGAGCGACCCTTGCCTAAGGGGTCGCTCCCCTTGCGTGAAATTGGCACAAAAAAAAAGAATCCCTGGTGCCTAGTGGTTCCTGTCCCCCTTGGGGCAGATTGACCTAATAACAATAGGCTGATGGTCTAAAATAAATTTGCCCCCCAGGGGAGAACGACCCTTGCCTAAGGGGTCGCGCCCCTTGTGTGAAATTGACATAAAAATCCCTGGTGGCTAGTGGTTTCAGCCTAATAAAAATAGGCCGATCTGCCCCAAGGGAAGCAGAAATGGCCTAAAAATATCCCCCGGGGAGAGACCCTTGCCTAAGGGGTCGCTCCCCACATCTAAATAAATAAAAATAAAAATAAAATTAGCCCTGGTGTCTAGGCGTTTCTACCCCCTCCCCCCCAACCTAATTACAATACGCTGATCTGCTGGGGGGGGGGGGCATAAAAGGCCTAAAACAAATTTGTTCCCCCACCCCCGGGGAGCGACCCTTGCCTAAGGGGTCGCTCACCATGTGTAAAACACAAAATAAACAAACAAAAAAAAATCCCTGGCATCTAGGGCAGAAAAGGCCTAAAAATAATTTGGTCCCCTGGGAAACGACCCTTGCCCAAGGGGTCGCTACCCTTATGCAATAAAACTAAAAAACAAACAAACAAAAAAAAATCCCTGGTGTCTAGTGGGCATTTCTGCTGCCCGATCGGGCAGCAGAAATGCAGATCGAGACATCAAAGGAAAGTCCTTACCTTTCCTTTGATGCCTCTCTCGGCCCGATCTGTGCTGGAAGAGGGTTAGGCCTCTGATGAGCTCAGTGCGCAATCGCGCACTGACGTCATCAGATGCTGGGGTGGGTGGAGGTGGAAGGGGAAGCGATTCCCCTTCCACCTCTGCCCTGGGGGCGCCGAGGTGAGGCTCATGGGGGGGAGCGCTAGCGCTCCCCCCCATGAGCCGGTCCAAGAACGTAATGGTTACGTCCTTGGCGCCTCAGCGCTGCAGCCAAGGACGTAACAATTACGTCCTTGGCTGCGAAGCGGTTAAAAGTGGTTACGGCCAATATATTTTGGTCTCTGGTTTTGAACAAATTGCTTCTGGGTCCTCTGAAGACCATACAGTAGTAGGCAAGGCTTATGCAGTAGAATGTTTGGGCAGCATTCTGTTGCTATTGCTCATACACTTGTGACCCGCTGCCGTGAGAATTAGTTAAACCTTATTCTTTTAGCATGTCTCTGTATTGCTTACAGCACTATTTCCTCCTTAATTGACCAAGTAAACATCTGTGAAAGATTCCATGATAGAGAACAATAGCCTGTGATATTGGTTGCCAAATAGGGGATACTTTAATCTTCATGATAACTTGAGGAATGTTGCGCCACTTCTTAATTACAACATTTGTAAGTTTTTTCATAACACAGCATGATTAAAACTGTAATGCTTTCAAAAGTGTTACTGGAATTTGAGGAAAGGCACGGGAGTATTTTGCTTTTTGGGGGGGGGGGGGATTTCAGATTTTCCAACAATCGCGTAATATACGGCAAGCAGGGCACATGAGTGGCTAGAGAGAGAGGCAAATGCGGATGTTTAAAAGAAACACACTATTTTGTAAAATAGCCAACATTTTTGAAGACTTTCAAAGCAGAGAGGATAAGTGTGTGTGTTTTTGTTTATGTTTATGTCAAAATTCCTTGTGAAGTCTAACAGACAACTCACCATAGCCGTCAGAAATCACCTGTACCCAACTATTTACTAGAAAATACATTTATTGGGTGAGGTGTAGCACCCTAAACTGCCTTCCTGAAACTACGCCCCTAACAAAAGGTAACCTGTGCCTGAGAACAAATGCTTGTGCACAAAAATGGGCACGAGTTGAAGTTTAGCAAGTGGCGTTAGAAGTCAAATACCGTTTTTACAAAAATGTATTTGAGATTTTCGTATAACACAACACGTCATGTTTTGGCCCTTTCAGTGATAGTGTAAAACCAGTTTTTCGAGATCTGCTAAAACAAAGGTAAATTGGCCTCTGTCCATTGGCTAGGATGCAGTGTGGTGCCAATTTATGAGGCATTCATGGCCTTTTTTTCAGCAGGCATTGTGCATGATAGAAACAGCATTTAATGTCATCCTTGACTGCACTGAGAAATAGTGTGGTGATTTCAAGGCTTGTCTAGCTCGTTGGCATTTACGAGAGTTTATAGACATTATACCCCTCTAGTTTTGATGATTTTTCAGTTTTTCATGGGCCTTTAAAGCTCATGGAATTTATGTAATATTGCAGTTTGTATTACCAATGACATCACCTGATCTTGAGTCATCTTCATTGTGTGGGTACCTTGCAAACGCAGGTACATTTTTTGAGTATTAAGGGCCAGATGTAGGAAGATTCCAAATTGCGACTTGCAATTTACGAGTCCCTGCGACTCGCAAGTCGCAATTTGGAATGCAGAAAGGTGTCTCAGACACCTTCTGCAACTCGCAATGGGGTCGCAAAGACCCACCTCATTAATATTAATGAGGTGGGTCGCAATTTGCGACCCCATTGCGAGTAGGGGCACTCACGGGGATGGTGGCCTGCTGGAGACAGCAGACCACCATGTCCGTGACTGTTTTTAATAAAGCAGTTTTTTTTTTCAAAGTGCAACCCGTTTTCCTTAAAGGAAAACGAGCTGCACTTTGAAAAAATAACCGAAATCTTTAGTTTCGGTATTTTTGAGGGCAGGTAGTGGTCCATAGGACCACTGCCTGCTCTGAAAAACGAAATTTTTTTCCAGACACAAAGGGGAAGGGGTCCCATGGGGACCCCTTCCCGTTTGCGCCTGGGTTACCATCCACTTCAAGTGGATGGTAACTGCGCTTTCATTTGCGACCGCTTTCGCGGTCGCAAATGAAAATGAATAGCATTGCGAGTCGCAAATAGGAAGGGAACACCCCTTCCTATTTGCGAGTCGGAAATGCATTTTGCAAGTCGGATCCGTCTTGCAAAATGCATTTCTGCATTCTGGTGAGGCTTTTGCGACTCGCAAACGGCGTTTTTCGCAGTTTGCGAGTCGCAAAACCCTTGCTACATCTGGCCCTAAGTCCCGTGAAATGTCACCCTTTTAAATCACACTAATTTAAGATTTACTCCTGAAAAAAGAAGATCCATGTTTATTTTAGTTCTGTTTTAGATGAATGGGAGGCGCCCAGTGGTAGCCTGGACAGTCAAAGTGGAGTGTTTCAGGAGCTTCAGACCACCCCGCTGCCCCCTCACCCCCACTTAATTAGGAATCATGACGAAGAGTGGTGGAGTGTGCATCTAGCAATTGTGTGATTCAGTCATATGGTGATGATTGCTCAGCTGACCATGCCATGTTCCAGTTTCAAAATGAATAGTAAATCTCCACATCTTGCTTACAGAGAGTTGTCAAAATGTGTTGAATTGATGATGAGGAGTATGACTTCACTAGCATATTGAATGTTTTAATTTTCTGGGCTGGCCTCTTTACCTTCTCTATTATTATGGGCAAGAAGGCTGAAGAGGAAAATGGTTACCATGAAGTATGGATTTGTAACTATTTGATATTTTGTACTCAAAGAGTGTCAGCCATTCCTTTTAGTGTAATTTGTGCAGGCAGTCTTCCCAGGAAGATGCCTTAATTTTCCTTTGTATTGTTTGTGGTTTTTTAAAGTGGTGGTGAAATAAACTTATTTTTTTAGCTTTTATGGTAACTTTATTGCATCATCCATTCTCTGGTTTGTTTCAGTGAGTCGCATCAGCTTTTTTTGCAGTTTACATGAGTGACAGAACATGATGAAGACATTCAATTTCATTTCGGCCAGAAATCCATTGAACCACTTATTGGATGTTTTGCGGTTGATTATGATATTTTTATTCAGGGTAGGGAAAGGTACCATTTCAAGTGTGTTCGACATCCTGTGCTGAATATGCTCTAGGAGGGCATTGAGGCTCAGATGTTCTGTGGGAATAAGGCTTAGAACGTTGTGATTTCACAAGTCTTGTTTCATGTATATTTTGAATTTTCTGAGGTTGACTAGTTTTGCATAACTACCGTTGCAAAGTTGCAGGTAATACAGTGGATTTCACAAAAGAAGTGTGAAAGGGTGGGATTACAATGTTTTGTGCAAATAAAAGATCCATTGGGCGCTGGATGTATTAGTGAGGTTATCCATTGTTTGTTATAAGCTCATGGAGTTAATGTTTTGCACCTGGTCTGACAGAGTCCTATACTGGTTACAGATTAAATGCTCATAATATTAGTATTTCTGCAGTATTGTCTGTAATATGTGCTGTTAACATTTTGTTCCAGAATTTGAAATTGTAACCAGGTTATTGTTAGCTCACTAAACGTTCCGTTTGTGTTTCTTTTGCCCTACCACCATGAGCTATAAGAATAGCGTATTCTAAGTATTTCCATGCAAATATTGCTGCCACTTCTCATCCAACTTCCTATCTATGATTTTAAATTTGCAAGCAGAGATGCACCATTTGCAAAGCTAAAAAAGTGGTATGTATTTCTCAGCTGTGCTTCATTTCCAGGGCAGTATGACACGTTCACCAAGTGATACCTACAACCACCGATATCTGGCTTATTTTGTTGCCATTTCTCGGGTCATTATGGAACTCTTGGTTTTGGTTAGCTCGAAGATGCGGTAACACCTGGGGCCCAGCTGAGTCACCACCATAATTGCAAATTTGTAAAAATGTCCACTGTTTTTTTCTTATCTTTAATAACTTAAATGTCCTATTAATAACTTAAATGTCCTATCAATAATTTGACAAAATGTTAACTCCCTTAACCCATATGGTAGTCCTAAGAATCTGCACAATTTTTTTTAACACCAGTTCTCACTTCAATTAAATCCTAAATGCTCTTAAGCTAACTCTAAACTAAAAAAACTAAGCATGTTTTATAATTTAAAAACTACATTTTTCACTCTCGAATACATTTTTTTAAATATCCTAAAGCTACTCCTGTTGTTTACCAACATAACTCTTCTACCTTTTAAATTATGCCTATCTAAAAATAGTCTGGAGAGGATTTAGAATTGTCAGAGCAACCATTACAAAATGAACGAAAAGCCCAAGCAAGCATCTTAAGTGATGTTAACAATTAAAAACATTCTAAAAAATTTTAAAAACTCTTTCTTGCTGTCAACTGCAGCTTTTTGCAACCATAAACTATTGCCAAGTTGTAGGTATCCAATTTAATACTGTTTTAATACCCTATTTATTCCTTCACATTTTGTGCTGAAAATAGGACAAATGAGTTATAAAAGAAGATAAGTTGACCCACATGGTTGCGGCTTCTACTGAATATTTGGCCTCATGTTTGTTTTAGATTTTGAACCACTTAAGAGAAAAGTTACCCAACACTATTAAGTTCCTAGTCAGAAGCATTCAGTATACTTGTCTCCTTAAGGATTGTTGTCCTTCAATTTATGTATCTATCTGCAATTTTCAGTGAAGAAATCCATTGATGCAGCCCCAATCCTGACAATAGTGAATTATTGTCCTACAGAAAACAACATTGCCTCAAATTAATTTTAGTCTGTAAGGTAGCTCAGCCAATACAACACTCACTGCTGCAATCCATGAGTAACCGGTTGGTCCAAGTTTGAATCCCAGGGTCAGTAAATTAAGTCCTATTGATTTGGGTAATAGTGAGGTCTGTTACAGAAATCAATAAATGCCTGTTTAAGCAGCAATACATCATAAGACTTGGCAAAGACAGTAGTCCTTTCTTTTTACAGGTATTTCCTGGTTCATTTGCATTGGCCTTAGTGCAACAGCACAAAAAGGAGAATGAGTGACATGGTAACACTTTGCAGTTACCAGTCTTTCCCAAAAATAAATAACATGAGAATTATAGACTATGGATGAGCAAAGTAGCACTGGGTACCAACAGATAAGCAGGCGGGTTGGCAAGGGTGAGGTATACATATAGGCCGAGGGGACCGTTGAGGTGAAAAAATAATAAAAACATAATTAATGTCATTCTGTTTATGGACTGCTTTTTTAGGTATTCACATCTGCAGTATGTTGTGGGCTGATATGGACGCTGATGTGTAATTCTGTTAGCTAATGTCCGAAGCCAGTTGAGCCACAATGGTCACAAGCTGATATGGGGGTCCCAAAAAGCCCCTTTCTGTATCCTTTTGCATGTAGTTTTGTGTGTTATGGCATTATCTCTCACCAGACAGCGAAAGACATCTGTAGACCTAAAGACTTTAAATCAGTGTTCCTCTGTAAAATCACATTCTTTACCTTTGTGTATTTCCTTTACCAGTGCTTATTGGCTTCTAAACCAGTGTTTTGAACTATTTTATCCTCGGTGCATGACTTTTCAACTGGGCATCTCAAAGCCACCATCTGAGACATATGTAGGTGAAGAATTTTATGCTCTGGCCTTTAATTTCTTTAAGCCTTTTATGTCTTATCTTAGCTGACATGAATAATGGAGACGGTTCTGACATACAAAATGAGAAACTCTGTGAAGTATTGTTTTTCATAAGCAAGAAATCTTTGTTGTTTCATATTCAGCATTAATAACTGTCACTGCAGCCGCTTCACAATATAGAATTGAAATATAGAAACAATTGCTAGCTCATTGCGTCCTATATTTACAGCCACAACAACACATCATGATTTGACTTTCTTTATTAACATTATTAGTTGCTCATTGTATGAATTCAAGTGTGTAGCTCCTGATTGGGTAGCACTTAAATCGGGAAGCTTTCTCAGCAATTTGTGGGCTCACTAGCAGTATGAAGTAGGACATTGATTTTGCAATCCCAGCTCTCACCTTGATTTAGCTACGCCACCTTTCCTTCATTAATGGGGTGATCATAAATAATGTTATAATAATTTGTTTTTTACTGCCACACTAAAGGGAGGCAGTAATGGTTCATTTACTGTGTATCTCCTCTGAAAATATTTGTCAATGCTTTGCATTTTTTTAATATTCAAAATATTTACTTTCATGCTGAATGCTCCATTAATAGCCCCCCCAATGTAAGTTTATGATAAATAAAAATAGATACTTTAAATAGTCAGCCTTTACTTTGTTATATTAATTTAGCATTTAAAAATTACATGTTTTATCTGGTGGCGTCGCACAGTTAACAAAGTGATGTTCAGTGTGCTAAGCTTAACATTGCAGTCTTGGTATCTCAAATGCAGCCATCTATGACACAGATTTAAAAAATATATAAATTGAAATACTTTCGTTTTGAGCTATTCTGGGTGAAAAATCTAATGTATTTTTCTCCTAAATTGGAAAATGTTAATACAAAGATTGCCATTCCATTATGTACCATCCTTTGGGTAATGCTTAGACTCTGGGCTAGTATTAGGTTTAGGCTTAATTGCTTAAATAAGGATGATGGAACATAGGGTTCCTCTGGTGGTGGTTGAACCTAAATACAACATCTACCCACATTTCCAAAAGGGTACATTTTCGTGTCTTTATACAGCCACACAAGTGGGGTACTGTTTTTATTGGGATAAATGTGGGTGCACCCTAGAGATTCTGGAATCTCCCTTCTCAATAATATGAGGACCATGCATTATTTTAACCAAAGAGGTTTGCAGGGGATTCTGTGTAAGAAAATGGAATGCAGGTAGCAGTATCCTGAGCTCCTGGGTTTCTCGGTTTCAGAAATATCTGGATTAAGAAGGTTTCTCTAAGAGGTGGCCGACCCTAGACCCAAATACCACACCTACCTATATGGCCAAAATAGCTCTATTTGCATGGTAGAAATGTTGATTTCTCCAGGTTGCAATTTTTGGGGCCTTTCCTGTTGAAGGTAAAAAGGGCGAGCCACCCGAGGGATGTATTTTTTTACTGGGAGAAGCACAGGACTGTGAAGTAGTAGAACATTTGTTATTTGAGTTTCTCTCAATGTTTGGCTTCCACTGTAATCCAGAGTTCAAGAAAGGACAAAAAAATACTGTTTCTAACCTCAGTATCTTGGGCACATTTCAGAAATGCATAGGTTCCCTCATACCCATTTGTCATTCGTTGGATTTTACTGCATTAGTTGCTGCATGGTCGGTACACAATAAAAGTATTGTTATAAGCTGCAGCTCAGTTTTTGGCTTCGGTTATCTTTTGTTTGTGGATACCCAAAATACATTGTAAATTCACGCATCCTGACTTTTCCAATCGATGTAATGTTATGTTATTTTTTCAAAAGGGCCATGAGGCAAAACACTGCATATGAAAGCTTCGCCACCTATTTCTATTTTTCATATTTCGTTTACATTATTTTTTAGTTCAATGATTATTGATTGTCTTTTCGTTTACATTATTTTTTAGTTCAATGATTATTGATTGTCTTTAGGGAAGTATTGAGCGATCTACACAAATGGCCCCTTTCCTAAATTCCATTTTTGCCTACTTTACAAAAATGTATATCTTTCTGAGTTCACCTAGGGGTTACATACATGTTTTCACCACAAACTGCAAGCAGGTAGGAACCACAAAAATAGATAACGTTCATTACCACTTAAAAAGAGAGAACTGTGATGACATTTAAAAAAACATACTTTTGTGCACTTTTTCCCATTTTTCAAAAACCAAATCCAAAGTTTTCCTATATTTTGGCTATCTGTTTGGTTTACTCTAGGTAAACACACAAGTCATTGATCTATTAAGAATCCCTAACGTGAGGGAAAAAAGGGCCATTTTGGGGGAAACAAAGATATGAAGACTTAAGTACAAAGTGCTGCAAATATCGTAAAGGGCCTCTGCATCAGAGAGGCCTTAAGAGGCAGGAGTTGAAGTTAGCTATAGGCTTAAATTGAAGGTTCACATCATTTGTCCTTTATTGCTTTTGGTTCATTGTATTACATTTTTTGTTTGACATACATTTCATGATTTTCACAATCATTGTCATCATGGTTTAGGAATTTAAATGTCTGAATCTCTAACAAGCTACTACACATTACAATGTTTTGCATAACCAATCACTTTTTTGTAGCAACAAGTGAAGTCAACTCAATATCATTCAATATGTTTACAACTCACACTGCAAATAATACAGTTAACAACACCAATTTAAATTTAGATTTAGCTTGATTCCTACATTGTGGACCACTGTATAAACTGTGTTTTCTAATTGGATAAAATGAACAATTTACTTGCCCTTTTTAGATTTAAGGTAGCGTTTGAGCTCAATTCTTGCTGAAATTGGTAAATGTAAGTGGAGCATAAAAGGGAAGGTAGCACGTCAACTGAGCAGAAAGTCAACTGCTGAGAACATATTGGAGATTTACTGTAGCTAACTTGTACTCATCACTACTTCTTTGTGCCTCTGCTGTTGTGTTAGAATTCATTAAGTGATTAGCAAGCAGTGACCTTGTAGTTATGGTTCAGATGGCATTTTCATAGAAAATTGTTTTTTGAATTGCTAATAGGTTTGGTGCACGTTGGTAATTTGCATTGACTTTTAAACTACCTAGGGAAACAGGCTGAGCTTGGAGGGAAACAGGCTGTATTTGGAATTACTGTGTTTTATGCAGAATATAAAATGTAATGGGTGGGGTTGGGTTCCCAAAAATGTATTTTGCCATTAAAATTGCCTTAGGAAATGTGGTTCTCTGGTACAGCAACAACAAAATCTCAGTACATTTCAACAAACATGGCAGAAAAATAACAATAAGGAAAATAGGCTTAGTGCATAGTAAACTTGAGAATTTCAATATGTTTGAGAGCATGCAGCCACCGTTTTGTATTCTGAAATGGACAGCATTTTCTTTAGCTCCCAAATTTCACAACATTTGTGAGGTTCACTAAGAGCAAAAAAATGTAACATCTATATAAGGCACAACTTTAAGCAAGATCAGAGAAGTTGAGTGTCGGTGAAGAAAGGTTTAAGTTGGTCATTGAAGTATAAATAACTTAATTTAGCATTAAGTACAAGCTTGCAAAAAATAAAAATCGGTGAACTTGAAATCTAGAGTGACAAGGAATTCGCAAATGTAAAAAAAAAAAAACAACAACAAAAAAAACAGAATAAGGAATTAAGGGCCAGATGTAGGAAAACAGCAATTTGCGACTTGCAAATTTCGAGTCCCTGCAACTCGCAATTTGCAAGTCGCAAATTGCTATGCAGTACGGTGTCTCAGACACCGACTGCAACTCGCAATGGGGTCGCAATGACCCACCTCATGAATATTCATGAGGTGGGTCGCAAATTGCGGCCCCATTGCGAGTATAGGCACTCGCTAACATGGAGGCCTGCTGACGTCAGCAGACCTCCATGTTAGCGACCTGCTTTTAAATAAAGCAGTTATTTTTTTTTTAAGTGTAGCCCGTTTTCCCTGAGGGAAAACGAACTGCACTTCAAAAAAAAACGAAACCTTTGTTTCGGTTTTTTTTTCAGGGCAGGGAGTGGTCCCTTGGACCACTCCCTGCCCTGAAAAAAATATTTTGGGCTCCAGTCACAAACTGGAAGGGGTCCCATGGGGACCCCTTCCAATTTGCGATTGGGTTACCATCCACTTGAAGTGGATGGTAACTGCGATGCCATTTGCGACCGCATATGCGTTCGCAAATGGTATTGCATCCCAATGCGACTCGCAAATAGGAAGGGAACACCCCTTCCTATTTGCGAGTCTGAAATGCATTTTGCGAGTCGGTAACGACTCGCAAAATGCATTTCTGCATTGGGATACGCGTTTTGCGACTCGCAAACGGCAAATTTTGCCGTTTGCGAGTCGCAAAACGTTTGCTACATCTGGCCCTAAGTCCTTAGTCCTGTGGCTGGTTGAAAATCCTCTTAAGAAGCACGGGTAATTGAATGGACGGTAGAGCTTGTGTCCAGAGGCTGCATAGGTTGGACACAGGAACAGTAGTCCTTTGTCCAACTGCTAATTGTCCTTATTTAAAAAGTTCAAAAAGTCACTTCAAAATACACATTCAAGAATGTTATGATTCAGCTACTGACAAACTTTTAACATCATTATGTGAACAAAACCCTAAGAAATTCACTGAAAAAACACAGGTAATTATCATTATAGTTTTATGACAAAAACCTAACTAGCATTGACAAAGCCAAAAGCCTCTATTTTATTTTTTTAATTCAGATATATGCAGTAGACACTGAAAGCTTAAAAGTAATCAAAAGTAAACATATTGCCATCTAAATTGGTGGCCATGTTTGGAAAAGAAGAAAAAGAGAGTTAACAATGATATATTTTAAGAATAAATATGAAACTAAAGTAGTAAGTGGGCTACTTTTTAGACACATGTGAAAGAACTGTGTGCAATCACTCACTGTGAAGCGAGCCTGTGTCTGACGTGGGCTGACCCATTGCCTCAGGCTGTAGTCTGTGGTGGACAGAAGTAAAAAGAGGATGTCACTTGAAACAAGTGAATGAAGAGGGTTGACTGAAAGCCCCTCTGTATGTGTATATATATATATATATATATATATATATATATATATATATATATATATATATATATATATATATGTATAACTAAAGACCCTGAAATTCCCCAGTTGTGCTAGTCTGCAAATATTATAACTCATACCACTACCATGAAGAACATAGAGATTGACTATGGATATAGTAGATCTTCAAACAACCCTAGAAATTCACTGGAAAAGACTGTGTTGAAAGGAAGTTGGGGATTCTTTTGCTCTTAATCAATTGAATATATTTGGAAAAAGTGTGAAAAGTGATGAAAAGCCATAGTTAAGAATCAGTTATGGTTATGAAATAAAGCCTAAAGACCCCTGAAATTGGACTGTTATGGTTAGTTACACAAACCATAATTTGACTCTGTCTTGAGGTAGAATTTTATTATAAGAATCAGCTCCCTCCCTTTCTTTCTCAGTAACCTTATTTCTTATACGTTGGTGGTGTGCTTATTGTGTGTCACCTTCTGATTATAGGTGAAAATTCGTAAGGTTTATTGGCACTGTTCATGTCCCAGGATAATGTCCCGCTTGAGCACTACTGGTTGACCCTAATATTTTTTTCCGATAGTGTAAAGGTTTCAAGGGCTCTTTTGCCATTCAGGGCTGATGAAGGTCCTTGGCATGTTTGAAATACACTGGGGCTTTGACTAGCACTCACTTATGTCGGGACATTCAAACAGCATTTTATGATGGATATTCTTAGAAATTGCTCTCTAGTTGGCAAAGGTATGCACTCTTTCCAAGTAGGGTAAGTCCTGGACAGGGTAAGTCAGGTGCACAACCTAAATTAACCTGTACTCATCTTCTGGTAGCTTGGCACAGAGCAGTCAATGTGTAAAGTATTTATGCAACACTAAAATTACTGTAACACAGTGAAAAACACCACAAAACGACTCAACACCAGTTTAGAAAAATAGAGAATATGTATCTGTGTTAAACAAGACCAAAATATAAAAAATCCAATAAGTATAACTCGAGATATGAACTTTTAAAAATTAAACTGCAATGTGGTGCTTAGAAGTAAATAGTGCTGAAAGCTGACTTGAGGTCGCGATAGACCGGTATAAATCCAAAGTTCAGGGCAATCGTGTTTGAGGGTAGGCCTACTATAGGGACCCACGCAGGGCTGAAACAGTACCTTGGATGGAGTAAGTGTAGGCACTGAAGACTCCATGCGTTGCTTCAGATTCACACAGTCGGGTAGATGCATTTTCATTGAGCCTCGCAGTTGGGTCCTGTGATGGCGTAAAACCCCTGTTGATGCATTGTCATCTAACCGTGCAGTGACTCTCTGTTTAAAGTTTGAGTCCAATGTTCCCTGCGTGCTAATCCAGTTTTTTTTCTTTCTTTTTCCACTGCTCTCTGGTATGTAGAGTCAACACTTTTCGAACCCTACAACAAATCTGGGTTATCATCAGGACAGAGAACCGGGGAACACTGTGAACAAAAGAATACACAGACATGTAGGGGTATAAATTACCAAAAACGGGCTTACAAATATTCAATGATGTTAGGAAAGAATGCACTTCACTTGCTGACTTACATTCATTTTGAGGCAGAGTCCAAAACTACATCTGGTTATGCAATATGTGCAGAACAATAGCAACAGAACTAATAATGAATTTCTGGGAGCTGAGAGAAACAAAAGATAATTAAATGAAAATGTGAGTGTTCACTCATATGAAAAAAGGCCAACACACGCACTGGTCAAAGCGAAGGACTGAGAGCTTGTTTCGTGGCAAAGTTTACAGGAGTCTTTTAGTTCTGATAAAATACATAGTGAACAAAGCACTCAGAAATGATGGGTTGGAAATGCGTGCCCAAAACAACCAAGCCAGTGCTTGTGAATAGCGTGGCTTTCTGGAAGCGTTCACCTACGGGAGGTGAGCTGTGTAATTACGAGCACCACTCAGGAAAAACAACTACTAAAAAGTGGATCCCAGGGGCTCATGTGTCTAGAAAAATAGTTGCCATCAATGTCGTAAATAGTGCTGAAAATAACAATAGTGGGGACACTAATAACACTTGTATCTCAAGGCACACACAAGAAAAATGTAAGCACTGAGATTAACCTGGCTTTAAAAAGTATGCATAGCCAGCACCGATTGTGTAATGGATACATTTGTCACAGGAGGCGAAAGCTTCTTATAAAAAAAAATGCTTCTGGGGAGATCCAGAACACCATGTTAAATGACAATAGCCCCCTCTATTGCAAAGAATAAATATAATGGAAGGCAGTTATGAGAGCAGTAACAGGAAAAATGGGGGAAGGAGATGGGGCAGAAGGGGGAAGATCACTTATATTCAAGGTGTATTAATTTGAATGATTTATCGACTAAGTGGTCTAAGTAAACAAAATTGTGTAATGATGTAACATGGCTCCATGCCAGAACACTGGGCATGGAACCAGCTTGTTCTGAGGTTCTGTGATGAGGGTTCTCTGGATGACAGTTGATATGCTGGCTGTTGGTTGAGGCTGTAATAAATACCTCCTACCACATATCTTCATCTGGTGTGGATTCACTTTATTACACTGGCGACGAGGGGGCGGAGAAAGGAACCCAGAGGAAGGGACAGCCTCAACAACAACAAAGAAGGAAGAGCTTGGATTATTTAAGAGAAAAACGGAGATAACTTACAGAGACGTGCTGGGAGAGGATAGAGCGTCTTGCAGCATGTTCTAGCGGAGAAAAGTGTGAAATTGCGGTTGTAGGGGCTTTGTGGAAAGCTGTTTGAGCATTTACTAAGGATCAAAGTGGTCTCTGGATGCTTCACGACGTCAGAAGGTCAGTGAGCAATTGAAAAAGGACTGTAAGCTGTGGGAATTGTTGGCGGCCATCTTGAGTGTGGTGAAAGGAGAAAAACAAGCCAGATTGACTAAAGAAAATAGACTGGATGTTTGGTTGCGGCCATTTTGAGTGAGGAAAACGATCCGAGATTGCTCAAAGAAAAAGCAAGCCCAACTGCCTGAAGAAAACAGACTAAATGTTTCGTGGCGGCCATCTTAGATGAGGAAGAAGGAATTTTTTTTATTTTTAAAAAAAATATTTTTTTTTTACAGCGCAATTGTTGGAGGACATCGAAGAAGAACATCGACGGTCTTTTGGAAGTTGAAACTTAGACGGAGACTGGATAAGGATCACTATATTGGTTTGTGGTCACGGGAATATACAATTCTTTGGAAACTTTATTGCACTTGTGGAATACAAGTATTGGGCGTTGTAAAATGAATTAAACTGAAAAGGTTGTCTCTGCGGTGACAAACACACCTAAAGACCTGTGTTTGATATAGCGGCATCGTGCTGGGACATACGGTGACTGGCACACCTTTTGGACTTTAAGTACTTTTAGCAACTAGTAGGGTTTGGAATATATTGTGGGGAAGAAGTGTTTTACACCTCTTGTGAGTATGCAGAATGTTACGGCGCCGCCGTTTTTCTTGTCAGATCCAGGAGAACCGGTTATTAAGTGGAAGAAATGGAAAAAGATTTTTGAGAATTATGCCAGGGTGTGTGGTGCGAATTTGAGTGGTGAAAGGAAGCAGGCACTTTTGTTACATTGTTTAGGGGGTGAAGGACAGGAGGTGTTGGAAAATCTACCTCCATTGTCGCAAGCTGATCAGAGGGGGTTGAATGAATATGAAATATGTGCAAGACAACTAGATTTACATTACTTGCCAAAGATTAGTACTATTATGGAAAGGTACCATTTTGGTTTGCGGGAGCAAGGGAAAGAGGAGAGTGTTGAAGAATATATTACGGCTTTACGGAAGTTGGCTTCAAGTTGTAAATTTGGGGCGTTGGTAGAAGAAAGGATTAGAGATCCGTTTGTGCTGAGGTGTTGCAGTGATAAAGTGAGGGACGAACTCTGGCTAAAGGACGAGCCACCGTTGGATGAGGTTGTTAGTATTGCAAAAAGGGTAGAGCATATGTTAAAGTGTGTTGGAGAACTAAGTAAAGCACATAAAGAAGACAAGGTCAGTGTAAAAGCACAAGAAGTGGAGTGTCAAGTCATACAAAAAGATGAGAAGAAAAAAAAGTATGAGGGTGTCCGTGAGAAAGGTGCTGTAATAGAAAATAGTGCAGAAAAGACACAGGGCAATAGGAGGTTTGCAACACCTTTTCAAGGAAATTGCTACAGATGTGGAAGATTTGGACACATGGCTAATGCAAGTGAGTGTCCTGCTAATAGGATTACTTGTAATGTTTTCGGGAAAAGAGGACATTTTGGAAAAAATTGTAGGATGAGGAATAGGAGAAATAAAGGAAGTCAGTTTTCAAGTTAGTGAGAGTGAGGTGGAACATCCCTCTGAATGGGTTTTGGTGGGGGATGTTAGAGTCAAAATGAAATTTGATTCGTGCTCTCACATCACGTTTCTCTCAAAGGATTTTTTTATGAAGAATTTTCAAGGAAGGAAGAAACTGTTCAAACCTAATATTAAACCTATGGGTTATGGTGGGTTGCCAATTAAGCTATTAGGTTATTTTGATGACTGCATTGAGTACAATGGTAGGTTCACTGATGCTAGGATTTATGTTGCTGAGAGGGGTGATAATTTGTTGAGCCGGAGTCATCAAGCACGTTTGGGTGTCATTCTCAATCCTAATGCACATCCATCTGTTCAGGTACAATCTATTGAGGGTGACGAAAACAAGTTTGTGAGAGCTTTTGGTGAATTGTTCAGTGACACCTTGGGGTGTTTAAAGGGGTACAATCACCATATTAAGTTGAAACAGGGCGCAGTACCAGTTGTAGCAAAAGTTAGACGCATTCCCATTTGTGTCCAAGACGCTGTACAAAAAGAGATCGATAATTTGTTGTCCACTGGTGTTATACAGCCTGTAGAGGCAATGGAGTGGTTAGCTCCCATTGTTGTGGCACGTAAACCAAATAATGAAATCCGTCTATGTGTGGATCTTCGTGCCTTAAATAAAGAAGTGGTGGTTGACAAGTTCCCACTTCCCAATATTGAGGAATTAGTATCATCGTTGGATGGTGCTTGTTATTTTACCACTCTGGATATGGCATCAGCATACCATCAGGTTCCGTTGAGTAAAGAGTGTCAAGAATTAACGGCTTTTATTACGCCAATGGGGGCCTTCAAGTTTTTGCATATGCCGTTTGGGCTGGTTTCTGCGGCCTCAGTATTTCAGAGGATTATGGAAGATCTTTTTAAAGGCATTTCAGGCGTAAAGTGCTACCAGGACGATGTATTAATATGTGGGAGAGACGTGAGAGAACATGATGAGAGGGTGCATGCTGTGCTTAAAAGGATGCTTGATGCTGGGTTATCTCTTAGGCGAAGCAAATGTAAATTTGGAGTCACTGAACTGGATTATTTGGGTCATCATATTTCACGGCAGGGGGTGAGTCCTAAAAAGGATTTGGTGGACACTATCGAAATGTTAAAAGAACCATGTACAAAAGATGAGGTTTCTTCATTCTTAGGTATGGCAGAATTTTATAACAAATTTATACGAAATTTTGCAGATAAGACAGTAAATCTAAGGAAGTTGATGTGTAAGAATGCAGAGTTTGTTTGGACGGAAGAGTGTGGTACAGAATTTAAACAAGTAAAAAATGATCTCAGGAATGCACCAAACTTACAAGCTTTTGTACCTGGGAATCCCACTTTCATTGTTACTGATGCAAGTATAAAGGGGCTGGGTGCTCTTCTTTTTCAGATCAGGAAGGGCCAAGAGGTGCTAATAGCTTGTGCTTCAAGATGCTTGAAAGGGGCAGAGATAGGGTATTCTGTTATAGAGAAGGAAGCGTTGGCAATTTTCTGGGCCATAAACAAGTTCAGAAAATTTGTGTGGGGATCTTCTTTCGTAGTCAGGTCTGATCATAAACCCTTGAAAGAAATTTTTGAGAAGAAGGGTTTGGACTCAATTTCCTCAAGGATCAGGAGATGGGTCATTTCCTTACAGGAGTATAACTTCATGTTTGAATACATTCCGGGAAAGACAAATGTAACGGCAGACTGTCTGTCGAGATTGGTGGAGGTGGTAGAGAATGATAAATCTCAGGATGAAAATGATCAATGTGATGCTGAGTGTGGCATAAGAGTTTGTGATGTTACGCTGGGGGCTATAAAGGAAGATGAATGGAGGGATGAGTTGCAAAAGGATAGTGAATTGTGTTCTGTGATGTCTCTTTTGGAACAGCATAAGTCTCGAAGTCTGGTTAAACCTTGGTCGTTAGTTGCGAATGAGTTAGCCGTTGTTGATGGTGTTCTAATGAGGGGCACAAGAATGATTCCCCCATTGAGTTTGAGAGAAGTCATCGTGAACATGGCTCATGAAGGGCATATGGGCATTTCTAAAACCAAAGAGCGCATCCGTCAGGATTTCTGGTGGCCTGGATTAGATTTGATGGTGGAACGTACTGTTAGGGAGTGTACACCTTGTCAAGCTAGTGATAAGGTGCTCAAACCAAGATGTTCACCTATGGTTTGTAGAAGTTTACCAAAATGTCCATGGGATGAATTAGCTATCGATATTGTGGGGCCATTGCATGGAGAACATCAGACTCCTTACCTGTTGGTGTTGCTGGATTTGTATTCACGATGGGTGGAGGTGAGTTTGGTGAGAGAGATCACTTCTCAATCTGTGATCAGTTTTTTAGAATCTGTGTTCAAACACGAGAGTTTTCCTAACTCTATTCTTTCTGACAATGGTCCGCAGTTCTGTTCTGCTCAGATGGAGGAGTATTTTGTAAAATGTGGAATTGTACATAAAAAAATTGCTTTATATCATCCAGAGGCGAATGGTGCTTTGGAGAGATTCAACAGGACTTTAAAAGAGAGTATACAATTAGCAAAGGTAAACTGTTTAGATTGGAGAAAAGAACTGCAGGGTCGTATAACAGCTTACAGGTACACTCCTCATGCATCAACGGGGAAGACTCCTTTTGAACTGCTCAGGGGAAGGTCTCCAAATACTTGTTTGTGTCCTGGCTGGATGGTTGCTGGGAAGGGTTTGAAAAACAATGGTATTGGGGATTGGAGAGACAAAGAAGTGTCTCTGCAAAGCAAAAGGAAGATTTATGTTGATAAAAGGAATAATGCGAAAGTTAAAAATTTTAAGGTTGGAGATAAGGTAAAGGTCAAAGCTCCTGTTGGGTGTCAAAATATACCTCTCCAAAAACTATCATTAAGCTGTTTAAAAATGCTGTCAAGACGGATGATGGTCGCATCTGGAATCATAGTCGTGTAGCACATTTTGGGGGGTGTGGTGTGGCCGACAGGAGAGATGATACTTCTTATCGTTTTCCCTCTGACATTGATTTAAGGTCTGGTAATACTCGTAGGAGTGTCAGAACACGCAGGTTTCCTTTACATTTGCGTGATTTTGTGTATTTCTTTCTACCTTTTTCTTTTTTTTTTTTTTTTTTCTTTCTGTTCAAATGTGTTTTTTGTTCTCATGTTACTTCTGTTCTAATGTAAAGAGGAAGAAGTGTAATGATGTAACATGGCTCCATGCCAGAACACTGGGCATGGAACCAGCTTGTTCTGAGGTTCTGTGATGAGGGTTCTCTGGATGACAGTTGATATGCTGGCTGTTGGTTGAGGCTGTAATAAATACCTCCTACCACATATCTTCATCTGGTGTGGATTCATTTTATTACAAATTGTGCATGTGAAAGAGAGTTGTAAAAATTTATCAAAGGTTGCCGGGGCTTACAGTGGGCATTGTTGAGGACTAACACCGGGAGGCTGACTGAATGAAAAACTTGCTTCACCAGCCCGTGGGTCGTAGCACAGTCTAACTAAGTGAGTTAACCTTGCTCTTACTCGCGTCACTCTTAAAGCTAAGTGACAAAATGGAGGTATGGCTAGTGAAATTGAAATGACTGATGGGAGTCAAGAGACGGAATGGGACCAGCTTTAAGGCATTCTGGGAATTGTAGTGTGAAGTGTATGTGTGCATTGTGTAATCATGGAAAGATGGGGGTTTCCCCCAGCCAAAGTTTTTGGGAGAGGAACCTGGATGAGCAAGAGCAAGTATGGAAGAAAAGAGGACAGGCAAGAAATTACAAGTGGACATATGAATTCTTGGAAAAATAATAAGAAACTTGGAACAAATTTTGTTGGAAAGTAAAGCATGAGAATGGCGCTCAGGGGCTAAGAGTGCAAAAATGTCTGAAAATATATATATATATATATATATATATATATTTTTTTTTAATGTTTTTGAAACATTTATAGAATGGATATAGCGTCCCTGTTAAGCCTGTAAAGTGCAAGGGCTTAAAAGTGTGGGGTGGACACATGGACAAAAAAATGAGCACAGCTGTTAAAAAAAAACAAAAAAACTGTAATTCAGTCATTTCATTCAAGCCATTATCTACAGTATTGAAGTAAAGTATCAAATAAGCTTCCTTTCACTTTAGACTCACATCAAGGTTACCTCCTCTATGGTTGGATCCCACATCTGCCAGAACGGCCCAGTGGAAATCATTTTCTGTGTGGTGTTAATAAAATGGTTGACTAGGGAAGCGGTGGTAACTTTGCACCTTATTCTGGGCTTGTGCTGAGTAATCCTTTGACAAATCTCTGTTAGTTTTTTCTATATAAAGCTTTGCGCACTGGCATATGACCCCATAAACCACATTTCTAGTTTTACAGTTTGAAAATGCATTATGTTTCCACTTCTTATTCTTGTGAGAAAACTCGCACGCAGGAAACATTGTACTCAAACTTGAAACAGAGAGTGTCCCTGATGGGTGCTTATTTTTTACCTTCATTTTTTGGTGCTCCCCCTTGTGTTTTCCCTTTGGAGAGGGGCTGTGAAATGAATCGGATGATAGACACATCATTTTGATTATTACAAATGTTGCAATGTCTGCAATGTTTTTACCAAAACTAATGCAGTGATGTATGTTAAAATGTTTGTGGACGGACAGTACTTATGTAGGTTACTTTGTTGTTGATTTTCAGATAATTGTGGTTTCTTCTTTTTGTAACTGTGTTTTATGAATTGATTATAAAATATGTTTCATAATGGATGTTAATCACTTTGAGTCACGTGTTTTTTTTATACAAAATAATACTTTTAAAGAGTTTGGTCAGCACTGGCACCTTTTTTGTTGCATGAACTTTCTAAAAGTGGCATTTTCAGACTTCTAATTTAAAATAAAATCTGACTTTACCATAAGTTGTGATTTCAAATTGTGATTCCAGAGACATCAAACTCCAAATTTCTATATTTTCCCAATTGTAAGTTGCACTTAAAGATTGCTTCAAGGTAATACCAATGTTAACCTATTAAAGAGATAGGCCTTGCAATGATGAATAATGACTTTCAATACCAGGACATGTTAAACTTAAAAGTGCATGTCCAACTTTTTAAATACACTGCTCCCTACATTTGGGGCAAGCCAGATCCTACTTTAGGGGTGACCTATATGTAATAGAAAGGAAGGTTTAGTCCTGGCTATTAGGTGCCTTTTCAGAGTCCAAATAGCAGTTTAAAACTGCACACATGCTCTGCAGTGGCCGGCCTGAGACATGTTTAAGAGGCTACTGTAGTGGGTGGCACAATCAGGGCTGCGGACCCTCTAGTAGAATTTAATTTACAGTCCCTGGGCACATGTAGTGCACTTGACTAGGGAATAACAAGTAAATTAAATATGCCAAGTGTAGATAATCCAGTGTGACAGTGTTTAGAGTACAGAGCACTGGCACTTTAACACTGGTTAGCAGTGGTAACGGACACAGAATCCTAAAGACAGCAAGAATTAATTCAGCAAAAAGAGGAGGTGGAAGACAGAAAGCCTGGGGTTCACCCTGCAGAGAGGGACAGGTCCAACAGATATATATGGAATTAATTCAAATATAGAAATGGAATAAGAATCTGAACTTTGGATTATTTATGAACTGAAAATATTGTGCATCTTGAGATTTACTACTAGGAATTCAAGTTTAAAACCCATTAGGATCAACCAGTAGTGCTCAAGGAGGACACTATCCGGTGGCAGGAACAGCGCTGATGAACACTGCCTTGAAAGCTGTAACTCATCTACCAATTTACTGCTTACAACCGCACAATATTGATATCAATAAATAACAGCATTGTACAATTTAACAACAGTAGATAAACCTTCTCTAAACAGAGAAATTATATTGTATCCATAGTGATATCAATCATAATATTAGTGCTAAGATGTATATATTGTTACCACTTTAATGTCATTTGTTATCTGTCACATTATTGGTGGGGTCGTGGATAATGGGGACAAAATATTTCTGCAAATTTTAAAAAATGTGGAATTCATCTGTTTTGCGTCTGCAGACTGTAATCAGGATTGCTTCATTACCAAGCAAGTGGAAAAAAGAGAAAGAGCATTGTGAGGGACTAGGCAATGGAATTGGCTAAATATCATTGCGAGAATATAAATGTATTGCTCTGGCCCCTAACATTGCTATTGAAACAACTTTAATTGGAGGGGTGGCTATGTGCAGGGCCTGCCTGCAAGGTACTCCACATAAAGATTCTCTTGCTGGAGAACTTGCTTTGATAGAGTGGCAGGAGATGGACAGTGTAATTAACTTAATGCTATTAACATTAAGATGTTTACATAATCTGGTCCCTGACAGTGCAGGACTGCACAAGAATTCCTTATTCTGTTCATTCTTCATTTTGAAGAATAAGGATTTTTCGCTCTGGAGACAAGTGTGTTTTGTAAGTCGTTATATGAGGATGAAAAGCTTCTGAAAATCGCCAGAGCTGCCTTAAGCTTTGCATTGTTTTATCATTAATTGGGGAAAAAGAAATTTGCCCAAATGTGTCTGCACTTATAAACAAAACTATGTAACCGTAGTCGGAGTACAAGGGGTTACATCGGTATGAACCAAATGAATAATATTAGATAATCCTTGTTACTGTTTGGCCAGTTGTTTTCCTCTGTAATGTGACTAGAGCATTCAATCTATGAGGCAGTACACAACGATCCCTACTTATTTTGTCTCTAGTATGATGATGAATCAAGGAATCTGACCTTTGGACTTTAGTAAGTAAAAGATGAAAATTGGTTTATTAATGCACATGTTCCAAATAACATCTTTACTCGGGACACACCTATTGCCACTTACAAAAACATATGCTTGTGTGACAGGTGTTAAGGTGCATGGCACATAGTTGTGTTGCATGCCTGTGTTGTTAAATAGTCTGGGTGATCCATGTGGAACATTTATAACGAATGTCTTCATGTTGAAAATATATGTAACCTTTGTTTTGTTTTTGCCGCTGCACTTACAGCATCTCAAGATTGGTTCGTTGAAGGACCCTTTGCTCGATGATCATGGAGACTTCAACCGCATGTGCATAGCTATGAAAAAGATTGGCCTAGATGACACTGAGAAGCTCGATCTCTTCCGTGTAGTGGCTGGCGTACTGCACCTCGGAAACATTGACTTCGAAGACACTGGCAGCACCTCAGGTTAGATGAACCTATACCTTATTTCCCTTTTTTAAATTCTTCTTTGTTGATGGATACCAATGTTTTCTTATCATAATACTTATTACATATCTTGTAGAAGATAAAATGTATAGTTAATTACGTATGTGGTTTTTCCGCAACTGTTCTCAAGTATCCACTCTTTAGATTATTCTTGTGTCCTTTTGTGATAAGGGACCAAACGTTCTCAAAAAATGATTTTAAAATGTAAATTGGTGATGTGCAATCTCCCCATCGTGCACCATAATTTGGAGCACTGTGGCGCTACCACACACCAGTTTCTTATTTCTGTTATGGAGGAATACATTTTCAACACTTCCTGATTCTCAGAATGCCACTCTGATTGCAGGCTTGTGATTCATGTACGGTTTCCAGATCCTTGTGACGCAGGAATTCAGTGCTTCAGCCTTGTGTTCACATTTTTAGCAGGTTAGCCCATTTTATTCACTCCCTTATGTGGCCACGCTCAACCAGACTGTGACGGTGCATTGCTAGGGTTTACACACGAAACATGACCCTTGGGTTATGACGTCATTGTAACCCCTCTATAATTGCTCCAGTTGGTGCATCTCAGTGTGCTCCACCTATTGAGTACCATGAAAACTGCATCCCTCCTTAACCTTGGATTGAAAACAGAATAACAGAACAAAAACAGTTCCAAACGTTTAACACAAATTAAGTGTTTCTCAAAGATATCAGTCACGACCATGGACCACCCTGGCTTCACAGCAGGGATAGAGAGTCCTAGTCTGTCACAAAGTCTCTAAGATGCTGTGACGAAGTGGGGTTGGCCCAGAGACAGTATCGCAGGCCTCCTCCTCATTGACTCAACTGCAGGGGTTCCGGGCGGACTCTGGGCACTGGTTCTTCTGAGGAGGCTAACCTCGGACTGGGGCCTGAGGGCACAGCTGGTGAGGAGGTGACAGGGAGGGGGGGTTTCAGCACCTTGGCAATGCCAGGACCTCTTGGGGTCCAAATTGTCCTCCCAGCTGTTACTGCCTCTGGACAGCTCGGAGTCCACCATTTCATCACTCAGTCCACTGTTCACTTTCTGGAAATAGAAAATGGCCCTTGTGACTGACTCTCCTCGCTGTCTGGCTTTGACCATTGTCCCTTTTATAGCTGTCACTTTTCACGGGGATGGCTCAAAAGGTAACCTGGACTTTCTGGCACGGTGCTGGTCACACAAGCATTAAGTCGCCAGAGTGAAGCTGCCGTGGTCAGGGCTCTCCTGCTTTTTGAGACGTA
Source organism: Pleurodeles waltl (assembly GCF_031143425.1). Lineage (NCBI taxonomy): Eukaryota > Metazoa > Chordata > Amphibia > Caudata > Salamandridae > Pleurodeles > Pleurodeles waltl. Next base: position 1,397,894,843 of record NC_090444.1, on the reverse strand, counting down.
CTCATCTTGTGTTGGTCTCCCAAGTTTCTCACAGGTTATGAGGTTTTGGGTGCTCCACCCAACTAGGGTGATATGGAGTTACATACTGGGCTTCTCACCCGTGCCTGCTGGGGCCTAGAGTTGGGGTTCACATGGTACTCTCTCAAAAATGAGTAAATATTCTGCCTCTCTGCAGTGGCTATTAGGATCATTTTTGTGATTGCCTCATACATCTATCTACTTCCCCATATGCTTGAGGCCACCATGGGGTGATGCACTTGTGCTTTTGGTTCCATGAGACTAGGTATTCGGTCCACTCATGTGTGTTGAATGGGGGACCATTGTCTGTATGCAGCTCATTGATCAGACCTTGCATCGCTATGATCTTCTCCATCTTAGGAATCGTAGGTTGTGGAGGTGGAGGCTGCTATCTCCACCTCCCGATATGTGGAGAAGTCATCAATCACCACTAATGTGTGTGCCATCTGGGAGGCTACTGAAGTCTGCACTTACCCGCGGCCCTGGGGAGGTGGGGCCTTTTTCCATGATGATGGGTGCCGGAGTTTCAAGGGGGTTTCTGGTGTGACATGCGGTGCAGGCATTTACTGCGGCTTCCAAACTCTGGTCCCGTCCCAGGAACCATACTTTGCAGCAGACCCTGTATTTGGTTTTGACCATCCCCTGGTGAGTCTTGTGGGCTAATTGGATGGCCTGTTGTCATAAGCTATGAAGTAGGACTATTCTTTGGCCTGTTATCAGGCACCCTGCAGCTGTCACTGTGAGCTGGTGTCTTACATGGTGGAGGCTCTGCAGGGTCAGCCTGAGCTCTTGTGTTCCCTGTTCTGAATGAGTGTTGAGAATCTTCCAATGGTTAGTTTGTACGGCAGTGATTATCAACCGGAGGTAATTATTCTGTTCAGTGGTGAGCACAACATCCCTCAATGACATCAGGAGAGGTTTGGAATAGTCAAACACCAGCCCAACATATTCGTTTGTGTTGTGTGTCCTGGAATTCTTGGGAGGTAGCCGGTCTTAGCTGCAGCAACAGAATCCTCTGGGTTATGTGTGCCAGGCTGGTACAACGAAAAATCGAATTCCTGCAGCTGCAGGATCAACTTTTTGATCCATTGAGGTGGTTTTGATGCTGACCCTTGAAAAAGTGGTATTAGTGGTTTGTGGTCTATGTATACTTGGAAGGGTTGTCCATATAGGTATACATAGAAATGATGGCACCCCCAGTGGATCGCAATGGCCTCCCTCTCGATTTGGGAGTACTTTTGCTCGGTGGGCATGAGGGTGCGACTCGTGTAGGCAACAGAGGTCCAGTTCCCACAGTCTTGGAGCTGGGACAAGACAGATCCTAGGCCTGTGGTTTTAGCATCAACTGCAACCACTTATTCTCTTTTTGGGTCAAAGAATACCAGTGTGGTGTAAGTGGATAGTGCTGCTTTGATGATCTGGAATGCTTGTTCTGCTTGGTCGTCCCACACACATGGGGTTAGATGTTTTTGTGAGATCATGCAGGGAAGCTAGTAAGGTTGGAGGGGTTCTGCATGAAGTGTCTGCAGTACGTTACCATGCCTAGGAAGTTTTGCACGTAGGACACCGATGTTGTGGTTGCTGCCTCTTATTATTGTGTACTTTATTGAAGTCAAGACCAACACCTTCTCCTGAGAACCATTGGCTGAAAAAGTTGATGTTGTCCTGCAAGAATTTGCACTCCTCACAACGTTAAACCTTTGCTCCAGTATTACTGGAAGACTGCTCAAAGGTGAGAAATGTAATATTCTAGTCTGGGCGCGTGGACCTGACTGTCATCCCTCATGTTGAGGACTCCAGGCAGTCCAGCGAGTACGGTCTGTATGATTTTCTGAAAAACCTCTCTGGCTCTTCAGATTCCAAAATTGAGCATGGTGTATCTCCTAAGGCTGACATGGGTAGGAAAAATAGTATTCAGTTGTCGTTCTGGGTAGAGGGGATCTGATGGTATTCTGACCACATCTTCATCCTAGAGAACAATTTGGAACCGGCTAGTTCTGCCATTATGTCATTGAGCGTGGGGGTGAGATGGCGTTGTCACATTGGGTACCCTCATGTCGACACAGATTCAAACAGCGCCTAGTTTTTGGGGTTTCTTTGCAAAGACAGTTGGGGAAACTGGGGGTGGACCCCACAACATTCTCTATAATGCAAGCGGAGCACCACTGGCTCGATGGAATTGTCTGTATGGAGCTTGAGTGCAGGCCCTTTTAGACAACCAGTTTCTTTGAATAATGGTGCAAACTTCTGTATCAGACTGTTGATCGTGCTGGAGTGGATGTGGAAGGTGATACGGATGACACCCAGGTCTTGAGCAGTCCAGCAGCTGATCAGAAAATCACTGCCTTCTCTGAAGATGTACATTTTTGTTTGAGTGTTGGTCTCCTGATGGTGGATATTTGTGCGGATTATGCAGGTCGGTTTGAGAGGCTTGTTGTTGTCAAAAGTGAAACATTTTATGTTGGTGCAGCTTAGTTTAGGTGGTGTTGGTAGTTTATGGATAATTTCCGCCACCATAAGGTTTATTGACGCCTCTGTGTCAATCAGCGTGGTGACAGACTTGCTACGGATGGTGACTTTGCACCTGGGGGATATGTGGGTTGAGGTGTGGTGCAGCTCTATGGCATGTACCACTTGGATTGTCTCTTGATCATCGTCATCCATATTGCTTCCACCTGTGGCTTCGGGGAGGGCATTTTCTGGGCAAACTTACCTTGGGCCTGGAGACATGCTTTGTGTGGTTTTGGAGTGGCAGACTTTGGAGGAATGTTTCATTTTGCCACAGGCACCGCACTTCTTTCCTTTTGCAGGGCAGTACCCTAGATGTGGGAAGGGAGCACTTCACCACCTGCTGGGTCGTCCAACTGGTTTGGGTCTTAGTGTTTCTGTCTTGGAGTTGCGGGACTCTTAGGTGATGGCATTGACAGGTTCCGTCTTTATTGGCTGTTTCAGGGCTGCTTCCATGTGCGCTGCTCACACTTTGGATAGCTCCTTGAAGCATCCTAAAGACAATATTTCTCTAATGGACATGTTGGCCACTTGCAATATTTGTTCCCTCAGCTTTACTGATGCACACCCTTGGATAAATTGTGCTCAGATTTCGTTGTGTTCATCCTGTAGAGTACATGTACTGGGCAGCTCCCGCAGTTGGGCATAGAAGACATCCACTGATTCTTCCAGCTTAGGACGGGCATGCCGCTGTAGGAACAGTTCATAATCTGAATTTGCGAAGTGTTTGAAGTGCCCTGTGATGGCATTTTTTTAGGGTTGTGTAGGTGCGAGTGGGCCTCCTTCTAAAGTGTTTTTGGAGATTTTGTGCCCATCTGCATCACCAAAATGGAGCAGAAGTCGGTGTTTCCATTCATCTCCTGCCAAAAAGTAGACTCCCAGGTGCTCTATCCATGCTTTGCAGCATGCAGCTTACATAGGAGGCAAGCCAGTGTCTTGAAATGATTTCCAGCACAGGAACTGAAGCCAAAGTGGGTGGAGTCAGCACATACTGTTGGGGAATGGAGGCCTCGGATGAAAGAGGTGCACTAGTAGAGCTCGTGGTGGTCAGCCCTGCTTCCTACAGGGCTGTGACAGTGTGCTTGGGCATTGGCATGCCCTCCAGCTGAGAGATGGCCAAGGGTTGACAGGAAAATGCAATCCCCACCAAAAGGGTGCCGTGGAGCTGATGTCCAAAAGCGGTGGGCATGATGGCAGGCTGTGGAAAACGACCCGCACTGGGATCAAAGCCTTCAGAATGCAGCCATACATTTTTTAATTTAGGCAACTTCATAGAGGGCTGGAGAGTGTCTCCACATTTCTCCTTTGTTGCCGTGGGCCTGTGCTGCATTAATACATGCCCCTTATACCTTGAGAGCTGGGCCTTGTGGCTCATTGGGTGGGTTGGTTGGAGGCCTGGGGTCAGGTGAGCGTCATGCATCATGCCCGGCAAAAGGAAACCTCCCGCTTTGAGGCGAATGAGCCGGGTGAGGGGGGGCTGCAGCAGCATTCACCAGAGGAGGGGTTGTGTGCTTCTTCTGGAGGCAGTAATTCAGCCTCTGGAGGGGGGGGCGGTCAGCCATGCTTGGGGGGAGGCACACACCAGCGATAGCAGAGTAGTGCTTAGGATTTGGCCGCTGGCTGGGAAGGCAGTTGCTCTGTGCAGGGGACAGCATGGAGTCAATGCGGCTCAGGCAGCACTCACCCAGGAACCAGGTGAGTTGCATGAGAGGGACCCACGGCATATGGTCAACTCCCTCGTCGCCAATGTGGTGGCCTATGGCGCCGGGGTACATGCTGATTAATAACAACATGGACACACTGATTACTGTTACAGGCTAACTGTGTCACACAAGGTTAGCCCTTTTTATTCACTCCTCTACATGGCATTGCTCGACCAAATTGTGTTGGTGCGTTGATGGGTTTTGCACTCTAAACATTCACTTGGGCTATGACGTCACTAACTCCTTCATAGTTGCTTCTGTTGGTGTATCTCGGTGTGCTCCACCTATCGAGCACCATGAACACTTAAATCCACACTACTAGATTAATGAGGTTTATAAGCAGAATGCCCTTGACTGAAGCACCATATTTTGGTTGACAACTGGTGACCCTAACTCGAGTATAGTATCACTTGTCTTTTTTAAATATCTCATGTTCTGAATCACATAATGTAATGCCTCGAATAACCATTCCTTCTTTATCTTTTTAAAAGATCGTAATCATTATAGGGAAGGAATCACATCGCTTGGCATTCAGAAATGTCAAAATTGATTTTATTATCTAAAACAAATATTTGACACACTTCTGTGTTGTTTCCTTAAGGAGGCTTGCGTGACAAAGTAAAATCACAGATGTCAGTTTCCCTCAAATGTACCCCCTGTATTTCTAAAGTTGGTTGGACTTGGTGCCTCTCTCCCTACGAGTGCAGCGTCTGTCTCAATTAATAATATATTTGTGCATCAAGGTCGCATCCTCTTGTTGCTCCTCTGCTTTCTTCTGGTCTTATCACCTCTGTACCATTTTCTACTCTCTCTGGTGTCTTCTTTTGAGTTTACTCTTCTGCTCTCTTCTCCAGTCTCCTTCCCTCCACCCGGTTACTCTCTGCTTCACTCTACCTATCCTAACTCTGCTTTGCTTCTCTACTCTGCTTCTAGGCTCTCTCCTCCAGTCTCCTTGCCTCTGCTCTGCTTTGTTAAGTCGATTTGTAGAGCTCTGTAATCTCCTGTGAGGGTACCCAGGCACTGAGCAGAAGTCTAGGCATGAGGCTCTTGCAGAATTATTTGAAGCATGAGGTCTTAAGCTTCTTGTGGAACTTAGGTAGCAAGGAGGAGGCTTTAATATGTTGTGGGGGGTTGTTTCATGTTTAAGGTGCTATGTAGGAGATGTGGTAGGTGGGTGCTAGTGACAGTGAGGCTGAGATGGTCTTGGGTGTACATTAAGAGCAGTATGCAGCTGCATACTATGTAATAGAAGTGACCAGTGAGTGTTAGAGAGCTTTTAGGAGTTGTCGGTTACCTGTTTGCTTCACATTTAGACATTTGGTAATGTTAAGAGAACAAAACCATGTCCTTAATTTTTTTTTGTTATTTGATATGCACCTTATGAAATACTGAGTTTTCAGATGTTGTCATTTCGATATCACATTTCTTTTCCCCTACACAAAGAAGGTATCTAGAAAAGATATCAGAATTTAGCAACATTAATTTCTGAGAGCATCAGTACATTTTGCCAGTTGAAAATGAATGCTATGCAAGAGAGTGGAGCAGGAAAGTGATAAGGCTAATTCTTTAACTTAAAAGATGGACAAAAAGAATAAATAGTATTCTGCCATTAGTCCGTTTTGTAAACTTTTATCACGAAGACTTAAAAAAGAAGAAAGTTCGAGTGCCTCCAGGTTAAGATGTTTTAATATAGGAAAGAAAGCCAGGCTAACGACTGACCTGAGTACCAAATGTCTAGGGGCCACTTTGGACCCAAGTTGTGAACAACGTGGAGCAAGTGAGAGCAGTGGATGCTAGGTGATTGAAGGGATCTGAAAGAAATTACTGTCATAGAACCCGAGGCCCTTTCATGCTATTCAGCCATAAAAACAGAGATTTAACATTTGTTCTATACACTGTCCAAACGCCTCTAGTCCATAAGTGCATTACCAACGGATCTGACTGTACCACACATCGAATCTCTAGATGCTTAATCAGGTTGGACGGATATTATGTTATGTTGCAATACTTAGCAGGTAAAAGAATATATTGACTGACTGCTTGACGTGTGGAGAGTACCTGCCAAGCTGTGGCTCAAACTGGCCCTTGATGTAACACAACAGGTTAGTGGGGTAGGAGAAGATGGGAGATTAGTGTTATGATTTGGATAATTAGCACATCACATTGGTGGTGGTAGAAATAGTCAATCTAGCTACCGTGAAAATTCAGATAGAATTCTTAAGAGACACTTTCAGGGAGAAAGGTAAGCCATATACTCTGGTAGCAGAAAATGGCATGCAATTAACTTCAGGAAACATGGCCAAGTTCCTTCATGAAAAGTATGTCAACGGCTGGAGGACTTTATTTTTATCTCAGGACAAATTGGATGGTTGAAAGAATAAGCAGGGTAGTAAAGGAACGATTTACTTAGCATATGTGAATGGTGTACCTGGGAAGGAATCTATTCACATCATGATGTGGACATATCGCACCACCCCGATATTTCTACCAGGCATATTGTGTTTTGTCCCCCTCAAAGGCAGAATGTCATGTACCACTTGTCACACCTATGGATCAATGTCAGAAACCAGTGAACGTATTGTAATGTTACACCAGGTGTATTCTAAATGGCCCACCATCGCCTTTCCCTCTCGCTTCTTCTAATTTCACTGTCCCTGCTCTAGTCATCTACTGCTTTCTCAAGACAGAATGTTGATAAACGTTAACTGACAAACAGGGCTCACGCCATCTACATGTGAGTAGATGGCGTCTACCCACTATTTTCACAGGGTTGATGTCCTCTAATCTGCCATGAGATTGGGCCCCACAGAAATCTGCTAAACTTGTCCCAGTGTACTTTTCAGACACCAAGACACTTTCAGCAGCGGCTGCTTGTTGTCTGCTTTCCTTTCGAGCAGCAATGTGCAGGTGGGGGAAGGGTTATCAGATTCCAGCTGGACTTATAACAAGGCCAAAGTTAAGGGACCATCAGGCTTCCTTTTGTTCCAGTGTCCTGGCTGGGAGCTATCTGGAGCCTCACGCCTAAATGCAAATGAAATGGAGGGGGGAAAGAGTCACACAGTTTGTTATTACTTCACATGTAGTTAAGAGGCATGCATTTGACTTTGGTCAGTCCCTGTATGTAAGAGATCTGTATGCATAGTAAGAATGTCAGATGTTTTAGTCTGTCTCAGTATTTACACAAATGACCATTGAAATACTAGTATTTTGTTTTATTTCTTTCATAGCACTCTAGCGCTGCTTATCCCAATGCAGGGTGTCAGAGCACTTTATATTGCATGTACACATTATACATTGACAATCATATAGATAGTAAATCAATGTACAGGATGAGTTACATGAAACTTCAAGGTTTGCAAGGTGTGGGAGCCACGTGCCCTTCATAGCTCACTGTGCTATATTAGGAGGATTACAATTTATGAACTGCTAGTAACAAAGGGATCTCTGTGTTAAAAGTAGCAATCCACTTTACCTACCTGCATTATATAAAAATCTCTCATCTGTATATTACATGATGTTCTTTGCAGAAGACACAGTAACCCTCAATGCTACTTTCAGTCAAACGGGGACTGAACAAAACACAGATCTTTCCAGCACCTCCAGAGTTATCTTATTATTATTCCCTGAGATTTACTGGGCACAGATAGATCTTTGCAGCAGGTGCCTTAACATCATAGGATATTTTAAAATGCAGACTTTGCTGCAACCAACTAAGCAGAACGGATTTCTCCTTGTTGCCAATTTCTTTGTGGCAGCGTTTTAAAAAATAGATATATAATTTGATGCCCAGATTTTGCTTTGGGTTGCATCACTTGTTTTGCACATCCCAATACAAAATCTAATTTGTTAAATACTGTAATGCACTCAAATGTACTCATGATAGACCTGCTAAACGCGTAATATCTTAAGATCTGATGTGACTGCTTGTGATGTCATGGTTTGTGATGCCACTTCCTGTGATTCCATGTGCAACGTCGCGCACCGTGATGTCACACAAGCTGTTGTAATGCACCATGATGTCACTTGCATACTGTCTAACTAGGTCAGACCCCCAATTTCTTCTTTTAGAATATGTGCCTGCTCACAAAGGTTAGGCAACTGGTAGTTGGAAATGCGAGGCTCCTTCTGTGAGGCATTAAGATGGTGCTCCCTTTCTTCAATAAACTACCCACGCACTTCTACCGCTGTAATTATTACAAAAAAAGATAACATGGCCTGTAGGATAAAAAGTGAAATGATTTTCTTATGATTGCTCTTACAATGTTTAGGCAGTACTCGGCAAATTCCCCGCCCCGATACTAATTTGTTCAGAACATTTGCCAGTAACGTTGAAGCTTGATCATCGTTTTGCAGGACATCTTTAGGTAGATATATATGACTAAGATGTGTGGAGACTTGGTTTTACTTTGATAATTGGAGCTGCTCACTATTTTGGACATTACTATGATTTATTATTTGAAGTCGTTTGTTGATTTGCTCACCAGGTGGATGTACCCTGAAGAACAAATCCAGTCAGTCTCTGGAATGCTGCGCGGAACTGCTGGGGCTTGACCAGGGCGATCTGCGTGTGAGTTTAACCACTCGAGTCATGCTCACAACAGCAGGGGGCACCAAAGGCACGGTTATCAAGTAAGTAAGCTTTTGCTGAGTTACCGCTGCAATGAGAATGGAAAAGAAGGCATGTTTACGAGCGCATCTCGCTGATCAAGGCGCCCTTTGGGAGAAAGGGGCGCCCTCGTTTTGACCTCCACCTCTGACTGACACATCTATTGAAAAAGGCTTCTCTTGGCGCGCCCTCTAAAAAGTTGATAATGCAAGCGAGCTTTCCGTGCTGCGAGGTTTCGTATTTTTTAACCAACAATTTCAGTCAGTTTGACCCTTGTCCCTCTCTGATTGCTATTTTGGTCGCAATCATGAAATGTAACAGATACCCGACGAGGGGATAACTTCCTGTCACTACTAAAGTCAAGTAAATGACTCAGTGCGTCCAGGGCGATCTCATTAGCATCACCGAAGGACGTAGACGTGTGCGCAAAGGTCATGTGATGTGCACCTTCATTGCGGCAGCAGGATTCCAGTCACACGGAAAACAAGGGCACGCCCTCGCAGGGCTGCGCGGGGGACTTCTTGCCGGCATGCACCTGTATGTACTGTGCACGCAGCAGCGCTCTATATTGATTCTAGGGTTGCCATATGGCACTAATTTCACCGGCCCAGAAGGCGATTTGCTGCTTACAACTGTAGGAAAAAAATCACGAAACACTTAAAAATCTGTCTTTTTCCACTTAAAAAGATAAACTTAAAGCGGCACCTACAAAATGGGTACACATCAAAAGAATGGTAACGCTTTCTATACAGTTCCGAAATAGTCTGTGCAGCTAAGAATGACAGAGGAATTTTCACAAACAGCTGTTCCTATATCAGCTCCTTGCTCTTTCCAAGACTTCAGAGCACAAACAAGTGGCAGCTTTTTTTTTCTTCTCTGCGACAGGTGGCAACGCCTGCTTGATCCCGTGCATCATCACTTCCCTTCTGACAATGGCGTAACTTTTTGGTGATGACACGCAGGGTGGCGGAGGATGGACCTCATAACGGGCTGCACTTATCACGAGACACTGCAGCGATTGTCACCCTTCAAAGATTGCACGTTTGACCCAGAGTCTTTCTATGTTTGTACATTTTAAGCAGCAAACCTTCGATGACATGCAGTCTTCCACGATTTGTTTCGGTTGTACATATGAACAAAAACAATATTTTAGACGGGGCTTTATTTGGAGGTGTGCAAATTTAGACGAGCAATAAATAGGTCTGGCTTGGCTCTAGCAACTAAAACACCAGCCGAGCCGTCAATATACTTGTGAGAATCGTGTAACAAACATCCCATTAAATATGATAAAGAGTCTTCAAAATGAAAAAAAAATGGATTTTCTTTTTTTTTTTAGAACTAATCATTTCTAAACATGAACTTATAAATAACGATGATGCCACTAGTGAGAGGCAAGGCAGTTGTCATGTATATTCTCAGCGTGTCCTAGGTTTTTATTAGGCAGGAAGCAATATTAAAGTCTATTACAGCTTTTGCAAGAGCGGTCTTCATGCGTTACACATCGTCAACTGATATATTTCAAGGCGCCCTCACGCGCAGTAAGAACGGGAAAAGAGGCACCGTGAAATGAGGTAATTGCGTAGGATTCCACAGTTTCTCAAGCAGAAAAGCCAGGATTCATCCCGCGTTTGCTGGTTGTGCAATTTAGCCAGTAGATGGCTATCTCTGGCTCTCCCATTTTACACCAGTAGTTAATACTTTGTCTTATATTCTTTGAGGAGCTACATGAGTACATTATTTTTTAAAAAAATGCACATATTGCGTAATCAAGTTGATGCAAGGCTTTCTAGAAAACGGCGAGTAGGGTGGGGCTAGGCAGCAGAAACCAGTGGGGAATCATTCAGATTCCTGTGCAGAAGGCTGAATATGTACAATAACATGTTTCCTATTAAATGTGCTACAGGCTCATGAAATAACCGAGGCCCAGAAAACATCCTTTTGCATGCGTTGCTAATAGTTTTTTAAAGTCTCGGAGTACGTAAAAATATGTAGTCTAGGACACTTGTCATTGTGTTTGAAAATAGTAGCCTCATTATTTTGTCTGATTTTACAATGTTAATTATTTTAAAAACTCTTAATTATCGTTGAATATATTGGTCGATGAGGTATACAAAACGACTTTCATAAAACAATAAATATATGTTTTTAAATATGTTTCATAATTAACTTTTACTTAACTCACAGTAAAATTATTTTGATGCTATTGCACATTCATGCAGTGAGATGCAACAACTGGTAGGATGAAGTTGGATAAAGTAAAATGAAAAAAAAAAGCGTCCAAGCTTCAACTCTGTCAGAGGGTTTACTACACATTACAACGAATCTATTCATTTTAAATATGAGATCTGTCTGACAATAGCTTCACGCACCTCTAAAATATCTGCTCACATAGATTTAAAGGGAAGGATTTAGAAACATTTTAGGTGTCTGCCAAAAGGTTACTATTTTAAAATTAGGGAAGATGTTAACCTACGTAATCAAACGTTAAAAAGGGATTACTAGTCTTTGGTCGGGATGCCACTCTTTAACTGTTTTTAGCCCCTCTAGAAATGCATTATAGCACTAATGACTAAAACTCTCACATACTCTCACAATATCAACCCAGCTGGTTCCACAGCTGCGTTAACACCTCAGTGCTAGTTAACGCCAGTCTGGGCCACAGGAAATACATTCAGTTCTACAGCTCTGATTCCAGCATCGTCGTGTTCAGGTGTGCCCCATATTTCTCATGAATATTCAGCGTTACTGCCCTGGTTAGTCATTAGAATGCTCTGTTAGAAGATTGTAGAATCAGCTGCCGGAGTTCATGATCTAGTCTGCCAGCCAGACTTTTTTTCTCACATGCTATGCTAAGGAAGGTATTTGTGAATTTTTAGAAAATGAATGGTAAGTTCAGCTTCTGGAGCATGTTCCATAAGGTTAATGAGAAAATCATGAGCGAAAATGATTTTCTCTCAAACGTGGTTCACCAAATCCCAGCAGGGGATCATCATTCGTCACAGTGTAAAATCACCTTAGTTCCAAAAAGTAGTATACTATGACTAACACATGATTTATATTGTGTCTACAATCCGTTATCACCCTCTATATTTTTCTCTTTTTGAACCCCTCAAACTAGACATTCTCTACAGTAAATGCCAATTTGACAGGATGATCCTTACTTATCACCAAAAAAAAAATCCAGCAGTTATGCTTCTTATAGCCTTCCACCAGGTCTCGTGAAATAACTTCTAACAACAGTTTTCTGAATTGCTCCCCAGATGTTAAGGATCTGATTCACAATAGAAATATTATCGAAGGGTGTGTGCATTACAGGTAGTTATTGAACTGGGCAGAATAGGGCACTCTGATTGCCTCAGTACCACCTGACTTCACCTCAGTCAGTAAGTACCTAGAAGTTCCCTACTCCGTGTGTAATAATGCTTAATTATTTGTTCCTTTTATAGCTGCCAAAAGGATTTCAAGACACAGTGCAGAGTTTGTGTCAGACCCACTTGCTTCAGATACTGCAGGCAAAGTACTTAGATCAGTCACAATGTTGAGCTAGACCACTTTATATATAGCTGTTTAACCAGACACCCAACTCCCACAGATATGTAGCACTCATATATGTGTTCATTCTTACTTTGTGTACCTCACTTTCAGTCTGATGAATAATGAAGTTTCTTCATGTGTAACATGCCCTCGCTGAGCACCCGCTGTTACTGCACTCAGATATTCACTACAGCCCCCAAATGTCATTTAGTAGCACTCAGGCCTGTACCAAGTGTAATTGTTCAACCTGTCGGCCCTCTTGGACACACCTGAGCTTATCCTAATGGCCCAGCACCTTTGCAACTTAAAAAAGGGAATTTAGTTTAAAGCTCTATGCTTAGCCCAAAGACTTCTCATTCTTAAGGACCAGGATTCGTAAAGAATACATTTGTTTACTGTACCCTGAATCTCTATGACTGATTACAGAACAAAACATCGTCGTTCCTTATTTTTGTAAATTGTACATTGGCCTCATTTGGTGCATCAGTTGTCTGGAGCGTAAAGAAGTAAGGGGCTACTGAGTAATCCTTCAATAAGTACCGAGTACAAGAGCCAGATGTTACTTAAAGCTAACTGAATGCTTAGACTCCTCTGTTCAGACTGATTCTTTGGAGGTAGTCATAGCTATCAGTCAACCCTTACTCTTGAATGGTTATGTGAAGCAGAGCCCTCAAATAAAATGAACTTTTGAACAATATAGATATTGTATGTATTGCTTTCGCTGAGTGCAATTATCGTAAATACCAGATTCTAAAACTCATAATTTTCTGTTATAATGGGCAAGAGTGGAAGGCAAACTCCGTTCCCCACTGTCGCAACTTCATAAAGGAACTCCAGACTGCTGAGCGCTTGGATAGGCTTTCTGAGAGCACTGGACAGCAGAGAGCACAGAGTTTAGTGGGGGCAGAGGAAGCGAAGGCACAGAGTGTGGTGGGGATGGATGACAGTCATTTCTTTCTCAAATATGTAGCCGGGAAGAAAGGCCACGTTGTGTTTGACTCCCCTGCGTAGCAGTCAAAAGCAAGAGCAGGTGATTTTAAGGGCCATACATAACAGTGGTTTCCCGCTCATGTCTGTCCTGTCATTCAGAACCCCCCGAGTTGAAAAAACATCCCCGTTATTCCCTGTTACCCATCTGTAAGTCTATATAATATCAGGCGTGGGTATGGCGTATAAAGTCTAGCATTGTTGTTTACATTTACAGGTTAAATCACACATTAACATAGTTTTCCTCTTAACCTTCGAATTGCTTCAGCACTATTACCATGGGTATTCTTTCTTCCCAGGTTAGCTTGGAGACCCTGCATTCATTTATACTGATTGCACAGGCAGAGTAGAGACGCATTAGTGGAGGGGTCCAAGTGCCTTGTCTGCTTGCAGGAAACGTCAGATAGTTCTGTGTAATCACTTGTAACAAGTGACTGTTCTTTTTGGAGGAAGTGGCTTTTTCAATAAAACGTGACCTTTGCCTGGACAGAGTTGTTTTTGACAGTAGACAGGTGACATGTAGGGGGTTTGCTGTAGGTGGGTGGTACTTGTGAGGGTTATGCCCCCTTGTGCTATATGGCAGAGGGGACACTGAGCTGAAGGCAGTAAACCTTCAGTGGGCAACAGAAAGGTGCACAGAAACTTGACGTGTGTCACAATCTTTCATAGTGGCCAAAAGGTTTTTAGGGCACCGTGCGGCATTTGCGTTAAAGTCCCACTTCGCATTTGGGGCACATGGCAGCACACTGGCTGCGTGTGGGGGTGCGGGGGTGTAAGTGCAGCTAGGGTAAACTGAGCAGCAACAATGGCTTTCCCCAGTTGTATGTCGTGCACTTTCCCCCTCTCTCCTGGCAGCAGGCAGCAATCCACGCTTCAGACAGTGACTCTCACAGAAGGCCCATGAATAGCTGGGACGGTCTGTTATCATCATGCAGGGCAGTCTACCTCCTGTTTTGTGGTCCTCCGCAACACACGCCTATCTGCAGTCATTCAAGTCTGGGCCTGTCTCACAATGGAGTGACAGGCTAGCTTTCAGTCTCAAGTGATTGTCTCTGGCTGTCCTCTGAGCTTTTGCTGAAAGTATAGGTGAACTGCTCCTATGGCTCTCTTTTATTCTCAGCGAGTGGCGGTTGGGGGTGCTACAGCCCTCCAGTTACGGATCCAGTTGTATCTTGCTTAGCCTTGTTGAATGTTATGTTAAAAGCATTCATAGAGCGCTTTAAACCCGAGAGCATCAGAGCACCAGCAGCGTCCCGGCAGGACAACAGTACCACTTATTCAGGAAAGTGCTGGGTAAAAGCCAAGTCTCATTGAAACAAACGTCACATATACTTAATGTCTAGGTCCGCTGGACAAGGCAGACACCTGCTGCCATTGATATTGGGACACTCATCTTAGAGGGAGTAGCTTACATTGTAATCAAGTTTTGAGCTGGTAAAGTATCCATTGATCTTGAAATGTTTTAACATTTGGTCCATGATTGAACCCATGATTAATGCTTTGTTCTGATTTTGTGAGTATAACTAATAGAGCCTGGTTTCAACTGCAGTCGTAATTCTGATCTCTACAAAAGACCCTTTTTGGTAGGGATATGAATTCTGAGATTTGTGATCAACGCTGTATCTGTTCAACTTTACCCTGATAAATAATGGTTGGACAAACCTGCACACATTTTATTAAGGGGCGAACATGCATTAAATTCAGGTGCATGCTTAATTCAGTGTGGAAAACAGCAATTCTGCATGTAATTATTAATTTCCCATAATATTACTCACAATAGAAGGTATTTATCACATCTGGCAAATAAAGCACCCTGCACTAGGTGCAGTAAATACCTTACTCTTTGCTGGCCACATTGAATTAGAGCCAAAGCTACAAAGCACATAGCAGGACTAATGTGGAATAGGGGCCATCAGGAATTACAGGTTGGAGGGCTATGAAAGGGGATGCCATTTATGACTGATGCTAGAGTACCATTTGGCACAACCACTGGTGATTGTGAACAGTGCTTCATTCTCTGCCAACGCACCCCTCGTTTCCAAGCACGTTCTGCAGCATGAATTCCTTAAAAAAATATAAAGTTATGAGCCAAAAAGTGAAAAAAAAAAAAAAATCACCCTTAGCCGACTTTTCAACTGCAGGGAGAAAGAGGTGGCAGAGTGAAATCAGGAGATGTTAAAGAGTTTGGACAGTCCCAGGATGAAACCCTGATTCCCGAATCCCTATGAGAACTACACCAGTCTACTTTGAATGGTGAAAAAAGTTTCTTTCATTGACTCATGATCAATTATTAGAATGTAGTAAAAGGCCACCCCTCGTTACTAACACATATTTGAAGCTTTGACATGTGTTGTAAAAATATTTCCCGGGGTTCCAAAATGAACCTCAGAAATTGACCCAATTGATACTGATAGTTAAGTCCCACAATTTGACTTGCTGGGTCTCTTGACCCTATGCAATGGTATTCCAATCAAAACAGCCCACTCCAATTCAGAACAATCTGCCCCAGTGCAATTCACCCTACTCCATCGCAATTCACCCCCCTCCAACCTAATTCACTCCACTCCAGTCCACCACAATCCACCGCACTACAAACCAGTCCACCCTGTCCCAATCCACCCCAGTCAAATCTACCCCACTCCAGTCCAATACACCTCACCTCAATCCACTCCAGTCCTATCCACCTCACCCTACTCCAACCCACTCAAATCCAACTGAACTCAGGAACAAAAGGGGTCTCTGGGTGAGAGCACAGCAACTAAATGGGCATGTAGCTGCTCACAAACTAGATCCATTGAATTTAATTCAATCACCACCACAAGTTTTTACATTACAAGTTCCTACATTGAGCTTATATCACACTGGCCAAACAACACAGAAATACTCTCCCAGACACCACAGCTGCCTGAGATGCAGAGCTATTAGGGCAGATCTTTTCCATTTGGCCTGACATGCCAATCCCTCTAAAGCATTTTTGCATGCGATTTTCTGCATTATAACTGAAATGGCTGGTAGCAGAATAACAGCAGTCCCAGAGTTTGCTCTCTCAGGATATGTTACAATGGTGCCACCCGCGTTTGTAGATATGTGGCTGTGGCACTACTGATGGCTAAACGAAGTGTAGCCATGTGCTGGTGTGGGATGCAGACCCTGACCATAAATGCTTGGTTACAAGACTGAATCACCTTTAATGGCCGAAATGAATTGTATTTTGCCTTCCAACATGTCACATCCAGACCAAAAAATATCTGAGACTTGTTCACTACGTACCTGGTGCAACACAATTTAGGTATCCATGCTACTCAGACTATCCCACCCATAGCAGACACACTGAATGACTCAAGTTAGTGCTTTATGTTCTTCGGAGATCAATTTGAGGGGGTCTGCTTCTCTTCCCCATGAAGAACCTGATGTATATTTATTGTCGGGTATGTGTGCTTACTTCCCCGTGGCTGGTAGACCTGCTGCATGTTTTCTCGTCTATATGCATTTATACACTGCACTTTGCTTGCATAGCTATTGCTGCATGGTTGTCATTCATACTTTGTACTGACTTGTTACAGTTAAGAAAAATCTAAAAAAGAGAGTGAGGGAAAGCACAACAAGAGTTAAAAAGCGGTGCTATTTTTTCTGTGATCCTCATTTAAGCTCAAACTGAATTCAGAGAAGACACTCTGGCCCTGATTAGGAGTTTGGTGGGTGGAAAAGGCCGCCCGCAAAACTCCCGCAGGTCAGGAGACCCTCAATGTGGCCATCTTTCCCCTGGCATTATAATGCGTTTCCCGTAGGCCCATCGGGAAATGCACAACAACATTGACGCCGGCACATAACAGAGCCATGGCAGCACGCGACGGGACTGGCACCCCATCTCCACCAGGATTTACATGGTGGTGAAACCGCCATGTTAACGCCGACAGAGAGAGGGGTTGTAATCCCCAGGGCAGCATTGCTCTGGCGGATTGGGACCACCGGCACCGCCAGGCTGCCTGGCAGCTGAATGTGGCGGTGCCGGCTGTACGACCGTGGCGCTTTCACCACAGTTGTAATGTCGCAGACTGACCGCTGCTTTGGCGGTGGTCCGACCATGACACTGGCGGTCACATAATGAGGCCCTCTGTGTGCTGAGAAAATACTCATTGTAGGGGTTCTGTTCTGAGAGGGAAAACCCCATTCGTAAAAATAAGAGTTCTCTTGAAAGAGAAGTCCTGGCTGCAGGCTCATAACCAGGTGCCATGATGTGGAAGGCATATCTACTGCCCACTAGGAGCACAGAAGGAAACCTGGAGGCAAATTTAAAACAGAACTGGGCATTGAATAGGAATGTGAGGTAGTTCTGAGGGAATCTAGTAAGTAAAAATGGACAAAAAAGTGGCGTCGTTCGATGGTACAAGGATCCTAATCTTCTGTGACTGTTAGTAGGCTACAAAGAGGCAGTCATATGATGCAAACAGTCAAAAAGGAGAAAATGTATTTTAGGTTTGAAGAGTCACAGTGCAGTCCAAGAAATTAAGGGTGACGTACGGAGGGAAATGCATTGTTGACATTGCTCAATCCTTTCTAAAAGTATCTACTGTTGTAACATATGCTGATGTAGTGTGGTATTGGAAAAACTAGTCTCATTAATGTGGTCACAGTTTAGGAGTTTTGGATGGCAGGACAGGTGGTAATGATATAGACGAGTTGTGGAGCCCGGTAATTCCCTTCGCTTCCCTCCCATCCACCACTTCCCAGGCCTTAGCTGGCTTCACAGCGAGGCATGTCATGTTATTTATGTATTGAGTACAAGTCTGTTTTGGATATTATTTTTTCAAATTTGGGCCTGTTGTTTATTTTAGTGTTCTTTTGGGTCGTATATGTCCTGCTTGTCCTCAATGAACATATTTAAAAAAAAAAAAAAAAAAATACATCTGAAGACGGCTCTGACGAGGTGCAAAGCTGTCCCATAAAAAAACATGACTTTAGCAGCTACGTTTTATCAGCTTTTCCTGCTTGGAGCTTTGATTAGAAAGTTGGAGGCTATAGTGGTACTGCCAAATATAGGTATTCATTTTCTCATAGCTCTTACTTGCTACAGGTGTTAGCCACGCCTTTTTGAAGATTTTCGACTGACAGAAATTGTCTAAGTCCAAAGGTAACTTAATTTGACTGGTATCAAATACCATCTTTATCCAGACCTTGCTATTTTGCAGGTCTGTCACAAACTATACTTAGGTCCTGGTCCGCGGCATCCCACAGACTAGCATTCTATATCACTTCCCATTTTTAGGGTGGAGCCTGCAAGTGCAAGCGCTAGACCATGCGTCTCCCTTGGGAGACTCTGTTGTGTACAGTAAAGGGCTTGAGCCTTCCTGTTGCTTACCATTTGTGCGTGGCACTCTTCTTTACAGCTACGTAATTTGTCACTGCAGGCCTGGCCTCATTTCTGTTCCTCTGTGTGGTGCATGGACCAAGCACTAATTGATTCAACTTAATCAGTACAGTCCGCTGCTCCCAAAGTGATTGAGGTACTATTTTGCTCTTTTTAACTTCGGGTGCCCTGCAAACAGAAGGCTTGTGACTGTCAAAAATGTGCCCAGCAGGACAAACAAAATTGCAGAGTTTTATTTTTTATAGCTAACTTTCTTTTATTTTGCCAAGTCGTCTTGTCTCATTTTGCACTCATATTTTCTTTTGTTTTTGCTCGTGGGTGCTGTTGTCAAAAATGACAATTATCTTATTCTAAATATTGCAAAGTGACACTGTTTATTATTGTGTGTAATTTGTTAAATGATGCTTTAACACATAATCATGCATTACACCCCAATCCACTCCAACCCACCCCACTCCTCCCAACCCATCCCAGTGTAATCTGCCCCATTCCAATCCAAAACAATCTGTCCCATTTCAGTCTGCCCTACTCCAGTCCAAAACAGTATGCCATGCTCCAATCCAAAACAATATGCCCCACTCCCATCTACCCCACCCCACCCCAGTCTGCCACACTCCAATCCAAAACAATCTGCCCACTCCAGTCCCAAACAATCTTCCCCAATCCAACGGTCTAACCATTGCAATCTGCTGCACTCCAATCCACAGCAATCTGCCCCACTTCACTCTGCCCCTCTCCAATCCAAAACAGTCTGCCCCACTGCAATCCAAAACAATCTGCCCCACTCCAATCCACCTTACTCCAATCTGCCACGCTCTAATCCAAAACAATGTGCCCTACTCTAATCTGCCCCACTTCAATCCAGAGCAATCTGTCCCACACAAATCCACCCTGTTCCAATGTGCCTACCTCCAATCCAAAACAATCTTCCCCACTCCAATCCAAAACAGTCCATCCCACTCCAATCCACCCTACTCCAATCTAAAAGAATATGCCCCACTCCAACCCAATCCACCTCACTGCAATCCAATCCACCTCACCCCAATCCAATCCAGCCACTCCATCCCAATTCACCCCACTCCAGTCCACCACACTCCCATCCACCCCACTCAACTCCCATCCAATCCACCACACCTCAATTCACCCCACCTCGATCTAATCCACCACACTCATTCCAATCCACTTCACTCAGTACAATCCACCACACTCGAATCCACCCCACTCATCCCCCCAGTCCACCTCACTCTTCCAGTCCACCCCACTTATCCCAGTCTACCCCACTCATCCAAGTCCGATCCTCACCAGTCTGATCCTCCCTAATCTGGTTCACCCCAGTCTGATGCACCCCAGTCTTTTCCAGCCCAATCTGATCCAGCCCAATTCAATCCACCCCAATCCAATCCAGCCCAAATCAGTCCACCCCATTCCGATCCACCCTACTTCAATCACCGTACTCTACTTCAATCCAACCCACTCCAATCCAATCCAACCATTTCACCCACTCCAGTACACCCCACTCCAGTCAAGTCCACTGCTACCCAATCCACCTCACTCAGATCCACCACGACCGTAATCCATCCCACTCCAATACAATCCAGTTTAATCCACATCACCCCAGACAACATGAATCCACCCCACCCCACTCAACTCAACCTCACTCCAAATCACTTTAATCTACTGTGCTCCAAACCAGCCCAATCCCATTCAGTCCACCTCTCTCCACTTAATCTACCCCACACCAATCCAATCCACCCCACTCTAATCTAATTCACCCCACTCCAATCCATTCCACCCCACTCCAGTCCAATCTACCACAATCCACTCCAACCCACCCCAATGCAGTCCACCCAACCCAATTCACCCTATCCAGTCCACCCCACCCCACCCCAATTCCCCTCACCCCAATCCAATTCCCCTCACCCCAATCCATTTCACCTCACCCCAGTCCAATGCATCTCACCCCAATCCAATGCACCTTACCCCTATCCAATCCACACATTCAATCCAATCCACCCCATGCCGATCCACCCCATCCCATCCTAATCCACCCCATCCTAATCCACCCCACCCAATTCCAACCCACCCAATCCCCATTTCAGTCCACCTCACCCCTGTCCACCCCACCCCACCCCATTTCAATCCAATCCACCTCACTCCAGTCCACCCCGCTCCGATCCACCCCATCCCAGTTCAGTACCATACTCCAATCCACCCCTCACCAATCCAATCCACACCAGGACAATCCATTCCACCATAATCCAGTCCACCCCACTCCAATCCAGTCCACCCTACACCAATCCAGTCCACCCCACTACAATCTGCCCCGTCCCTGCCCAGTCCAATTCACCCACCCCACCCCAATTCATCCCACTCCAATCTAATCATCCACCCCACCTCAATTCAATCTACCTCACTCCAATCTTCTCCAGTGCATTCTTCTCCATCCGGTCCAACCCAGTCCAGTCCAGTCCACCCCACACCACTGCAGTCCAACCCATCCCACTGCAGAACACCACGCTGCATTGCCACCCACCCACGACAAACCACCCTGCTCCCCCCACACCACCCTACTCCACTCCAATCGACCCCCTTCAATCCACCCCACTTACTCCAATTCACCCCAGTCTATACCAGTCCAGTCCACCCCACCCCATCCCATTTCAGTCCATCCACCCCTCTATGATCCAAACCATCCAGCCCACCCCCACTCCAATCTATTCTGCCTCACTCCAATCCATCCCCTCTCCAGTCCAATCCACCCCTCTCCAATCCAATCCACCCCACTTCTGTCCAGTCTAATCAACCTACTCCACCCCACCCCACCCCACTCCTGAATCCTGAAAACTTGACATGAATCCATCCATTGTGGTGCAGCCATCAAACACGTATGATATTGGTACCCTGGAATAATAAACAGGGTGCTATAACAGATTATCTAAAATTCTTTGTCCGAATTGTCCCGTTCATATCGAAAGTAACAATTCTGGGAGTTATTTTTGCACGCTGGCCTCAATCTCAAGTCACAGGCTGAAGCATTAGTAAAAGAAACATTTTTCTTTTTGAAGCTACTGAGCAAAACACAGACACACCATGTATGGAAACCACCGTAAAGTTGCAGGTGTTTTTCTAGCTCCCGCTTGGATTATGGCAATGCCCTTTGTGCCAGATCGAGAGACTTCAGAAAATCCCAAATGCAACCAGCTGCCTCATATATTTGGACTAAAATAATGGCAACATGTGATTGAACTTCTAAAAAGGATACATTGAGAGTACCTGCCCCACGTACCTACAAGACAAGATAAATAAGCTTTGGAAACGCCAATAGGTCTCGCCTTAGAGACAATTGTTTTTAGCTATGCTGTTCAGCATTACCAATGCTGCTCAGCATGGCCAAGTAATATAAAGTACATGTAGAAACTATGATGAGCATGTGACCATGTCATTTTGTAGCCATGCTCATTTTTTTTTTAGATGTAAAATATACATGGGTGGGGGAAGCAACAAGGAGGGCAGCGATGGTGAAGAGAAGCAATGGGTGACAGAGAAGGAGGGCATGGGTGGGAGGAAGCAACACAGAGGGGCGGGGTGGAGAGGAGAAGCAGCGAGCGACAAAGAAGGGTAGGGAAAGCACCTCAGAGAGTGGGTGTGGAGAAGAAGCAGTGGGTGAGAGACAAAGAGATTGCAGGTGGAGGGAATCAACATGGAGGGCAGGGATGGAGAGGAGAAGGAATGGGGTGAGAAAGTAGCATGGAGCAGTAGGGAGAGAAGCACGGGTGGGAACGCATCATGGATAGTGCACAAGGGCGAGTGAAACATGGAGAGGGGGAGAAGCACATGTGCAACAGAAAGCAGCACAGAAGGCAGGGGGAGAGCAGTAGATGAGGGAGACATCTGGACAACCCATGCACTCTCATGGAGTGCTTAACCCCAAGGAAAAGGTAGAGCTTGAAGAGCAAGCAATGTAAGCTTAAAATCCAGCCAGTTAAAAAATATTGTAAAGAGACTATCCTCCATGGGATGGACAAAAAGAAAAATTGACACCCTGGACACAAATAAGATGCAGGCAATTGACAGTGACAGGAAAGCCAACAAATATAAGCAATGGGTGGGCTCCAAGCCCCTATAAGTTAACGGTAAGCCCACAATGTTTCCCAATGGACAACATTCAGGTTGTCTAGTAGGAGAGGCCGATAAAGGGCACCAGGGTCGAAACAGAACTCATTACATTACATATGGGGCAGGGATGCAAAGTAGCTACGAGGATGCTCAACGTCCGGAATTGTTAATTTTATAGGGGCTCCTGCGCAGTGATTTGTTTATAGTATTTACTATGAACAATTGGTGTGTTTCTAATTGCCCCCATTATTGGCCTATATAGGAGCACAGGTCGCAATACTTGGCGGAGGGAAGAAAGGTGATAGCGAGTTGGCAAAGATCTTGCAATTTGGAGACGTGGGTATTACAACTCAGCTCCTCTAAGACCCTGTCCTCTATTAAATATTGTTCAGGATGATGTCTGGGTGCCTAGGTTTCAAACATTTGATGTGTCCTCTGCAGTTGTTATACCTTCATGTTATCAGCATTTAAACCATTCGCGTGAGGCACATATACCAACAGCTATGGGAGAAACCTGTAATCATTAGCCCAAGGTGATCCATTTTGGTCAAGAGAGTAGGCCTTTGTTAAGTACAATGGTTCAGCTGCCACTGACTTACTTGCAATACCACTGTACTGGCTGTGTGTTGAGGCACGGGACCCCTCGACAAGAGAAACATTATACCATCTGGTTATTGGGATCAGTTTTTTTTTTTAGCGCTTTATCCCTGCATTCCGCATGTTTATAGGCAATTTCAATTTGACAGCTGCTTTACTGAAGACCACTCAGTGTGTGTAAATAGATGCGTCTCCTAAATTCACACTCACGTTTCGGGTGGTGAGATCAGAGTGACTGCAGTATGTCTCCTAAGTTAGCGTGAGTAGTGCCAGAGCTCGCACAGCAACCCACACAGGTGCAACGCACGTTTATGATGTGGCAAGTCGACTCGTCAGATCTCAAGGCACATGTCCCCTTTGTAAATGCTCCTCCGTTTAAAAGTAAATGGTTTTTTTTCCCTATTTCTCAGCAATTGACAAAGGCAGCCAAGGACCCTTACTAAACCTGTTACGTTTATATCGCCTCACAGAGCCAAATTGTGAAGTACATTTCCCATTGCATCCTAACAGCTTCCTTTATCGGGTAGTCATTGCGCTATCGCTCAAACAAATTGGATGGCGCGCTGTCTGCGGGCACCAGACGTAGGAAGCGCGGGGCGTATGCAGGAGCGTTTGTTCGATTTTTTCCCCTCATTGTGGTTCCCAGCACCGTTTCTGTACCAAGCCTCCTCCCCAGCCTTGCAGGGTTCTTGCAGCCACGTCAGTGCAGCAGAGTGTGCAGAGAATCCAGACGAGGCCCCAGTGAAAGAAACCCAGCAGTTGTTTCACGCATCTTTGCTATGTTTTGCTGTGACAACGTGCTTGAAATGTAAATGCGTTCAGCACATTCTCCTGACGTGACAATGTTTTAAAGACATACCCACGTGTGACTGCCACGAATCCCACAGGCACTCCAAGGCTAATTGTCCGGTGGGTGTGGGTGTCTTCGTGTGGCATTTTAGAATCGCTGCTTGACAGGTGGAGGGGGAGGCTAATTGGGCGTCTCGCATAAAGACTATGAACTGCTTTTCCACAGCTTTCACTGGGCTATACCCTTTTTTAAAATTACGTTAGATATTTAAACAAACAATAGCAAAACTCCAGCTGTTTTTTTTTCTCGCTCAGCAGTCACGTAGGTTCAACACCAAGGCTTGGTTATTTTATTCCCCCTTCCCCGGTTGTATGTTTTTTTTTCTCTCCTGCTGATAGGCGGGACACTTTCGGGGGCAGCCGGCCCAGGGAGAAACTGCGAAAGACGACAGATTTCCTCAGCCGCAGAAAAAATAAACTGTGGATACCGCTTTCGTGCATTTTATCCACCATTGGCTCAAGTGGAAGGAAGAAGCGGTGCTTTCAAAACTGTTTGTTTCCCCTTCGGAAATTTTCAAGCTCAATTAAAGCATTTTTCTGCTGGCAGAGGCATGGACATGTGTCTGACGAGCCTTTAACCCAACCATCGCTGGCAACGAGGCATAGGGTCAGAGCCACAGCGAAGAAATAGTACCTCAATCACGTCGGGAGCAGCGGACGAGCACTGATTAAGTTTGATTAATCTGCGCTTGGTCCCTGCTCCACAGAGACGACTGGAAGTGACGTTTGGCCTGCACTAGCCAATTAGCAGGCGGCAAAGATGGTTGAAACAGAAACCTACAAATGGTAACCAATGGGCAGCCTGCAAGCCCTTCAATAAAAACAACAGTGTCTCGCCAGCGAGCGCATGCTATGGCAGACTCGAACCTAAAAAACAGCAACCATGCCGCCCTCTCTGCTCCACAGCTCTTCTAGTCATATAATGATCCAGAAAGTGCCCCATCTCTGGAAAGCCTTGCCCCCGCCTTCCAGATGCAAATGCAAAACACGCCATTTCCAAAATTGGTACAATTCTATATGCTAATGAGCTTTAATAAGCTCCTGTAGATTTCATAAGTGAACCCCTTCCCTGATGCTAGAGTGGATCTGGATAACTTTCAGAACTATAGCGGTGACTGTATATTGTTATAAATATGTCACTGGAAGATGTCTTTTAAAGAATAGGGCCAAATTATAAATTTTTGAGTAAAGTCTTTTAGTAGATTTGTAGTCTTGCAGTATTTCATTATTGTCAAACCGAGTCCTCAGAAATAAACCTGGAAAAGCTAGTGGTAGAAGGTCACATTTCCCTACAAATTTGCAACTTGGCAGTAGATACTGCGAGCAGTTTAAATAAAATAGGTATGCAATTTGACATGATCTTTTCCTTTCAAGTTTCACAACGTAAAAAGCATCCTTTTTCACTTCTGCATTACACATGCATTCATTTTTCGTCCTTCCCTTTTCGAGTACCTGGTTATATTTCATGACTGAATATGGGCTTTGAAGAGATAGAGTGGGGAAATAAAATGAAAATCTACACAGATATTATAATCTCAGACCCAAGAAAGCAGAGCTATTCCACACATTAGATATATCTCAGGCTTGTACATTAGAAATATCGCTCAGGTTGGAGAGCTCTTACTAGCTCAGAAAGCCTGTATATCTCTAAAGTTACAGGTCCTGCCGGTCTAGGGTTGCGGCTAATGTCCTAAAAAGTGTGTTTTAAAGTATATGAATAAATGCTGCCTTCCGAGTCCTGTGCACATTAAGTTTTGCACAATACATTTTTGAGGACCGATATGGGACTTACTGACCACCCTTTGATTCCAAATGAAGTACCAGAAATTCTAAGATATATATGACCTATCTCAGTCGAGTACCAACAATAGTCAATAGATGCTTTTAAACATGTAGCTCAATCATAGCAATGCTAAAAGCAGGACGTTTAAAATCCACATTGATTCTGGTTAATGGACATGGGAAGGCACTGTTGTAGAAAGTGCTCTTCAAGAGCTCCTGTATTACTAATAGGATGGCTTGTCGAGAATGGGTCAGCGATTGGCATTTAACTAACTACTATCTCCGTACATGCTATATGGGTTACGGGTTTGTTTTTTATTTGTACTGCTTAATATGAACAGTAATTAACCAGTCTTGAACATTACGTGGTTTACGCAGCAACCACAATTGATTGTTAATGGAATGTGTTACCTTCGTAATTCGTTGTACCTTTTTGTTTGTGTTTACTAGTATCTTTGAAAAGCAAATGTACTGTGGCTTATCCTAGATGTACATATTAGACACTTGATTTGTAATAGCTGCATAAGTAATGTAATGTAATGTGGTGTGCCCTCAAAACAAGATGGGAATACATGTGCATGTGGCAAGTGCTGGCAGTATGCAGACATAGTTGCAATGGAAGACCAAGAGCTGGCTGAAAATACAATGGAGGCAGACCTAATGCTGTAGAGGAGACCATCTGATGCCGGAGATGGCACGTGCCAATACTAGAGCAGTCTAGTGACAAGGTATCTGCTAATATTCGAAGTGGACATCTATCGATGAGAGGACCAGTGTACCTCAGTGTGGGTGTAAGTAGAAGCCTGCACATGAGAATCAATTATTTGGAGTAGGTCAAAGAAATCAGTATTTACCCTAGATGGTAACAGGAAGTATTCCGCCTATTCCAATCAGTGTTTCCTAATCTTCAATATGCTATGCTTCTACCCCTATCAGATCTTGGTGCCCTCACTAGCTCCCTTTGTGTGTCAGGGATTTTGGTTTCTTGCAGTTGCTAGAACATCAGTTTGATAGTCTTGCTTGTTTTGTAATCTAAGTTGAACAAAAGATTCTGGATACCAGCACATTTTTTCCAAGGAGACTCTGAGTGCATCCTCATGATGACACTGGAAGATTGACAACCACTTTTACTTTGAAGGACCATTGAGGCATTGATTTTTCTGGACTTACTTTAGCAGTGGTTGACATTCTTCACCCTCCTATGATGGTGTATTCTTCTTGTGGTAGTATCCTTTGAGTAATGCACAAGTTGAATTTAACCCTCTGTCTCTGAAATGGATATCCAGGTTTAGCGTGGCTCACATGGAGAGCTTGCATTTTGGGGAAGGGCCTGCTTAGGGTTTCTTTGTTTGATCACCAGCGAGACTGCAGTCTAAGGTATTCTTTCCTTCATCCATTGTGCTCTGATCAGCCTCAAGCACTGTATTTCATTGTTAACTCAAGTCAAACAAACTTTATTCGGCCTTTATTAAGCCATAAAAGCACAATAATAACAATAGGGAAATTACATCACAGTCATCATAAAAACCAGCAACAAAGCTTATAAATACAGCAGCAATATAAAACATACCTATAACACCCTGGAAGTGAAGCCCACATTACATTATAAATTGTAAGAGATCAGGTCCATAGAACTCTGAGGGAGACCAAGAGCAAGGTCTTAATTTCCTCAAAAACTCTATATATTAAATGCCTGCGAAACCAAGCTCACTGTTCCTTGCACTGACCCATAACTATTTCTAATCCTCAGGGCAGGATAAACAAAACACTGCAGGATAAAGTTCCATACTATCTAAATTTTGCAGGACAACATAGGACTCATTACGAGATCTGATCTTAGATGAGTGTCGAATTGAGCACAGGAAGTGTTTCAATGGATAAGAGTATAAATTACAACATTTAATAAAGTGCATTGTGCCTTCATGGGTAAAATTTTTGCACAGGCAACTTGACAACAGTGAACCCCATCTGCTTTCCTGCGGAATACAACTAAAAAGCAGCAAATTAAACTGAAATCTTTTTAAATAACACCTAGGATTCGTGATAGAAGACCAAGAGAGATAAGACTCAACACCCATAAGACAATTTGATTAAGTTGTAGTTTGCGCTGCCACACGGTTTGTTCAAGCCTGCCTGGTGGAGTCTGCCCTTCCTTTCCTGAGAAGCCTCCTTCAGTTGAAGTACAGCCTTAGCATTTATATTAACAGTTTTTCCAAACAATTCCAGCAAACCTGACTCTAAAAACCTCAATTTTATATAGTTAAACCAGGGAATTGCAAAGGCATTATCCAAAGAAAGACAGAATTCCAATACTTCTCTTGAGAGTTGGGCTTCTGAATTCTTCCAGATTAGAAGCCATAGAAAGAGGGATTCCAGCTTAATCCTGTCTCTCAAAGGAGTCAGTCCAACTTTTGAATGGCACATAAAAGTACGGGTAGATTGGGACACTGCCATAAATCTCTGCGGAAATGTGTTTTCGACCTGCTGCAAAGTCACAGCACCCATATATCCCCAAAGCCCTCCTCTTTATGACTCCACAGAGATACATTTACTCTAATATATATTAAACATTTCTCTGATCAGTTTATGTCCCAACCTCCTAGCACAAGTAAATCCACATCCACATCTCTTTGGCACTGAACAAACCTAGTATTGCACAGGATTTTCCAGGATAGGTTATGGTCCAAGGGGAATCCCAAATAAGTACAAATCTCAACTCTTAACATTTCTGAACCCTGCCCCCCTCCCCCCAGGTACAACAATCTTGTTTTCACATTTTTAGGGCCAATGCTCGTAGCAAAAGATTTAATTAAATTTGTTTTAAGATCCAGACCCTCCCCCACCAAAACTATATAATTCATCTAAAAGAGCATTAGGCCATTTGCAGTTTGGGACATTAAAACTGCATCATCTGCATACAATAAAACCGGGAGAACTCTTGACTTTATTTTGGGCCGATCCTTCCTCACTTGGGCTGGATGGAACTGCAGGTCGTTACTATAAATGAGAAACAAGCGGTGCCATCACACACCCTTGTCTAACCCCTAACAGGGAGTTATTTGGGGGGAGAGTGCACCCTCTTTGCCATGTCTAACCTTTACTGTAGTGCCCCAATGCATCCTTTGTATTAGCCTTACTAGGGCCTGATCAATTCCCATCCTGGCCATACTGCCCCAGAGATTCACTCTGTTGACCAAATCAAAGGCACAGGCGAGGTCGATGAATGCAAGGTGAATGGAACCGCTTCTGACCTTTGTGTATTTGCCAGTGAGCAGCTGAAGGGTTTGGAACTCTTCTGGCGGATCCCTGGGCAGAACCTATACTAGACTCTTGAGAGGTTGTGCTTTTCCAATATCCATGCTTCTAGTTTGGAGGCAAGAATCCTTCCCAGTACATTAAGGGAGCTGTCGGGGAGGGAACTAGGGTTATAGCATGTCAGTGAATTTCTGTTCCCTTTTTAAAAAAAATGAGGACAACTATAGTTCCTCTCCATTTTGGAGTAAGTTCCCCTTTGATAGACTTCTTAAAAACATTAGTTAAAACAGGGGCCCAGATTAGGATATTGTCTTTAAAGAGATGCAGAGGAACCCCATCTGGGCCAGGTGCCTTTCTAGCAAGGCTCTGAGTGATCGCATCAATGTCGTCCTTTGTCTTAATGGATTCACTAAGGATGCCAAATATCCATTCGTTGTGGGCTTCTGCTTTTCTATTATCATTGCCAATAGCTTTTTTAACTGGGATTAAAAATGCTAGTGAAGTGGCTTTACCCAAACGTCAACTAGAATAATGGTGTCCAAAGTCACCTTTTCATACCCAGTGAAGAACAGTTAATTTACAACTTTCCAAAACGCTGTGTTGTCCCTCAAAATAGCAGCCTCTTCCATCTCCTCTTTGGCAGTCTTTCTTAACCCAGATCTGCTGGCCTCAAAGGTAGCTTTATACAACCTCCTTGCACTCTGGATATCTTCCCTGCAGTGCGGGGTGTTAGAGAAAGCCATTTTCAGCTTCTTGTGTGCCAGAGTGCATGCATGATTGAACCAGCCTGTTGGAGGGATTGCTTATGGTGTTCTAGTTAGCCTTAGACCTTTTTCCACTGAGGCACACAAGACACTAAATGCATCTATGATAGACCTAAGGGATTCCTTCATTGATGTCAGTGTTAGAATAGCTTTAGAGTTCTCCTTGACAAGGTTGTGCATGAAAGACATCTAATTTATTTTCTCCCATTTAATCCTGATACCCTTATTGTGTGTATTAACTAATAATTAGTTATCCAATCTCCCTACAGTGCCCCACAGAGGCAAACCAAGGACAAGGGGATTTTGATCACTTATACAAACCGCAGTAACCTCATACTCCAATGTTATTTCAGATAAATCCGGGGATAGAATAGCAAAGTTGATCTCACTTCCATAAGTAGCCCCATTATAATTATGAAGTCGGGTGGTCCCATCTGCCCCGTATTCTTTAGCAAACAGCGAATTGTCGTGAGACTATGATCCCATTCAAAGCCTACCCAAATAGTGGATGTTGGAAATGTAAAGAGTCACCCCTGTCCATATCTTTAGCTCCACAGGAACATGAATCATTATTTTCTCACAGCCTTATGTTAAAATCCCCTGCCCAAGTTATTAGTGTAACCTTGTTACAACTATCCAAAATGCTTTCCAAATCATTCTCCGAGCACTCAGTTACAGACATCACTTGTGAATCGAAAACAATATTATACGGATTGATCAAAATAACATCATATGAGTATATGAGCAGAAGCGTCATTTGAAAGTGGGGCATAAAGCTGATTTTTCTATTAGATAGACCTGTTAGTTTAAGGAAATTAATATAGCTAAACCCCTCTTGGCTTGTACTGAGCTGGATGAAATAGCTAAACTACAAAAAGAGTAATAACCATTTACATTGAAATCAGCTAGAAGCCAGGTTTTTTGCAATAAAACAATATTGACATTATCAATTATGAAAAGACAAATTGGGATTAGTTAACTTAGTGTGAGCCCAGCAATGTTCCATGACAAAAACCTTAATCCTCACCCACATACCCCAGAACTGCTTGAATTAGACATGGGATCCTCTAAAGCCGTAGGAAGGCTTATCTCCAAAGACCCCACTTGCCGCAAGGGTTCATAGAACACAGAACACCTTATAACGACTTGAGTTCCGATCTGAGTAGCCACCTCCAAATTGTTGTAAAGTCAATCCAGATCCTCCAGGGAGGGGAGTACTTTATTGAAATTTTTGTAGTGCACATTCTATAATTCATATGGCCTTGTATCGCTGTCAGTTGCTTGGAGTGCCATACAAGGCATTCAAACATTCTGTTCATTGCTTTTTGGTGTGACTAGACTGGTATCAGGTTGATCGTGGATTGACATAAAGGGTCATTTATGGTTCTGTTTGATATTTCATGTCATTGAGATCTTGGCACCAAAGATGATCTGGGTCTACCCCCACTAATGATGCTGCTAGCAGTGTTGACCTGCAGCTGTTTCTAATCCATCATCTGTATATGTGCATGGAGGAAACATCCCACAACAGATGGATAGAATTATGAAATGGTGGGATTAGAAAGAGTTTGTGAATTTTTTATCAAGCCTACCAGATAATGACAAACTGTATGCTTGTGATAGACATATTGTGGGCGTACAAATAATACATAGAGGCTTGGAGCCTTCCATTTACTTACCATTGGTTGTTTTTCCAGTCACTCTCATTTGACTGCTTCTTATTTGAAGGCTTTGTCAATCTTGTGGTTATAGCTATCTCTTTTATTTACTGGCTTCAATGCTTCCTCTACGTTTTAGGGAACTATTTGTTTTTCAAGTCAAAACACTTTATTTCTGCCAAAGGCCATAAAAGTCACACACAAAAACAACATACATAGAAGGTACAAATTGTTTGACTAAAAATACATATACATACACACATCATGGGTAAAATGAGACAGGACTATGGTGCATCACACAAGTGCAAAAAAACCTCAGACGGAAACCAATCCTTGTCGGACGGAAGCATTCTGGCCTAATAGTAAACAGAAGCTCAACCATTTTCCAGTCCACACCCACCAATAAAATCCTAGAGTTCCCCAAAAAAGGAATACCAAAGTTAGTCTTAGAAAGGTTTAAAAGACTCAAGGAGCTATAGCTCAGTGGCAAGACCTTGTACCTTTGGGGGCACAGGCCTCCCCTGGATAAGGTTTCGAATCATGCCAATGCTGTCAAAGTATCATAATGTAACCAAATATTTGTTTTTCATTTTAAGCACTTCATGAGGCAGTATGTGTTTTTCAGCTGTCTTAGTCATGTGCTTTTCTCCCCCTGCTCTCTGTCAAGGTGTTTCTTTTCCTCCACTCACACTCTTGTTGCTTTCTCTTGCCCATGTACTTCTGCCTCCTTATTTCTCATTGCTCTTTTTCACCTCCGCGCCCTCCCTCTTGTTGCTTTTCCCGCATGCGGCTTCTGCCCCTACCTGCCATGTAGCTTTACCCCCAACTCCTCTACAGCCAATTCACACAACAAACTCAATCATTATTATTAATATTAATATTTTTTAAAAGGAGCTTACACACTACTTTTTTTAATTTAGTGATCCATCTTGGAGGGGTAAAATGACCTTTAGTAGGCACGTACATGTGGGTTAAATGCATGCATGTGCTCTTAAAAAATAAAGGAGCAGCTGCATCATAGCATTTTTAATGTAAAAAAAAAAAAAATGTTTAGCCATCCTGCACAGCAACTGCAATGCTGTACAGCATGCCTCAATAACATTAGCAAAGCCAATAGGTCTTATGGACTAGACTTGTTGACTTTGCCATGCTTATTCTTCTTGTTCTGCGTGTTTTTTACAGGATCAATAGCCTCTACATTTTTTTGATCAAATAAAGTTTAGTTCTTTTTAATATTTTCAGAATTTTAGCTTCTTATGTTTTGACCCTCTAGGTCTTGCATTTTGTACAACTGTTTGCAACTCTCCTATTGAGAAGTTTACCATTCTGGGGCTGTATTGCAGAATATAGCGCACTCTCCTTTTTGCGCTGGGTGCAGCTTTCTAAAGGTGCTCCTGGTGCAAACAAGGAGAGTGTGCAGTATTATATTGAATGCGTTGCTCCCAAGGCAGCCGCAAACTTGTGCTGCCTTTGAGGCAGTACATATAAGAGAAATACGGAGCAGCCATTTAAAAGTTGCTCTGTGTGTCAATCAATCAGTCTCCCCTGCCTGCACTTTTAAGGGGGGATCAAAAATCCCCTTGCAGGCGGGTGCAGTGAGTGACTATACCCGCTTGCAAGTGGATGTCTGAGGGGTCCATGAAACCCCATTTCTCCCCCCAAGAGGGCTGCCTTTAGAAGGCGTACTGTAAGTGCACCACCTTTTTGTGGCGCACTTTCAGTGCACCTTTTAAAGGCATGTTTGCCTCTGTGCCCATGTCTGTAATACGGCGCTAGTCGAAAGGCAAAGTGATTCCCTCATTTGCATGAGGCCACGCCCCCATGCAAATGAAAGAACGCCTTCTAATGATAGTGCTGGTGATATATGTGTGCCAGCGCTATCTGTGCAACAGAAGGGGCCGCACAAGTTTTTGTGGCCCCTTCTGTAACACCAAAGTGCCCTGGGGGTGCGCAAAGCAGGCATAAACGCCTGTTGCGCCTCCATGGCATTGCTATAATATGGCCCCATAGCTGCAGCTATCGGAAGACTGCAAATAAATCTTTTCTCTATCCTGAGATAAGGTTTCTGTCACTTCTGCTTGTTGGAAGATAAATCGAAAGGCACTTAGTGAAAAAGTGTCTTTAGGCTTATTGCTGCGAATAGTATTGTATATGCAGTTATCCTTAATGGATGCAGCATTCTCTTGGCTGATTAGTCTTTTGTGCTAAAAGCAGATCGTAAAGTGTTCCCACATTACAATTGTCTGAGAAGTTATTCTTTCAGTGTTCTTTCAGCTTACTTCATAACCTTTTCAAATAACTTATATCTCTGAAATATAAGCCAAATAATTCTCCCATGGGGAATACTGGCCATTTAGTTGCAGGAAGAAAAAGTATCTTTTTACTTGGATACAGCAAACATGGAGTAACATATAGACAAGTATTTTAGCAGTGTATTTTCTATAAAAACTGCTTGTTTAAAATACATTAACATAGGATTGTAAAGCAATGAGCAGCACACCCATGGACCAGGCATGGAAGTGCTTTAAAATATAAAACATCAGAAAACAGCATGCAGTGTTATCTGATTGTATATTACAGGTGGTCTCTTATCATGTATTAGAAAGTGCTTTGAGGCCCTCAAGCTTCATGCACGGGATAGAAAAACTAAATTAAATAAATGTTATGTTGCAACCATTAAGCGGTGGAACATATACATTCAGAAATGTTCAACATTGGGAAGTAATACTGTATACTAATGAGAAAAGTTCGTTAGAATGCAAGGTGAAACTTGGTCTGCAGTCTAGTCGATCTGCAGGGCCACCTATACCAGTGGTTCCCAACCTTTTGACTTCTGTGAACCCTCATTTTATTATCACTGCAACCTGGGGACTCCCCACTGAATAATTATTGGAATCCAGGGACCCCCACTGAGTCATTACTGAAAGCTGGAGACCTAATCTGTTAATATTACTCAATTATCTAAGCAGTTGCTGTCCCCCGGCGGTGGTTTCGTGGCCCACCAGGGGTCGCCAGACTATAGGTTGGGAACCGCTGATCTTTACTTTCAACTTACTTCAGGTAGTACATGTGTTTTGTTGTGGACATGAACACCACACTAGTCAGCTGCTTGGCTGAGTTTAATACTGATTAGCACTGTGTCTACCATTGGAAACACTTGACATATGTGCTGTAAAGAGTCTGTCCCTTCTTAGGTCTGAAATAGAGGACAAGTCTAGCTGTCTTGCAAGCCTCATTTAATAAAAAACACAAGTTAAGAAAAACAAACCCATAGATGTGTCTGGGTCAGCCCTGTTCATTCATTGGCATGTTTACCTGTCATTCACATTTTGCTTCCACCCCAGACACAGCAAAGAAAGAAAATAATGGAAAACCCAGTATTCTTGGTAACTTGGGTAAAAATATTTTTACATTTACAGCGGTTCCCTCAAATTTATTTAAGAAAAGGATTAAGTCACTTTAGGAGGAGCCTAATCGTGCTTTAACCCCTCCCCCGAAAATGACACACAAGTATGTGTAATAGATTTTAAAACAGGGTAAACTTGCATTGATGTCCTTAAATAAAGTTGTCAATCAAGTAGGTGCCCTTGTGAACGTGCATTGCAAGTAATCAGTGGAGTAAGTGCAATAGCGCAGAGCATAGCTGAGAGAATAAGAAACAAACTTTTGGCAGCATAAACAATTCTTTTGTAAGGGCCAACCACGATCTTAGTTCAGGCTTTTAATATGTACACAAAATATCCACAAATAGGTTAAGTATGTTGATGTTTCGACCCCATTTAATTTGGAAGGTCTTTTTCAGGACAATAATGTAATGGTAGCATCTTATGTGTGTATACATATGTGTTAGAAAACACACTTTTGGCACTGCATTCTTCCAAGACACTGTCAAAAGCCACTATTGTGTGACTTAATCATATTGTTTAATAAATCTGAGGGAACCACTGTAAACATGCGCTACATGAGCAGTGGGTCAGCCCACTTCAGCCACTGGCTCTCTTGCACTGCATGAAGGCATTTTGCTTAGTCACATGTGGACTTCAGTGCAGGGGTTACTGGACCAGTGGTTTACTCTGCCAATGTTTTTTTTCTTCCATTCTTCATTTTCTATGTTTTCAGTCATCTTTGTTTATTTAAATGATGTCATCAGCTTATAGTAACTCAAAGCCAAATGTGCATTTTCTTTGCATCCGTAGGTCTCATATTTCTCTAAATGTGCATTAAAACTTAACAAAATGGGTCTTTACTTGTTTGAAGCACTCATGTCAGCTAGGAAGCACCTGTACTGTTCTGTTACAATACTATGAGAGGCTTATTTTTTTAATTTGAATATTTTTATTGCAGGAAAATCGCTGCCACAGTTAGTGCAGCATGATAGAATTTGCTTATATTTTTCAAGCATATGCTTGCAGTAAAAAAATAGCCACTGCTCCAGCTTGACAGGATAAGACCAATTGGCTTTGTCAACGTTTGTTTTCTTTGTTTTTTTTTAAGTATTCATACCCTGGAGTAACTATACTAGTCATGCTCCATCTTCACAAACCCTTCACGTTTCTTTTTTTGACTTTGGTTTCAAACACACTCTACAATCATTGGTGAAGTCAGGTTTCTTTCATATGAGGTATCTGTCTTGGAAGACTTAGGATGGCTCTTGGCCTGCTGCTTCGCAGATGAGAATCTCATGTGGGAGACCACAACACACATGGGCCTTTATTATGAGTAGTTTGATAAATGGGACGGATTTCCTCTCCCCTGCAGTTACTGATAACTGAAAAGGGGATATCAGTAACTCCGTGGGTTGGGCAAATCTGTCCCTTATGAGTTGGACACTGAGGGTCCACTATGAAATGAGAAATTACTTCGGGGGATGTTGGTAAGTCTGGTTCCAATTCCCCATGTAAATCCTCATTTTGGGCCAGATTTTCACCTAGAGATGTCACCTATTTTTAGCTGCTGAAATCTTTGGGTGGAAGTTACAAGATCTGTGGTGTGTCTACAGATATCCCAATTCCCATGATGCTGCTAACTGTTTTTACTAACCTCATCTTAGTTATGAGGCCACTAGTAACTAGTGCTATGGTGTTTCCCAGCATGGTGACCTGCCTGGCCATCGATCTAAAAACATTACGATTTGACCCATGAACAGGATTCTCAAATTAATTCACCCCTGGCTTGCAAACCCCTTCGCCCTAAAGCTCAAAGGTTTAGAAAATTACAGAGGACCCTAGACAGGTGGTTTTGGGTATTCCAGAAGGCTCCTTTTGCAGACCGACAGGCAGGTCAGGGTAAATTAGGTGCTGGGCAGTGGAACATTTTGGTGCTGGGGGCTCCTGTGCTCTAGCGGGTAATTCGGGAACCGGCACTGGCAAAAGCTGTCCTGGAGATGGAAACAGGGAGGCATGCTTCCAGATGTCTAAAAGGAACCAATCAGGAGCAGCTCACACTTCTCCCACCTCTATCATCAGGTGCTTTAGCAAGGAAGACACCCTGGGAGATGGAACCCAAAAGGGATCAAGGTGCTCTGGGGTTAGCAGCCAAGTTTGTAGGGCCGCAGTGATTACACTGTCTGGCACCCCACTTAAAAAACATACAATGGAGGAGCTATAGAAGCATCAGTGCGTTTAGGACGATCATTGTGTTAAGGACAGCTCAATGAGTTGAATGTTTGTAGTTTGAACCAAGCAGCGAACGGCAGATAACGAGTTTGAGTCCTGGTAAGGTCCCTCTTCCTTGCATCTTATCAAAGGTGAGTTAATTGAGTAGCATACGTTTTAGTAATAGTAGCAGGTTATTTACGGCCCTTAGAAGCAACAGAAGTGGGGTTTGAAGCGTTACGTGAAAGAAATTATTATGATTAATATTGGCGTTTTCCAAAATGGCCCTTAGGAGGGCAAAGACAAATGTAGGGAAGACAGAAAATACTTTTCCAACCCAAGAATCTGCTTTTTCTAGGAAGATTATGAGGCATCTGAGGAAGATACAACTGAAGTCTGGGAAAGAGTCATAACAAATACTAATTTTGGCTAATTCTATTAGTACTGCTCACAAGATAAGCTGGAATTTCTCTTTGCACTTGTTTTGATATAAATCAGTGAACTCATTTGGACTCACTATAGTGAACATGAAAGGATGAAAAAGAGTGTGCTTTATCTGTTTCCACACTTCTGAAGACCTGTCCAGGAATTCATTAATACTTGAATAAAAGCAATGGGCAGAAAGGCTGAAGATGGAATTTGTGGGCTTGCCCATTAAGACAGTGTGATATTTTTTGTCTGGCCAGTGTCTCTAATAAGCCTTTAGCACCGGTACATGTCATGAGAGAAGGAGCACTTTGTAATGTGGCATCCCTGTGCACGCGGAGCTTGAGAGTACAGTTTACATTTTGTATGGTTGAAGAAGCTATCATTTCAGTGGTAAGTTTCCAACACCGTGCACTTACAGAAGTACCTCTCTAGATCTCCACGGGGAATGCCCTGCGAGACGGGAAATATAGAAATAACGAGTCCTGAACTTAGCAGTGCCCTTTTCAGAGGAAACACTTATCTCTACTTTTCACCACACGGTACAAAAATATAACATTCCAGTGACTAAGTGAACCGACTGCATAGGGAGACCGGGATGCATCAACTTTAATGGTTCGGAAAGTAGAAATATTGACAACACCAAATTAAGAAATTTGGCAAAGTAAGAGTCTGTTTATTTTTTCCTCTCTGCAAAAATAACAAACTTTAATAATACAGTGCGATGGTAGACAAAAATCCCAAAACTCCACGGAGAGCTGTCGACCTGGCGGGCTATAGCATCAGACTGGCATGAGTCGTGACCTCAAACCATTGCACCGGTTGCATGTAGACGTACGCATCAATAGCATTGATGCACTGGACTGTTGACAACTAGGCCTACAAGTAGGCCATCCATTAGAAAAGCTGAATGCCGAAAGGATTTGTTTGTCAGAGTGCCCATGAGGGCTCTGAAAAGAAGACTTCACCAGCATGCGTCAGTATTAATGGAATACCCACGCCAACTGAGGGGTGGTAGAAGACCCTTTTAAGGGATCAATGTGCCTTATTCATCAGCTCACCTAATAATGTTGCGATTTTTTCCCCAGAACCTCTGGAATTTTATTTATAAATGTGAGCACCACAGTCTGTGCCCGAGCGATATTTAAAATAAAATTCCGCACTAGGGCAGTCTGTTTCAGGAAAGTGTCTGACTTTCCCCTGTTTGACCTGAAGGTGCAGTTTGCCTGGTGAATTAGCAAAGAATATTCCGTTCATTCTCATATTGATAATTAATTGTGCACCTTCTCAAAATCAGACCCAAGCCTGTTTCTTGCAGGCAGTGCAGCCGCCTGCGGCTAGGGGACCAGAGTAGACTAATCTGTCTTCCAGGTATGTACGGAATTAGACAACCTGTTACTTTTGACAAAGCTTTAACACTCTTTGCTTAAAGATGTTTTCACCCTTCATAATAACATA
Source organism: Pleurodeles waltl (assembly GCF_031143425.1). Taxonomy (NCBI): domain Eukaryota; kingdom Metazoa; phylum Chordata; class Amphibia; order Caudata; family Salamandridae; genus Pleurodeles; species Pleurodeles waltl. The sequence goes on along the minus strand of NC_090444.1, from coordinate 1,397,855,620 downwards.
TTGTGAAATGAAATTCGCAGCTAGTTAAAAGAAAGCACTCGATAAAGGAGGTCTCTGTGAATGAGCTATTAATAATTTAATGTCAGAACTCATGCAGTGTACTTCAACTCGAAAATGGTAGCATAATGAAAGGTCCTTCAAGTGTACATTGTACGAACAGTCCTGGCCTCTCCCACATGTTAGGAATCCTTTTAAAAAGATTACATTCAAACCATTTTATTTAAAGCCTAGTTAAATGTATTCTATTGAAATACCTTCCATGTTCTTACAGAATTTATATGCAGAATTATCAATTCGTATTGTTCCAAGGAACTAGCAGGTTACAAAAGCACTTTCTTTTTAGGTCGAGCTCGCAAGCGCTTTGACCTGTTGTGTAAGTATTGTGGGCTTTTAACCAAGCCCTGCGCATGGCCATCACTTTCACTTGCCTTGCAAAAATCCCTTGTTATCATTGGTAAATTCTTTACGTTTGTCCTACCTTGGGGCGGTTTTGGTACTGCTTTGCAGACTGCTCATGTGACATGGATAATTGTGCGATTGCCGATATGTCTGACTGTGAGCTAACTTCTTTTTCCTTTTGTGTCTCTCCCTCTCCCTCGCGCTCTTGCTCATGGTGGCCATGGCGCTTTGAATCAGCTCACTTATGTCAACTAATGTTGTACTTTTAATTTTCAATTTATGTGGCAAGAAAAGTCTGGTTAGGAATTTACAACACCAATAGCTCTAACTGGAGCAAATGCGAGACCCATTGTATTGCAAATGCTTGTTTTAAACATAGGTCTTGCTTTTCCACACTTGAATAGCAGAACAACACTGCAGCCCTTTTCCTACTGGGCCCACAGATGGAGTTGTGTTTATTTGTTCACCAAAATACATGCGGGCATGAGTGTTTTGTGATATTGTATGATTTGAAGCCTATAAGACGGCGAAAAACTTTAATGATGACGTCTGTATAACTGGGACGCTGACAACTTCATCCATTGTTGTATATGATTTCCACTTTTTCACGGCGTCACACCAAGTTTGTGGTTATTCTTGATAAAGAGTATTAAGTACCCTCTTACTTTACATAAAATTTATGAAGATAAAGTATCTCTTATTGTCAGATTCTCCTCTGTCTCACTGGTTCGCCGGATACATATCATAATTATTACCGTAGTACACACATACACTGATGCCAAGGACCCATTTAACTTAACAGCCAAATGCCAAATCACATTACACCCATCATGATCAAAGATCCATGAGGACCATCAGCCTTCTGTGTGACAGCTGGCTTTGTTGAAACACTTGTCATATTTATTTTACTTCCTCTCCCTTAGCAGGTGTTAGAAAGCAAGACACTGTACGAGGTTTGAAAATTATTGCATACAGTCATCACTCTGCAGAAGACTTTCATCTTACATGGTTTTCATGGGGTTCTTTTCTTAGGTTCCATGTTTATGGCTGTCATTTCACCACAGTCAGTGGGCTGTGAACAACTGCTGAGTTGTAAAGCAAGCCAGTATTGTGGGAAAGCCCAATTCTTGCAAAGGTGACTTTTAGCATTGTGACAACATGGTAAACAATGATCTCTAATGAATATATGCTCCAGCATATTCCTTGTCGAACCGCATAGCAAGGTGCTAGACTCCATCTGGAGGGTTTTGTTGCAGTATCATTTTAACAGACCGCTTGACTCTGAGTTATGTTGTTCATGGAGTCAGGAGACTAGAAGTGATGGCAGAGCCCCTTTATATGGCGCCACTGGTGTTAGTGATGTTTGTTCATTCTTCTTATGTGCACTGTCTCAAACAGATGTAGGTATCAGACCACGATTGAGGTCTGTCTATGGTAAGCATTCAAAGGCATGAAACCTTTGCACCAGCAGGCAACCCAGTACCTTTTGGGAGTATGAATCTGCCTCTGCAAAACTGTAATCTTGTTCTTCATTCTAAAGCTGGTCTTAGGTGCGAGGCCACAGATGCCAAAAGAAACACAATCTTTCTTCAGTCTCATCATACACTGAGAAGCAGCATAAGGCCGTCCAGGGATAAGTCTGATTCCACTGAGTCAGTCCTGGACTTCAACACATGCAGAAAATGCACCTCTGTCCACACCAGTACCTTTCTGCCCTCACCAACAGTAAATGGTGGTCTTTCAGAAGGCATGTTAGCCTAGCAAGCTAACATTCCTTGCACACTTGTGCTGTGTTCCACGGGTCCTGCAGTGGGACCAACCTTGGTAGACTCATCAAGTGGTGCTGGTGGTTGCGACATCAGTTCCCCCACCGTTGGTTGTTGACCGTGCGGTGTTGCCGATTATGTGCATACCTGTTCTTCTGATACAAGTAGGTTTTACCCATGGCACCACTGACAACTTTGGCATATATGATAAGACCATCTCTGCGCCAGTCTCAATCCCCCAACACCAATGACAGACCTAATACATCAGACTGCACACAAACTCTCTGGTAACGTCAAGAATCAAAGTTCACAAATCCAGGTTTTACAATCTCTTTGGATCAGATTCTGATGCCAGTCAGTTTCAGGGTACCTCTCCCAGGGACGTAGATGATTACAGAGAGGCTGGCAACTTCCTGTCTCTACTAAATATAAATTGCTCTGTATTAATGGAACTTCAAAAAGCCATTGCACTTGCACCTCACCAATGAATAATCTCCCCCTCAATAGGTGCTGCTTAGACATTGGAGATCACTCTCCACTCTTATGAACCTCACTTCCACTTATTTACTGAGATACTCTCAGGCAAGCAAACATTTTAGGCAATTTTGCCATCTAGTAAGGTTTAGCTTGCAGCGCTGAATGAATTGAGGAATAAACCTTGTTGAGCCAAAGAACCTAAAGGTAGTTTCTCCCATTTTTCACCTTTCAGACCAAGCAACTCTCTTCTGACATTCGAGTAATATAAATGTGCTCTCCCAATTGAATGACAATTAGTTTCCCCTTGTGCAACTGGGCATGGAGTCAAACTCTTGCATGCTATGTAGAAGAAGATCTTTACCTCTGGGCCTTTAGCCCTTAGAGCAATGAACGGCAATTGCCTATTTGCTGGAGATGGCTTCACTCTTGTTCCAAAATCTGCAGAAGCAAATAGGCATGATTTTGCTCTCTCTACTAGGATGGTCTTGATTCTGTTAACCACTTGACTGCTAGGGCATACCCCCCCCCCCCCCCCTTATTACATCCATTCCTGTCACAGACATTAGGCCCAGCCACATATGTGGGTAGCATTTTTATTGGGATAAGTTTGGGAACACTGGGTGGTAGAACGTTTGGGGATCCTTTCGCCACACACAACAAAAGGGGCAACAATCTTCCTGCCCCCAAAGGGCAGATGGAGAGTTTGCCCGGGGAGGGCAGAAAGCTCTTCCAGTGGTGCAAAAAAGTAGGGGCAGCCCACCGTGGCACTGATTCATGCCCCCAACACAGACCGGGCAATAAAGTCTAGACTAGGCTTATTTTTGTTTGTAAACAGGTAGAGGTGTTAGGCAGGGGTTGGCAAGCAAGCACAGGCCACTTACTCCTCGTTGTCTACCGAATACTCCAATACTGCTGAGAGTGCTTGTGATTTTGCAGCTCCCATAAACTGTGGCTGCTTCTCTTCAATCAGGTTGCGAAATTAGACATCCAAAAGGTATCAAGTCCTATACCTGCAGATATTGCTGGATGATGGGAGGGGTTCATCATGTTAAACTCGTTGTTTATGGGAAATTGAAGTTGCCTTACAGTGGAAGAACTCTCCATATGGCACCTTTAACAAATAAGGTGCCCTTCTTCAGCAAGTTATTTGTGTGGCAGAGGGGAACTGGGTGCATGACAGGTTGCAGAAGGGAAGATGATTACCTGTGTAAATGATCTGGAGGGACTGTAACTCCAAAGTTGGTTGACTGGGGTGTGAGCCTTGGTCACGCTACAGCCACAAGTCCTTGCAGGGTGATCCACAGAAAGTCACTAAATTAGCCTTTGTTTAAACTTGGGTAGCTTGGAACAAAAAAGCAGCCAGGTTTAACCTAGAGGCAGTGTGTAAAGTATTTATGCAGTACATAATCAGAAATAAAGTGAAAACACTTGAAAAATCCCAAACCAATTTAGAGGAATAGAGAACTTTTCAAGGAACTATTTGAAACCAGAACCATCACAATCCAATGAGTAGAACTGGAGTTATGAAGTTTTAAAATGTAAAGTTCAAAATAGCGCTTAAAAGCAAAATCACCAACCGCAGATATCTGGTCATGCTAGACCGGGGCAAATTTAACAGTTAAGGCCAACCACAGTGAAGCATGGTTTGGATACATGAAGTGGATTGGACCCAGTCAGCGCTTACCTTTGGACTTGGAAAATGTTTAAAGAAAAATTCTAAGAGAAGGTAAAAGTTCAGAGGGGTAAGGCTGCAGGAGTGCCCAAGGAGGGAGCGTCGGCAGTAGATAGCTGTGGAGCGAAATCACGTTGAAGATTTATACCTTAGGACTTTGTCGTCGAGGTAGAAGTTGAACATTTCTAGCGGGATGAATCAGAAGGCTGTAGCCCACGACAGTTTAACTATTAGGACATGTAAAACTTAAAAGTACACGTTCCACCTTTTAATTACACAGCACCCTGCCCCATTGGCTACCTAGAGTACCTTATGGGTGACTTGCATGTAACAAAAAGGGAGGTTAAGGCTTGCCAAGGTGTCTTAAATGCCAAGTTGACTTGGCTGTGGGACACTGCCTTCAGGCTGCAATGACAGCCGTGGGACATGATTTGAAGTGCTACTTAAGTGGGCGCACAATAAGTGCTGCAGGCCCACTGGTAGCATTTAATTTGCAAGTCCTGGGTATACAGTAAACCACTCTACAAGGGACTTACACGTAAATTAAATATGCCAATCAGGTATATAGCAATCAAACCATGTTTAGGGGAGTGAGCACAAGCACCTTAGCACCGGTCAGCAGTGGTAAAGTGCAAAGAGTCCTAATGCCAACAAAGCAAAAATCCAGAAAAGGTGGAGGAAATTCGGCAAAAGGCTTGGGGGAAGACCACCTGAAGGTTATATCTTTCACCGCTGATAAGTGTGTGCCATCTGCTGGGAATTGTGGGGGAGGAGCACTACAATTGTGTCAGCTTGCCATATCTTCTGACTCCAGAATATGCCAAAGGCTATCAGAGTGGTGGTGGTAGTGCATCACCCTAGCAAAGGATTCACCTTTTTCCCTACTTGGATGATTGGCTGGTGAGGGCACCCTTCCTGTGCTTGATGAAGCACCCTTCTGTAAGAGCTAGGGGTTTGATAAATTAAGATCTGTTTTGCTCAGAGATCTGTTCATTGGGAAGCACAGGATACACAAACTATGAGGGCATTCACCAGAGGCGTAACAGAAGCCCATACAGTGTGGGGGGAGGAAGACGGGAGGGGGCCCCCTCGGCTCCTATTGATGTGAGTGTTCGGGTCTCTCCAGCATATCTTGCAGCCCCAGCCCCCCACCCCCTCACATTTTGTTTATGGCACTGGCATTCACACCATGGCACAAGGTTTCAAGTCTCTGTCTATTGGCCCTGGCTTTCTCATTATTCTACCAATGCGATAGTTAAGTCTGTCCATCCATTGTTGGGCTGGAGGCTTTTTGCAAATTGCTTGTTTCTAAGCATGACTCAGGACGAAAAGTCTGTAGTGGCTATTGAAGCAGCATTGAAACTAGTTTTATGTCAGTCAAAATAATCTGACTCATTCTCTGTAATGTTTTATTGAAACAATTCAAATTCAGTGTTGGGCCCCCCTAGAGATTGTGTTCATTATAAAACTGTTGGTTTCACCTTGACTGCTAATGATGATGATGTGGGGTACCTCCCTATAGGGTTGTGGCTCCAATTTAGAAGACTTGTGCATCAGTGGCCTCCGGCTAAAGAGAAAATGAAATGCAGATCAACATGCTGTAACCTAGGGCTTTTGGTCTGGCTTTGAATATTTTTCTTCCAAGGGTTTGCAGCTGGACAGTGCTTTCTTGACATACTGCTACAGTGTTCTTTGTTAAAAAAAAAAAAAAAAAAAGATGGGTTTGGGGCAAAGTCTCTGTGCAAGGAGGCATGTACTCCTCTAAGTCACTAACTAAGAGCAAAATTGGGCATAGCAGCTCATCTGGCAGGGGACCAGACAGGGGAAGCAGATCGTCTGTGCAGAGTGTTCTGGATATGATTTTTGACAGATGGGAGGGCAACCAAGGTGGATTTGTTCTCAATATCAACTAATAAGAACTGTCACCTCTTTTGTGAAATGGTTCTCCCACAGTTTTCTGGTGGATGATTTGAGCCTGAACTGGCACTTCAATGTTCATTATGTGTTCTCTCCTAACCCCCTGATCTAGGTGGTCATTTGATAGGCAAGTCGGTGCAAAACTCACATCATCTTGAGTGCTCCAAATTGTACTTATTACATTTGGTAAACAGGCCTTCTATGCTTGACACCTGGTGTCTTGTAATGTGAAAGGCTAGCTTTGGCGGCCGTTGATTTTTCATCAGAGGTTTTTGATACCCTAGCATGTGCCAGGCATTATCTCATGAGAGGAGTTTACTATAGCAGCAGCACATTTATGCCTGATGGCGGGATGAACACTATCTAGCCTCTCCAATATGGAATTTTCAATATCCTTTAATCAGCAATGTTTCTGGTGGTGCAAGGTTTGAATTTAGGAATTGTAAAGGCTTAATTATTAGTCATTTTGGTTGGCATATTCTCCCCTGATTCTCTTCCAAGTTCCTAATCTGATGCTGACCTTTCTATTGGGATCTCTTTATAAACCATTGCATAGCTGCCCACTGAGGTGTGTCCTGTGGAAGACTATTTTTCTGGTTGCTATAATTTTTGACAGAATAATGGGTATTGAATTGGATTGCCTCAATTTACTATTTGCACATGAAACCACCTTCTTTGCGCAAATTGTGTCTTAATTCCACCATTCATAGGCCATCTCAAATGTCATCAGCATTATTTATGACCCCTTAACTGTCCACAAGGTAGTGGGGCCTCTGCATAGGCTTGATCATAAATGGACTTTGCCACTAGATTCACAGAACGTCTATTTTCCATGTGTATGACAATCGGTTTCTTTTGATCACCTCTTGGTCAGTAAGGATGTGTGCAAGCAGAATGATTTGTAGATGTTCTACTTGTGCATCAAGCAATGTAATAAAAGGGGATGGATCCATTTGAAAGTTTCTGTGTCTAATTGGTGGGGGGGGGGGTGATATGAAAAACCTCTGTCTTTCTTTGGCGGTGTCTGTTCAGTCAGTTTATCAAGCAGCTAATAGGTCCTTCTTGTACGCTTTCACATGTGGTATTATTGCCTTTATAAGCTGGACAAACCATAAATATACTTTGCCAGAACTGTCCCTTCTGAACTCCTTAACTCTCAATCCTCCTCTTTCGCTGGTGCTTTAGGAAATGTTCATATTATAAATCTACACCAGGGAATATTGATCAGAACAAGCTGCTTCATAGAATTACATTCTTTTTTAATAGATATGACGTCCACAATGAGTTCCAGCCTCTCCTTTTGTTGATGGAAGTCTATTTCAGATATTTTTATTGACTCCTTCTTTAGTGTCTATAGGTTTTGTGGGCATGAGATGTAAGTGACTTTATTGGCTCCAGTGTCATCCTACGTAAATGATACAGCATCATTTTCCATCTCCAAACTGCTTCGATGACCTCATTCTGTTGAAGTAAGCCTCAGCAAGGCCTACTAGTGCAAGGGGTTCACCCTTCTCTGAACAAAGTCCTTAGACCACATAGGAAGAAGTTGGCACAGAAACTGAAATAAAAGACAAAAGTTTATTAAACCTCATGAGGTGGTTCAAACAGCACCTTTCGCTAAATGAAGTAGCACACTGAACTGAGAGAGCATGGTCCTTTTATACCCACGCAGGGGCTAAAAGGAGGTGGTACAATTATAGAAGCAAGACTTCTATACATATAAGGTCATGTGGAAATGCACAGTCGACAGGTAGGAGGGGCTAACCGTTTTCAAGGACTAACAGCTGCAGACCTTACTGGGCATGTGCGAAGGTTGGAGATGCTAAATATAACTTGTCACTAGGCAGATTTTCAAGAGTAGTTAACAGAAAGGTAGGACAGAGCACATGGTGAGCACATGGTAGCATGTGGCAGAGAAAATGGCTGCCATGAATACAAAATGGTTTCCGCGAAATGTTCACAATAGTTGCTAAATACAAGATGTCTTCTGCTAATGCTTAATCTAATCGCTGCTAAACTACAACAATTCAGCTCCATTAGTGCCAGTGAAAGGATACTACCACAAACATTTTTGGATCCAGTCTGACGCTTTGGGATAAAGCACAGGCAAGGAACCTGCTGGAGCGTTCATATCCCTCAGAAAGCAACATTACTGAAGATTAATAATTTGTTCTTTTTAAACATGTAAGCTGAAATATGGTGGTCATCTGGCATTGTTGGCACTTAGAGATTATTTTTTTTTTGGTCTATGAGATTAGCTAGAAATAAGGCAAGACCAAGAGTGTACACAAGGCTAGTATACAATACCACAACATTGTTATTAATGTTAACAACATTAATAAGGTGTTTAATACAAATACATTGTTTGTTCTTAGGAATGTTGTCAGCAGATCCCTAGAATAGTGAAATTTTTAGTTTACATGTAAACCTGTTAAATTTCATCTCATGGAATAGATCATGGATGTTGTTATTTAAGTTGCATGTGATTTCATAGAAACACGATTGTATGGAACACCATTACTGAGAAACCATTTCACCTAAAGTATTTGATTGGACTTTGCAGCATGAAAGGCATTTACTAAATCATAGAAACCAATTCATAGAATGTAATTTTGTTTTGAAATTGTGATTTTAATGCCTATGTTAAAGCTGTAAATGATGAGGCTGCAGGACTTAATTTCAGAAATATTTTTGTAGGAGGGATTTTTTTTATTGGTTTGCTTTAGGGGACATTACTTTGGGTTTATATCTTTTACATTGTAAAACATTATTTTGGATGTTTTTAATTCACTAACCCCTCACCGTCCCTAAATGCTATTTACCCCTGACCCTCTCACGAACTATCAATACCATCCATTCCTGCCCCTTAAAGCACACAGCACCCCTAATCTCTATAGGTGACCTCTAAACTCCACTGTGGGTGTGGTCCTTTTTTTTACAGGGTTATCCCCATACTTTTTGCCTTCTTCCTAATATTTGTTCTGAACTGTTTTTGTTGGCTTTAGGACTCTGGGCACTTTACCACTGCTAACCAGTGCGTGCAAATGCACTCTGTCTAAAATATATTGATGATTGGTTTATCCATAATTAGCACATTTGATTTACGAGGAAGTCCCTAGTAAAGTGCACTGTGTGTGCCCAGGGCCTGTAAATCAAATGCTACTGGTGGGCCTGCAGCACTGATTGTGTCACCCACATCAGTAGCCTTATAAACATGTCTCATACTTGTGACTATAGTATCTTTGTGTGCTGTTTTTAACTACCCATTTGCCCTGGCAAGCGCACCTACTTGTGAGGCCCAAACCTTTCCTTTAATGACATGTAAGTCACCTGTAAGGTAGGCCCTAGGTAGCCCTGTGGGCAGGGTGCAGTGTTTTTAAAAGATAGGACATGTACATGCCCTGATACTGCTAAATTAGTTTTTCACTATTGCAAGGACTATTTCTCCTACAGGGTAACATGGGGAGTGCCTTGAAATATCTTTTAAGTGCAATTTCCCATTTGGAGCAGATGGAGATGGGGGTTTGGGGTCTCTGAACAATATGCAACTTTTGGTGAAGTTGATTTTTGAATTATAAGCTTGAAAATACCACTTTTAGAAACTGAGCATTTTCTTGCTTAACCATTCTGTGCCTCTGCCTGTCTGCTGAATACACGTCTGGGTCAGGATGACAGTTGGGCTGTTCCTACATTCACTCTAGACAGTTACTCAAAGGGAGCTGAGGTGTGTCCTACTTATCCTAATGACCCATCACCAGGCTCATGGGTTGTCCTGAGCTAGAGTGGTGGGAGGAGCTGACACTTGCACCTGAATAGGGCTGTGCCTTTCCTCACACAAAACAGTCTCCAACCTCCTGGAGTATGCCTGGGGCCAGCGCAGGGAAGGCAGGGTCTTGTACACTACAAAGGCACTCTTTGAAGTTTGCCTACTTCAGAGACAAAAATGGGTATAAGCACTGGACCTCTGACCCCACATAGTTAGACCACTTCTGGACTGAGGGCATTCTGCCACAAAGAAGAGCTGGATGCTGTAGGTAGGACTGCCACTCTGGCCTGCTGCTTCTGTCCTGGGAGTGAAAGGACTGTACTTTGCTTTCTACATCCTGCTTTTCAAGGTTCTCTAAGGGCTTGAACTGAGCTTGACTCCTGTTTAGAAATCTCAGGGCCATCAAAGACTTTACCTGCCACCGCTTTGGCTCTCTTGCTGAGGGTCCTTGCTTGCCAAGTAGTGCCTAATCCAGTTCCTGGGCTCTTGGAAGTGAGCTCTGGTGCATCTGCGAAGAAACTAAGCTCATCGACTCCAGAGTGACTTCGGAACCGGTGCTGCTCTCCAACTCCACACCGCTGCCTGCACCGGAGCCTTGGTCCCCACTGAGGGCAGTGACCATGACCTGCAACACAGGCCCGACGCCGCCGCAGCACCTCCAAATTCCCGCCACAGAGTGAGTCCTTAGTGTTGTCACCGGCACCCATGACACCTGACTGACTCCACTGCAGCTCCTGTGGCCCTGTGGTGTGATCGCGACACCGCAAAATCCACACTTCGCATCTTGACTTGCTTGATTCAGCGACCCCGCCTTGTCATAAGAAACCGTCAGATCACCACTGATGCAGCATCACCTTCCCTGCAACTGTAAGGAACTGACGCCTCACCTCTCCTGCCTACCAGTAAGGAAACAACGCCTCCACTCCCCAGTATGAATAAGGAACCAACACCACACCGGCTCTAGTGACACTTCAGCTCCTGAATCTGTGCAGCATCTTCATTTCCTCATCATTTTTGAAGGGTATGGTACCTGAGGTCTGTGCCGGCCCTAACTCCCTCACAAGTGGCATTGTACTGTTGGGAATGACTTCATCAAGATGCCGTGATAGCCCCATTTGGAGCTGTTGTGTTTCTAAACACTTTACTATGATTTAATCTTTGAAAATGTGTATCGTTTCTTGTGTATGTTGGAGTTTTGTCATTTTGGTCTTGTTTTACTCAGATAAATATTGCCTATGTTTAGGTTTCACCTGCACACGTGCTTGCATACTGCTTTCAAAATATATTGTGTATATAAAAAAAAAACTTAAAAGGCGCTTAGAACCAGCCCGTTGCTTACCTGAACTTGCCATTGGCTTATTCCAGCATGAGTCAAATTTCTTTGCTTATGATTGGCCTGTACCTTGTCTGCTTTCACTTCCTGCTCTCTGCTGCTTTCTGCTTTGCCGTCCTGCCATTGTGTTGCCCTGGGTCCAAGTACGCTTTCCGGTCACTGCCATTGGCTAATGGTCAGTGTTCTTCCACTGAACATATGCTTCCAAAGGTACTTTTTTGTTTACTTTTAAAGTGAACGCGGCTGCATGAAGTACTTCCTAGAGCTGCTCGGTTAAACTACGTCAGCCCCCCCTACCACCAGGCTTTCTTCAATCATCCAAGCTTTTCTTTTGAATACCCCCTGCCTCCTCACTTTACGCAGCCTTTATTTGGACACTTTTCTATCTTTTGTTGCAGAGCAAGTACCTGCACTTCTCTATTAAAGCTTGGAAATAATGTATATATTTATTGCAGACTAACGTGTCTTTTAGGGGTTTTATGTTAACTGCCTCCTGTGTGATATTTCATCATTGCTATTGCAGTTCTAAAAAGAAGACAAAACTTTGCTCTGGTAAAGTTCTGCTCAGAAATACATGGGCAGTGGATTTGGTTACGGAGGAGGATGATCATGATTATGGACAATATCTCTTATCATGCAGAGTTTGCTGGTGGTCATTAATTTATTTATTGTTAACGTATTTTATGGCACTGTCCTCATGCCGAATTGCGACAGAACGCTGTCAGTAGCACTTTTGTGTGCCTCTGCAGGACTACAGTTAACTGTAAAGTTGCATGCCGCAATAGTAATTTATCTCCCTGGGAAGGACTAAAGGCTGAACTGCATCTGTGGGGATTCAAACGTGTTATCTTCTGGTTCTTCCAGAGCGCTACAACACATGGTTTAACCCGCTAAGCTATACGGAGAATGCTTTATCCCTGTTTAGTGATTATATTTATAATTTGCTGACACAGGTGTTCGAGCGTCCAGAAATGAGTGTGTTGTTTTGTAAAATTACAGTAAGCGAACCCGGATGTGTTTGCAGTCTGTCCACCTCCCCCTGCTTTCCATGGCTTGCTTGCTCCCTCGCGTCGTCTTGCTCTAACCTCCTTCCACTGCCCATCCCTCATGTGGCTTGCCTTACCTGCCCTTCTCCTGCTGTCCATTGATTTTTGCTCCCCTTTCCAGTGTCACTGTTTGAGAGAGCAGGAGGGTGAAAGAGAGCACTCCCAACACCTTCCCATGCGTGTCCCCTGCAGATAAACACAGCATTTCTGGGAATTCATGATCCCATGAAAGGGCTGGGTGTGATGACATGATTCCATGAAAAGCTCTTCTGTGTTTTCCCGAACATGACCTGTATTTTTCATAAAATTACTTGCATGTACAGTAAAGTAGGAACTCCTTCAAAATGCTAACAATTAAGTTATGGAATTGTCTGATTACATTAAAATTCTTGGGAATACAGTACAATGCATGCAAAATACAGTGCTTCTGGCTGCAGACTGCTTAGAAAGAAGTTAGTCCTTCTGCCTTTTTTGCAAATCAGTTACTTTTTTCTATGTGTTTGTTTACAAATATCACACTAATTGATTTACATCACAGTGAGCTAAGCTGCTGGACCAACTGTGCTTGGCCGATGTAAGCACAGACCTTGGCTTATGCTTTCTCATTGGGGAATGCGCAGACAGAAGTGTTGGACGATGAATTAGTAGAGCATATGGTTTGACAAACAGTATGAAGCACATCAACAGCAGGCATCTCAGCATGTCCTGCAGGCATTACAACTCCAAAAAGGACAATAACATTTTAGGTTTTGCCTGAGACAATAAACATCTCTTGTTAAAAAAAAAAAAAAAAAAGCATAGTGCCCCCATCCTGCCATGTTACAATTTGCTTGCTCCCTCCTGGCCCCATCCCACCCTCCTCATGCTGTTGCTTCGCCCTCCCTCATCCCGCCTTCCATCTCCCTTAGTCTTGCGCCAATCTTCTTGCCTCTTGTTTGTTCCTCGCCCCACCTTCCTCCTGCTATCCCTCATTTTGTATCCTATCTCGCCACCCCTCCCTATCCTGTCACACCAAAAAAAAGACATTGAAAGAGCCAAATTTCTCTCATATACATAAAAGTTATTTGGTTTTGTCAATGCTTTTAGCAATTTTGCACAGCATCACTAAAAGTAAAGAAAAAATAACACTATGACACGGCCGCCATTGACCACATCACAGCACTTTTTTTTTTCCCTTTTAGCTATATTGCACAGCGCTATACAACTAGCTAAAAAAAAATGACCAAGCCAATGGAGCTTGCATAGGTGAAACCTATTGTCTTTGTCAATGCTTGTCCTAAACTAGTGTGGAGTACTTTTGTGGTGTTTTTACTGTGGTTCTGTGTGTGTGTACCAATACTTTACACATTTCCTCTGAGATAGGCCTGACTGCTCATGCCAGGCTACCCAAGGGTGTGAGCCGGGGTTATCTCCGCTGTGTAGCTCCCTTACCCTGACTAGAGTGAAGGCCCCTACTTGGACAGGGTGCAACCCACTGCCAACTAGAGACCCCATTTCTAACATCCACCCATCTCTAATCCTAAAAGCCCTTTCTACCCCTATACTCCACCCATCCCTGAACCCTAATAACCTATCAGCAAGTCTAAACTACACTCATACCTGTCCGTACATTCCTCCAATGCCAGAAACATAAAATCCCTTTCTACACTTAACTATCCCTGAATCCTAAACCCCCTCATTACGACTGAACTCCACCCGTTCCTGAAACCTAAAAACCCCTTTCTATGCTCAAACCCTGTCCATTCCTGAAGCCATAAAACCCCACACTACTCGTTAACACCACCCATCCCTGAACCCTAACAACCCTTTTCCACATCTCAACTCTACCTCTCCTTGAACCCTTAAAACACCACCCTGAAGTTCAATGATTCCTAATCCCTCAAAGCTCTTCACTGCCCATAAAGTCTGCCCATCACTGAATCTTAAAAACCCTTCAACACCCCCCACACGCCACCCATCCCTGAACTCTAACCCCATCACCTCCAAATACAACTCATCATTATACCCTAAAAAAACCTTCATCCCCCTTCATTCCACCATGCTAGAACCCTAAAACTCACTTTCTACGCCAAAACTACACTCATCCAAGAACCCTAGAAAAACCCTCTGCACCCCTAAACTCCACCCAAGTTTAATGTCATTTTGGATATTTTCTTACTATTACCTTTCCTTTAAAACGTTCCCTTTAATTTTCCATTCGTTTTGTGTTTTGTTGAAATTGCCCTTCCTTGAGGTTGTTTTTCCATAATTTTGTTTCTTCCAGTGTGGTTCCCAGGTTACATTTTTTTTGTTAATTCACATACATCAGATTATTCCATTATTGGGCCCCAGATGTTTTAGTGTGTAACCTCTTGCAGTGCTAAAGTTAATAAGCTTGAGATGCATCTTTTATTTGAAGATTGCAAATTCCTAGCAGTGGGAAAAGTCTTGATATTTTAACTAAGTTATTTTGGTGCACTGCCAAGTAAAAGTGCTGGCCTCAGAGACAGGTAAATGAAATCAGGTTATCCCTTCTATTAGTAGAAGCATGAAGGAACCAATCCCAAAAATAGAAAAGCGTTTTAACACAAGGAGAAAAGCAACATCACAAGAAGAATATTACAATATGTGCATAAAAGATGCATTACAGAGTACCAGTTCCATTGTAGACTGAGGTTTGTTCCTCCATGCAAGTAATCATCCATCGTGCCAATGGGGAGGGATCTTTACCAAGGTGCAATTAAAATCTTATATTTTTGATTCTAAGGACACAAAAAGGAATCAATAAAGCTATAGGACAGTCAAATCAGTCAATAGAGTGCATGCATAGAGCAGTTTTACATGCATGTTCATCTTGTGTCTTCCTATGAGTCTCAGTTGACTATTCTAGTGGCTGATTCAGATTTTTGGTGTGACATTGGACCCAGTGCTGCATTGGACCAGTGGACCAAGCAATGTCGTCTGCATACCTTGGGGAAAGCACTGAATGCAGCTGCTGGACAGCACTGAAGAGTTAAAAAAAAAAAAAAAAAAAAAAATCGGCCACCTGGTCTCACCGCAGTGGATCCAGCATACATATGTTCACCTGCAGGACCTGTAGAAACATATTGCATGTCCAAGCTGAATCCTCTGTCCAGAATAGCGAAAACAGCAGACTCCCAGCTTTCTGAGGCCTACCTACAGGTACAAGGCAATGTGACGTTTATCAGTGAGGGAACCAAAGCTCTTTGGAAGTTTTCGTCAGTGTCTGAAAACTTTCAGAAAGACCCCTCTGGTTGTCAGATATGTGGAACCTGGGCAAGTACAGAGACTCTGATCCCACACCTGACAAAGAGCATGTGAAAGGATCTATTTTTTAAATGTCTACTCAGTATCTAGGAGCATTATTCTTTTGAGTATGAAATACATATATGTGTCTTTTAGCACTGAATGTGTTACTGAGCAAGTGGTCTCTAACTGATGCCTTATTTGATGATAGTTTAGGAAAACAGGAAGACTGTCCAAACTGCTATCTCTGCCTTTAATAGGGGATTCATGGCCTTCTCCTGCTCCTCCTCTCTTTCGTCTCCTCTGACCCTCCTTTCATCCTTCATTCCCTCCTTTCCTCATTCTTTTTCTTCCTTCCCTCTGCTGGAGAGCTCCAGAGAGCCTTAAATCGCAAATGTCGGGTATAATCGTCATACAAACCCCGTCACTGGTTGTATGGACCTTTTTGTCCACTAGGAGAGGATTCTAAGAGCGATAATATACATTTATTTCCATAAACAGTGAAGATTAATGGGGCTTCACAGGCAAAGACAAAGAGAGGTGAAGTGAATCTGAAGAATTTGATTAACAAATTTTAGTCGGGTTAAATTGATTACTAAGCAGATACTGCTATTTCAAGTGTTATTGTTACAAATTTAAATGAGCAATACATTGATCCTATACCTTGAGATACAACATTACAGGGTGACAATTATATAATCATACAGAATATCTGAATGGTCTGTTCCATAAAGGAAACAACTGTTCTAAATAAAGAAAGCAGAAGTCGAGAAATGGCATTTTGCAAATAAATCAATGTGTCTGCTTCAGAAAACCAACTAAAGGTCTCTCATGAGAGAACAAGCATGCCTAGGCATGAAGACTTTGCACACAGCAGCGGCGATCAGCAGAGGTAAAAATCGTTTTCTCAATTGAAGAAAGCAAAACATCTCTGTAAGGGAGACCTTCCTCTCTAATCTCAGGAACACATTATTGTATTTCAACAAAATCCTTAATTGCAACATTTCAGCTTGTTCGCGCACTCAGAACCAATCAGTTTTTTCCAAACTCAGAGCAAGTATACAACCCAGACTCTCATGCCAAAACAATGATCCTCGCATGGCTATGTCCTTGAATTGTTATACGAACCGACAAACTGATATAGTTACCTCCTCCCACAAATCTTCCACCCTGGCATCTTTCCCTCTTCCTGATCGGAACTTCACTGTCAGTTGTCTAATACATAAAAATAGAGCTATTCACTATTCACTGAAAAAACACGGCATTTTCAGTGGGAAGAAAAAAACATTACTTTCAAAGCTTCCGCAAAGAGTATGTGTAGGAACCTCTGCACCTAAAATATGTAAAGTTTCAAAGTGGCATTATTATTAGGTTAACTTAATTCTTTTCAGTAGTGTGTGTTGATTATAATGGCTAAGTGCAGTTACCTGCTACAAATTATATGATTAATATGCACACATTATTTACCGTTTTAAATCACACTTTAGTTAATTAATGCATTTAATTTTGTGAATAAGATTTATGCTCTCCCACCTCTTTTTGTCCTTCCGTCCCTCCTTTCGCCCTTCTTTGTGTTCCCATAAAACACAAGCACATAAAACATTTGCAACCTTGCCTTCCTATAACTCAATTTATGCATATTTGTTGACTAAACAATTGTCAAATTCCCGGTATTAAAACGCTCCATTGATTGAACCTCTGTATAATAGAGGTAAGTAATGTTATTCTCTTTGCAATCTCCTTCATTGATTTAGGGCTGAATTCAAGGCACAACCACAGTTAAATTGTTATAGATACCTTAGCAATAAAGGATGTATGTTCTGTTCCTAGGATTTTTGTCTTGTCTTTCTCTATTATAAACTTTCAGCATATTTTCTATCAGTCTCTACACCTCAGTTTAAGTATGATCACATAGGATCAGTTTGTCAGCATGAATCAGTAGACTTGTAAAAACACTTCCCAATCAAAGAGGAAATAATACCCCAAAATCTCGGCCTCCTCCGTTTGTCTGAAAAAGAAAGGTTGAACAGCAGTGGCAATAGGACAGACTGTTTAAAAAAAAAAAAAAAAAAACTTATGTGATGTGATAGTCTTGAAATCAATAATGCTGAAGAGCAGCCTTTCCTTTCCACACATGTTTGAATAAATGGCAGCAGTCAGTGAAAGTGTACTGCTCCAGAAGGTAATTTCTTATAAACATGTAACTGTTTTACCAAATTCTGCACAGGAAACTGAATTATTTTTAAAGCTGCCTTCTCCAGGAGAAAGACTCTCAACGAAGGATTTTTTTTTTGAGCTAGTTGAAAACTCTAGTTCTTTATAAGAGCTCTGTGAAGTTTACAGGCAGCTGTTAGGGGAAGGAGTAGAAAAGGTGGGTTTATACTGTAATGAGACTTTCCGTCGGTGATAGCTATGAATATTGTGGGTAGTTATCGACGCTAGGAACTCATCAAAAGGCAACATTTTGCTAGTTCACAGCTATCTCATTTTTTCGTTGTTGCATTAGTGTTCCTTGCAATGTTTGGAGATACTTTTCTGGTTTTGGGCGTTCCCATCAATACTCTTTCATGATGATGTCATTTAGGGTCTTGTATTAATTAATTGAAGCGCACCTGCATTTTCACCTAGGTTCCCATGACAGTGAGTTTGATTTTGCATGTTTGTCTTTTCTGCATGCGCAGCCTCACTGCTTTGGCCCTAAAATCTACAGTAGGAAAGTGAATTTTAGCTTATCTTGAAAACAGTATTTTTCCTTCCCTCTTGTCTGACATTTATCACCACCAAATTATTTTGGAAAATATATTCATAATTGTGTATTTCCTTTTGCTATTCAGGGTTCCACTGAAAGTAGAGCAAGCCAACAATGCCCGTGATGCCCTTGCGAAAGCTGTTTATAGTCATCTTTTTGATCATGTGGTGAACAGAGTGAACCAGTGTTTTCCTTTCGAGACCTCTTCGTCCTTCATCGGGGTGCTCGACATAGCTGGGTTTGGTAAGTTAATGTCTCCTCTTTATTGCTTATATATCATCAGTACAGAGTTCCTATTTTTTCAGTCATGCAGATTATTTAATCTTTTCACTTACTTCTGTTTATTATCTTGAGTTGCAGTTAAAATAACATTTCTTATAGAAGACATTTTGCATTCCGTGCACCCGTGCTTCATAGTTTTTCATGCAGGGAGGCAATTTATGGTGTATGAAAGGTGATTTTGAGGTCTAAAATATTCTTGGACATTTTAATTTAAACAATTTAGTGCTTTCTTGTGGTATCTTGTGACCTTTTAGGTTGACCTGAAAGGTCTGTTTGCAGCCTTGTAAGAGAGACCTCAAAATAGGTCAAGTTTTGGATGAGGGTGAAAGAGAGAGAGAAATGAGGGCCCTCCACACCTGATCCGTATTGAGGGGCAGGGAAAAAACATCAAGCATAGCCCAGTTTGAAACTGCAAAACATGGGCTTCACACATCATTGAGTTCAGCTCTATCTCTGCATCGACGCAGTAGCTCTGGTGAATAATAAAGCATCTGAAAATAGAAAAGGCAGCGCTTGACACTATCTAAAATACTGTACAACTGGGGAAGCTACAGATTTGTAAATGGAACTTGGGCTCTTCCAGGCACATGTCACAAAGGCCTTCACTTCTCATTCCCGTATATGGACCTGAGCAATACTATACTAGTGAGGAATAACTGGGGGAAATATTTAGAAGATGGGAAGCCATGTAATGATATTGTGATTAATGAGGGTTGATGCTAGTGATAGGAAAAAAGGAGGGGTACAAGAATGGTCACTGTTGTGCATTACCTGTTGATAAGAAAGAAATCGAGTCTCCTTCATTGCTCAGACATTCTCTGATTCTGATTGTGTTGGGACCTCCTCCTTGTTGTTTCGTAAATAGCAAGTAGTTTGTTAGGCTCTTTGGTTGAGTTGAGAGCTGGTTCAAAGCTGTGGTTCAGGTATTCATATAGATATACCTTGTGTTGTTGGCCAAGGGAGCTATAGAGAGGGTTACTGTGCCATTTAGCTAACACTACTTCCTGGACAGCCAGGTCCGTTGGGACAGGTACTTTGTCTGTTTGGTCCTCCAGGACTTTGTAGTATGATCTTAGTTTTGCAGACCTGCCTCTGGGGATGGTATTGCTTGGGTATCTATTCTAAGGTAAGGAATCTGTAACTAGATGTCTCTATCAGATGGGTAAGTTACTTTCCTTCGGAAACGCCTTTTCTGGTAGAGACAATATCTAGTTGCAGTTTCCTTACAGACCCACCCATTCTCCTGGCCATACAAACTGATTTGTAGAGACAGGGACTCCATTTCAGGGCCTTAATTTTGACACACCAGAGATCAGTGTTCTTCATGGGTCTTCGCTTCTTGCGTAGAAAGTAGAAAAAAGAAACTAATGTTAGTGTACTGGGGGAGCTCGTGTATAAGACCTGCGATGTCATATCCGGCATGGACGACAATGTACGCTGAGCCGATCAACGGCATCTAACGGTGTACTGCTCGAGAAAAATCTCCAGATCCAGACTGCTGCCTGGGCAAAATTCGTAGGTAAGAAATCTGCAACTAGATATTATCTGTACCAGTAAAGGCATTACCAAAGGTAAGTAACTTGTCCTTCTTTAACTGACAGCTTTGTCCAGTTCAGTGTCTGCCTGCATGCATGCCAGCCCCTACAGGAATCTAGGCATGCCTGATACTAGGAGACCCACAGTAACATTCCTGCTGGTACACCTTTGTCTGTGGCATGATGGAGGAAAATTAAACATATTATCTTATGTGAATACTTTTTTGGAAAGAGTCTAAAAAAACAAAAACAAAACATTTAGATGTCGCAGTATGTTTATACCTTTGTCTGCTTAACATCACCTTACAAGTGCCGTGAACCCTTTATTTTTGCTTATGATGGTTTGTGTACAGATGAAAAAACCCAGCATTAAAATCTGCTTCCGTATGCTGATGTGCTTCATCTATGTTAGCGAGAAAAGCTAATCCTGAGAGAAATCTACAGGATATTGCTAAAGTAGGTTGCTACCCAGAAGTATTATTTAATGTATTCACAGCTTACGGCCAAAAGCTTACTTCCTTTCTCATCCTGATCCATAAAAGATAACTATTGCTCAAGCTTACCAGAAGCTCCGTTGCAAATCGTAGTTACGGAGAATCAAGTGTAACTAGTGAAAATGCTCCGAGCACTGAAAGTAGCCTTGTCGACCTACACTATTAAAAAAATGTAGTACAGTTCATTAACCAGGATACATCGCTTTTCTACATACATTCTACTCTCAAGGCAGTTTAGGAACTCGTGTTTACAAATATTCGGTCTTGGCAAGCCAGGCAGGGTGAGTAGCCCTGGGCCTATCAAGGTCAATTCAGGATTTACCCTTCTGGGGTGTAATGTTTGGACGCTATAGTATGCCGAAATTACTATAAATATTTCCTTAGTATTCCACACACACACCCCCCTCCCCCCGTCCCGTTTTCCCCAGCCTGGCGAGTGTTTCAGTAATTTCACTTGCTAGAAGCAACCACAGCTCATAATTAGACCAACCTAGAGAATTGCATCTGTTCAAAATTCTTAAGCCAGCCCGCAGCAAACCTAACAAGCGAGTGTAACAGTGTTTTCCTGCAGTGATGATGTAAAAGAGGTGAGAGATAATTCCTAAATTAGACCGCAGGATGTATCACATTTTATGCTGCACGTTACTTCTGATTTATAATTCGATGCGTTTTTGTTGGACTACAACAATATTATCTGACAATATGACACGATCGTGATTTAACAGAGCAAAGTGAGGCCCTGTAAACTAATAGAGTATCTTAAAGGAATAATCATTTGAATAAACGTCTGCCCAGTCCGATTTCACGCTTCGAATCGTGTCAGGTTGACTTTTAACCCTCTATTGAGTAGAAGGTGATAATTACATTTTCTGGAGCTGTGTGCCTGTGTCAATACATATTTAAGTGTCTTGCACTTTATCACTGAAGCATTTTACTAGATAATTGTCATCTATATCTGACTTGAGTAATTCTTAAGTTTTGATCTTTGTCAGCAGTAAGTGCAAGCACGAGTAACTTTATTTCTGAGTTTATTTCAGGAGGAGGAGTTCAAAGACAAGGATCTGGATATATACAGATAATGTAATAATCGTAATCGTAGAGTTGTTTCCCTTGAACATAACATTTACCTATCTAATTATGCAGTTGAATATGCAAGAAAGTTCTTCACCACTGAAGACATTTGCATAAAGTCAGACAGCACATTTAGTTAGGGACTGAGATTTAACCGCGGATAGAAGTAGCATCACCTAGTAAAAAGGGCTTTATGAATGACTTTGACAGTCTTGATTCTGATTCTAGATACTAGAAAGAACCCCACCCCACCCAATGCGGCGAGTACCTTGTCCTGCTGACATGTCTACATCAAGAGTAAAATACATTGGGGATTCAGTTCTCCAACTCGTAGTTCTTTTCTAACAGCTGTAGTGCTTGACTGGACCATCTAGTATGATAGCTCTAATTAAACACCTAATGGACTTTTAATACCTTACACCACTTAAGGGGGTAATACGTTGTTGTAGGACGAGCTCTGACATGGTGAGTGCCCTTTGTATACCATGATAGTTGGGGACATCTTACAGGAAAGTCACAATATAGTGCACTATTATTTCCTGATTTAAATTCCGTGACATCAGCATCTTAGGCTTTGGGGATCTGCGTTTGAAAGGGCAATGTCTGTAATACTTTAATTCGAGGCAATGAACTGAATTCACTAGAAATACATGAATTCTAGAACATGTCATGGAAAGTCTCCCAGCTGCCCCGGGGAGACCTGCTATAGCATTAATTTTGAAGGTAGCAAAGGATTAACTGATTGGTAGAAAAAACAAATTCTGATGTGAGGAAGGTCAGTTAGCGAGGATAAATGACCAAGTTCCTGCCTGCACTCTGAAAGCATCCCATTTGAGACAAATGAAGTTGACTTGTGCTAACATTGAAGGTACTTTTTTAATTTGGGCAGTACACAAGCATGTCAAAATGGCTAAGCTTCACTGTTTCAATGTATCATTTATTTTTGTTTAACACAATAATCTAATGTTCTGCATCAGTGCTTGTTTTTTTGCATGTGCCGTTGTAGAATTTCTTTTTAAAGCAAAACTTCGTTTAACAGTTTTTCTATACCCTTCTGCATAGAAAACTGTTGGCAAAGAAATGTAATTATTTTTTTTTATTTGAGAAGAGCAGTAGGCACTCACCTCAGGATAGAAAGTGGAAATAAACAGCTGGATATTAATAATAGGACAGGACTGAAGCAATAGTCACCAGCATAGACCTTGGACTGTTGGATCCAAGTCAGCCTTCCAAGATGGTCACATGAGATAAATTTACATACAGTGCGTGCAAAGAGATTATCCTGAAAATGTGGCCTGAATGGACTCACGTTTGCTACCCCTGTAATAAACGTATCCACAAAACAGTTTTCAGGTGTAACAAAGTAAACCACCAAAGTCTTAAGGCATTCTGAGAAGCTACAGGAATGAGGGTTCTGGGAGTGGGCTATAATTTAAGGCTTGTCACCCCCTTCACTCCTGTGTAGACAACTGGGTGAGATTCTGTGCTCTCCGGCCTTGCTCTCTGGCTGGGTAGTGGTCATAGGCCCTGCATCTGAGCTCAGTCACACTTGCAGTTGTGTTAGTGCACAGCTGCTGTGGCAGGCATGAACTCGTGCTTGTCAGCTATGCTACTTAACTGCAGTGAGAGTGGGTTATTCATGCCCAAAGTCACCAACCTCCGGGAGAATTCCTAGTTTCCCGCCTCCAGCTGTAGAAATGTCTGTCTGGAAAAAAAAAAGTGTTGTGTGTGACACAACACCAAGACAGTCTGGAGCTTTTAGAATGACAGTTTACATCCTCCTGCAGGTGGACACAGCAGGTGGTTAGAGGTACATCGCTGCCTGCCCCACATTCCATTGCTATTTTCTCATAAGGATGCTCAATTGCTACTACTCAAAAAACGAAACAAATTGGCAAATGCTTGAAGTACGACAAATACAAAAGACTCAATGAATAGACAAGAAAAGTCTAATTTTTGTTTGCTTTCAACAGTTGGCTTATTGGGCAATGATGTTATGTTATCTTGTCAGTAGAAGTAGAATACAGGAACACAGAACGACGCATCACATCTAAGGGAATAACCATGTTTTGAGGGTCTTTCTGAATTTAAACAAGGAGAGCTCTTTACACACAGAGTAGGTGAGAGTATCACAAAGCCTTGTTATACGGTTCCTGCTAAGATAATAGGACTGTGAATTAGGACAACAGAATTTAAGAATGTAGAGGAATAAGTCCGTCCACATCATCAGGAACTGATATTGGCCCAATTCCTGGCTAGCTCAGTGCCTCACCTACACCCCTAACCTTACTGGTGTGGAAGGTGCCAGTGCAAACTAAACATGACACTGTGTCTCTCAAGGAAGTTGTGGAAACAGACCCCCCCTTTTGTTGTATTACTCATGGATGCCCAGGCAAAAACAAGAGAGATAGAGATACGTTTTCAATAAATTATTGAAACAATCGTAGCCTTGCATATAGAGAATGAGCTGCGATAATTAAGCAAATGACACAAAGCAAAGTAATCAGCATTATGAACTTGGTAAAAAGAATGAACAAACCAACCATGGTAAATTATTTTTAGATGTCCATACATAAAGCTAAGCCCATTCTGAGGGGCATGGTGGGTGTACCCTCCACCTTTGCCCTATCAAAGAGGTTAGTCCTAGCCCCCAAACCTGTAGAACACCATCTGGAGTCAGCCTGTTGTGTGTAAACAGCAACCCTTTTGGGAAGCTGGTAGGTTACCACGCGACCGAGGACTGTCAGTGCATCGTTTATATAATCTATGCAACATTGTGTTAGAGGCACACGTCTAAGTATTAGTAGCTGTCTCCGAACGGGCAATGCAAGCACTAGAATATCATGTACTGTGTGCCTAGCCTTGAACAGAATGTACTAATTAAATGTCGAGTAAAGGCTAACTAAGACAAGCAACTCATATAATATATTCCTGGAATATTCTCATGCAAGCAGCATGTGTAAAATGTCCCGGCTAAAAACACTGCAGTTAAAACATGTAAAACATCAGATATAAAATGAAGCTAAAAATGGGGTACCAATTTAGTTCCAAGAGGTCCTCACTACAGCCGGGCTGCAGCAACCGGATAACATTTGCCACCTATTTCAATAGATTTGTGACAGCACTGCGAGACACTATGACGCACTCCAGCAATAAAATGAGGATTCTTTGTATAAAGTAAAAGATACTTCTGCAAGAAATTTATATTTAAGTAAAAACTAGAAAAAAAGCAAATTCAGGGTATGAACTAGAAAAAAATGCTTCACTCCATGTGAGTTGTTCAGAAGCTCACCTGTACAACAGTTAAACATAGACGTGATGAATGACTCGTACATTGGATTATAAATTCTTCCCCATGAAACGTTGCTTCCCTGTTCCCACTTTTGGGATGTTAGCTGCTTTCACTGACCTGCATTGTCCCCAACCTTTATATTTGAGTTTCTAAAGCAAAGTCTATCCCTGCAGTGTAACCACATGGATTACTAAGACTCAGTCTTAGTGAAGGGAATACAAACAATGTAACTTTGGATCTTACCACTATTTCTTTGCAACATCATAAAGTGCGCTAATATGTTTTTTCATCCCCAAAGGCAGGGAATAGCAAGGCTTGTCTGCCACCACATAAAAGCTCCTCTTGACATGTATCCACATACAGTATCCTTTCCCTCTCTCTGAACTCGCTCAGAATCACCAGTCCATCGCCTGCAGTGCCTCATTTTCAGAGTAAACAACCTTGTGAGCTCGAATGGCGAGTGATGTCTCTCCAGTTCAAAATAGGTAACTGAAATTGTTCATTACCTTGTTAAGTCTACCTGAATCTTAGCTGTCCTACCTAGATCATGTGTTGTTCCAACTCTCCATCGCAGTGGGCACTATCTGAGTGCTGGTGTTGTGGTTTGGCTCAGCCTGCGTGCACCCCGCGACCTACCCAGGTGTGGATAAGCAGGTTTGATGAAGTCTGATTAGAATTATAAATTTACATGACCCTAGATACATGGTCTGGGCTAAAAGAGGACAATTGATTCTCCCTTAATGAAAGCAAATAAAGGGTCTATGCCCTAATGACATAATGGCCCCAATCAGCGCAGTACACTTGTCTTCCCACCTGTTGATCGCTTCAATTGCTCTTCAGTTCTTTCAGTTGGACCAGTTGCCTAGAGTACATTTCTGGTCTGCGGCCTTGTCTGCTCTGCTGTACCTGCCCACTATCTCCTGGGTTCTCCAGGGTTAATGCAGCTGTCTCTAGCCTTTTGTTTGATGCCCCCGCCTTTCAGGAACCTGACACCATGTCTCAGAAGGGGATGAAAACGATGATATCTGATGTTTTTCTGATCAATTTTGGCAGTCAGAAGCAGAATGTGCTGTGAGTAATCCGACTTTCTGAGTTACCTCTGCCATCCATGGGGCAGAACCATTTTCTCAGGTGACCTGTTGATCTGCCTACACGTTTGCAACTCTCCGTCCCAGCTCCTTCGACCAGTGCGTATCCAGAAATTGAAGTTCGTACTGGTAACCCAATCAGAGTCCCCATGCATTAGCCTCTTTTGCCTTTTAGCTGAAATACCCGTGACAGCTCATAAATGTATAACATAGGACAGGTGGCGGTTTGTACCGTGGATGGGTCTAATTGTAGGTGTACCTTTAGATGCTCTCTACAGGTTACTGCATCTTCTTAAGAAGCTGGGGACTGGTTGAGCAGGTCTTCGAGATCACCAAGTCATTGGGCAGGTATGGTGAGGCCGTTTTTAGTGTCTGCTGCATGCAACAGCTCCTGTGGCACATGCAAAAGTAAGAAAGTGCCCACAATCCTAACATGTACTATCTACTTGTACTACCGAGGGTTGTAGCTATCTGTAGTGCCCAGGGTGTGAGGAGCCCACTGGACCCCTCCACCCCATTCTAGCCGTTTTGTATTACAAACCAAGGGCATGGGGGCCATTTCCTTTGCTTTCATAGGGCTGATGCCACTCTAGCAATGCCATTGGTCCCATGTCTGTATTCCTCCAAGTCCCTCCTACCGCCACTTCAGTGCTGCGGCACGTCACTGCTAGGAACTATTCCAGCTGGTGGGGGGTGTCTAAAATGAGTGTGCTTTCCCTCCACCTTCTCACTAGAGCAGACTTGATAGTTTGCCTTATGTACCAGGCAGTTTGCCTCCTTTGAATTATTTATGCAACAAGTTATTATTATATATGGTATTAACATAACTAGCCTTTGTTACAACAGATCGTTTTCCCAATTTGCAGTAGCGTTCTCAAGGGACTGGAAAGCCGTTTCTACTTCCTTGTGCCATAAATCTGTTTCCTTATTTTTGTTTCAATATTTCCATTCTTTGTCTCAATTATTTTTAAAAAGCATACTTGTTAAAGTTAATGTACTTTATTTTCAAACGTAGAGTACTGTTGAATGTGAGTTAAACCAGCCATTTAAAAAGACCTAAATCAGCCCATTAAATGGCATGCGTATCCTATTTTATCAGCTGTCTTATTGCCATAATTAAGACAAGAAAGAGGGATACAAAGTTCTGTGCTTAATAGAGATTTATCAAAGCCTATACGGCCAATCTAAATCGTTTCTGAATATAGTTTGGGTATTTGCCTTATTTATTGTAATCCTCGGTTTTGCTTCTTCCGAAATGCAACACGGTTTTATGTAGTGAATGCTCACGGTTGAACCCCTAATATTTGTGATAACATTGTGACTATGCGTTACCCTCCACTGCAGAACTTATAACCAATGAAGATGCACTGTTAACTCAACTTCAATTTTCCAGAGTGTATTCGTTTATTTTTGCCCTGAGCCTGTTATGTGCAATTCTGTGTTGTCATGTTTCACTGGTATTGAAATGCAGCGCCAGGGGCATTTAAGCACTCATCTACTAGTAAAGAGATGGGTCGGGAATCTATCATTAATTTATGACAGTTATTAATTGCTTGTAATTTTTTTTTTTTGCAGAATACTTTGAGCATAACAGTTTTGAGCAGTTTTGCATCAACTACTGTAATGAGAAACTGCAGCAGTTCTTTAATGAAAGGATATTGAAAGAGGTAATGTATGCTTTCTTTTACTGTTTACGTTCCTTGAGTGCATTTTGTAGTGTAGAATGAGGAACAGCAGAAACAGCACTGTTAAATAGCTGGATGGTCATGTGTAACTGCGCAAGCTGTGAATCCTACGTGACTGCCAACAGAGAGGCAGAGAGCCTCTAATACATGCTTTGTAAGTAGGGTTGCACTGCATTTTGTAGCAGGAAGAAAACATATATTCAGACAGAGTTATCCAATGAGATGGCCGTTGAAACGTATGGGTTCTCAGTGTGTAATTTTTAAATGTGGTAATTGGACACCAATCATTCTTTGGTGGTATTAACCCTCCATGTGTTTTACAACATTTATTTTCATTACTAAGATGGTGAATTCTAATACAAGTGGCCATTACCCATGTCTTGAATGTAATAATGTAATAATGAAAATATTACAACCTGGTAGTATCCTGGTTTCGGATACCTGTCAGCTATCCTGTGAAAAGTGTCCCACTCCCGCTTCTATTTGCCAGTAGTTACTGATGATGCTGACCCTGAGGTCATATCCTTTCCTTTGCCCACCCATTCCACCTCTTTTGGTGTTTCTACAGACCAGCTCTGCACTTCTGCCACCAAACGCAAGAGTGCAAGTTCATCAGGTGTTCGAGCCGTGCCGTTCCCTGTCAAAGACACCATTATGCCCACATGTGTGAATGAACAGAGCAGGACTGTCGATCTCAAATAATTGATTTGCTCTCAAAGCCACAAATCACAGCTGAGTCTGCCTCTAGTCTAGATTCTGCTTATGTGAAACCTACTAGTCCATATCAGCAATAACCTGCACAGAAAAGCTTTCAGATTACTCCTTACATCCTACCCCATTGACAGCAAATTAGTTATAATTTTGCTTCTAAGAAACATCTTAACTTATTTAACTGCGTAAAAGTGTTAATTCTTATTTCAAAGGTTTAACATGGAATGTTAAATGTATTGTGCAGTCTTGTTCTGGTAACTGTACCTGATGGTCTACCCCACACCAGATTTCAAGATTAAACCTTGAGTGCTAACATCGTTAGCCTGTGACACATTAAAGCCCAAACAGAAGGTATTTGATAATTCGGTGAGGATGAAGTAGCATCTAGTTTCTGTAGCTTCAGACACATCAGACAACACTAATCGCTTGGTTTGCGCTGTTGCCTCTGAGTACCACAGACAAGAACCTCTCCTAATGCACTTGTCTCTTGAAGCATGTTCTGTTCAAATACATGTGTTTGGCTTTCTGTGCCTTTTATACCTTGGGCCCCATCTATATGCAACACAGATTCAAACGCTGTTTATTGCCCAGTCGGTTTGCTCTGTTCCTTAGAGGCACATCTCGCTGTCCCAGGGTTCGGTGTTCCCGAGCGGATGGTTAACCCTTCTCCTTGATGGCAGCGAGAATCTGGAAAACTCTGCCTCCATAGTTGAGGTTTCTTGTCCAGCTCTTTCCTTTTTGCAAAGTTCTAAAAAACTGACTGTTCTCCAATTATTTTAGTAGTCGACTTCTTGCTTCCTTCCTTTCTGCTCAGTAAACTGTTTTTAATCCTATAGCTCCAAGACACCATTATGGTAAAGGTTGCACTTTACAATTAGCATGTACATTGCATTATGTTATTTCCCCTTGTGTTATCTGAGCAGGTCAGTCACTCTGCCCTGGGTTAGGGCAACATATATGTCTGTCCATATGCAGACATAGTGTGCTTGAAGGCATGAGAATTTCCGCAAATTTACCAGCAATATCATTAGATCCTTCTCACCACCTTTGCCTGTTAAGTAACGTAATCCTTTGGATTTGAGTTCCAACAGCGGGGCTCCACATGTTGGTAGCTTGCAATGTTAAATCTACACCACATGCTGCAATAACTTTGTAAACTGGAAATAAGAATTGTATTGCAGCATTTATACATTGTGAGTTCTGATTACTAGTGTATCATGTTGAACAGTTAATTTGACAGTTTCAGATGTTTCGCATTGGAAAGAGGATACACTATTAAATTATAATTAAAACCTATGGCCTAATTTAGAGATTTGCAGGTAGGGTTACTCCGTCACAAACTTGATGGATAAATCGTCCTTTATATTGCGATTCCATTATATCCTGTGGACATCGTAATACAGCGGACAGAATATCCGCCATTTTTTAGGTGAAGTAACCCATTCGCCAAACTCTTTAATCATACCTGTGAGGACTGTTTTGGTGTTGTGTGTGGCCCAGAGAGTGTTCTGCAGACTCGTGCAGTGTGCAGGTGCACCACGTGCTTGGAGCTGAATACAAAGGGAGTGAGAGTAATTGTTTGTAGGCATCATACCCAAACCAATATGACTCGTAGTCAGAGTCAGTTGATGGCCTGCTGTGCGAGCAGCCAAGCCTGTATTGTTATCCCAAAGCCGATAAGGTCCCTGATGAACCATGTTCTCTTTTTAGGTGTGTTCTGTGGCGTGCATGCACGGAGATTGAAATGAGCTCCGTGCAATGCATATTTAGTGGGAAAGTCCAACCTATGTAAGCACTGTTTCACTACCAGTAAATACTTTGTATTTCACAAATGTTCAAACAGAAGCCCATCCCCTGGTGGAGCTGTAAGCCACCAGAAATATAGTACCTGGAATCCACCCTAGAGGAATAGAAGGCCAACACATAGAGTAATGGTTATAATATCATTAGAAGTGGTGTGATGTTCACCCCAACAGCGATCAAAGCTCTATAGTTAGTATAGTACCCGGTGTCCTCCTGGGGAGCAGCAACAGTGCAACCCCTGGAGACACTGTTGTGCTACCATTAAATATAACATAAGGTGCGTCCAGGAAAGAAAGGTGCTATGTTGCTGGATAAGTGGGATAAGCTCAGAGTTTTGACATGCACCCTAGGGAATTTTGCGATAGCCAACACCGCAGTGGGTTGTGGGGAATCTAGAAGAGGTTAGGTGCAGGTCAAGGAACGTTAAATTGTCTGGGATACCGTAACTAGCTGAAGTGCAGCCTATTTTATGCAGCGCCTGCAATACTTTAAAGGCGGGGATCTGATTGTTTCTGTAACCAGAGCTACGTATGTTAAATTATCCCAAGCTACTATTATTATTACTGCTGTAATAGTGGCATCCCTCAAACAAGATTATATTAGTGGGCACCATTAAACAAGATTATATTAGTGGCCCCCTAAGCAAGAGCACCAGCAGTGATCACCTAAGTGCATCTGACAGGGTTGCCAGCAGTAACGCCAAAAAGGCTTTGCCAATTCGGAGGCCTTTGGATAGCTAATACATAAAAGCCATAGCCTCAAAGTGCGTGGCACCAAAGTAAATAATATCAGTAATAAGCCTCCCCAACACCACGTGATTTTCCAGCTTAAAAGTTATTTGTGAAATCCAACCATTTTTCTCCATACTCCTTTGGATGAGTTCTGAAAATACACACGTTATCATCTCGAATACGCAATTTTCACTTTTGCTACAAATATATTAATTTAGCCAAGCAAAAGCTTCTAATTTAGTAGGTTTGGCTGCAGACAGGAGAGTTAATCAAAGGTAGCTGAAGAGCTTACCAGTAGCTCACGAGCTAGTTGTTGGAGATGCCTGCTTAAAATGTTGGACTCTGTAAGCAGTTTAGCCCTCAGATTTCCAATGTTAATGTGTATTCGGAGGTCATATCTCTTATGACGTGTACAAAGAATACCTCGGCCTCAAAAAAGAATGATATTGCACTTTTGTGTGAGTGTGTATGAAACCTTTGTGATTCTACTTAATTTGAATATAACTTCATAATCATGGCTGGGTTTAAAGGACGGTATTGCTTCCGATGGTGAAATAAAAAAAAATGCTTTTTAAATACAAATCTTGTGTTCTCGTACATTATTATATTATTCACTTCTGCAACACTTACTCGGTGGTTTGTACTGCGTACTCCCTAGGAAATGAATTAGACACAGAATTGATTAGACATTTGGCTTTATGGCTAGCAGTTCATTAAATGCACATATTTACGTGGACGTGCTTGTGGGACTGAGGTAAAAAAAGAGCTACTCTGTGTCTATTTAGCTTAGGGCGAGGAAATACGTTTAATTATTAAAATGGCATGGCGGAGAAAAATAGAGGTCGACAGACTTGTTCAGAACTTACCATCATTCTGAGGTTGAAAAGGCTTTGCATTTTTTGAGGGATGCTTTGAGTGTCAGCAGTAAGTCCAGGTAAAACAGTGTATTTGATATGATAGGCCACATAATGGCAACATCCTGAATATTCACAAACATTTTCATTGTATTGTGATTTGTGTAATAACACTTTAAAAGTGAGAATGGTGTGTAACCTATTTTTTTCGAATCTTAAATGGTGTAATGTTGTTCGAGATGAGAATGGTTTCTGTATGCGCTTCCTGAACGTAAAATGTTCCCTGTTCTTAAGGATTGTATTCTTTTTATAAGTCAGCATGCATTAAGTTTTAAGACACTTATTTATAAAATATCAAATACATTCAACGTCGGAGACAATGGGGCTATCATCGGAACTCCATAATATCGATATTGCAGTAAAAATTGCATGTTACATGCTCGTTAAGCAGAGTTTTAAAGTTGGTTTTGAATAAGTTGTGGCACATTTGGGTGTACTTGTGATTTTTAAGATGGTTTTATTATCTAAATGTTTTATAGTTTGTTTAAAGGACAATTGTCCCAATGAACGTACTTTGTTTTTCCCTCTGTCAGTGTATTTTCATACATCAGTATAGGTGTACTTCCAGACTGACAGTAGCACATAAAGTGTGAGCCAATGAACACCTCACCCCGGCCCGTGTTGTTATTCAACACTTTTATTCAGCACTGCAGGCTCTGCATGCATAGGGTGGGGGAAAATAGTACAGTGCCTGGAAAGATAACTACAGTCAAATTCCATGTACACACTGGAGGTGGATGAGCAAAAAAAGAACAGGGGCCGAACTAGAAAATGCTTGCCATTCTAATCGTGCAACAACCATCATGCAGAAATTTGAATCTTCAAATTTGAAAAAGGGTTTTTCTTTAACATGCAGAAAGGTTTCCTCTTAGTGCATCAGAATATATCACTGCATTGAGAGGCATTAAAACGTATAGATTTTAAACACATACTTAGAAATATTTGTGCAGCCTCCCGCCCTGACGGCAGTGTCAGTACTGAACTAAGGGGCGAGTCAGTTGCCTTGGGTTCCAAAGAAGTGGCCTATATTGAAATTATACGGGGAGCAACATTATAGCCTATTAAATCAAACTCCTCAGAGGTTTTTGTGCAGTGCACACCTTGAACTCACGTATTTCACGATGCTCTTGGGCAATAATGAGGAAAAAGGAGGCATGCAAAATTTGCTTATGATCTCTCAGGTTCAATAAGTGTGGAAGCCGACTTTGATCCCAAGTTGTCTGGTTTCACGTTGCTATTTGGCCAGTAGATAAGTATCTGTTTTTTTTCTCCTGTTTTACATCAAAGCCTAATGCTTAGTCTTAATTCCTGTCACATGAGGTTAGACCGTGAGTGGCAGGGGAATGACACATAAAACCTCTGCTTGTTTTTAGTTCAAGGTTCCAAGAGGACCTCGAGCTGAGCCAAAGCCAGGCATCTGGCTCGAGCCTTCCTTGTTTGTTCCAACTCTAGTGCACACTTTAATATTTGTAAATCAGTAGAGAAGTGATATATCTCTTCCATGAGCCTATGCATCTGCACATTATTTTCTGCATATTCATACCATTTACTTATTTGCTTCCTTTGTTAGGGTTGATGTCACAAGCGCTCCGTCCCTGTTGTAATCTCTTTTTGGGCCTTTAACCACGCCCATGTCACACCTGTCACTTTCATTGGTTTGTGGGCTTGCCTTTTTAAAATCTGCTTGATTTCATGCAAATGTCATGCCTTTTCCGGTGTTTAGCCCTCCTCAAGCACACCAGCCAACTACTGAAAACATATGAGGCTCCATGTTTTCAGTCTGGTTTCTGCACTACTTTATCTTTTCATTTTCCACGCAGCGCGATTGCACTAGGTTTAACATAGTGTGATTGCGCTCGTTTTTTTGTTTTTAAATTTTAGCGTGATCACGCTGGGTTTTACATAGCACGATCACGCGGATTTTTCTTTTTTCAATTTGTGTGTCGAGAAAAGTCCGGTTAGGAGTTTACAATGCTAATAGCTCTAACTCGGGCAAATAGGAGACCAGTTGCATTGCAAATGCTTGTTATTATTTCTCTTGCCTTTCTGTTGTCTAAACTGTAGATCAGTGTCATTTTGCTGCTTGATGTAAAATAGCAAAACCAAGTGCAGTATAGCAAGGCTTTACCATGATGAGTTAGGTAAATGTAAGATTATATTGATGTCCTCTTTATTTTGTTACTAGAACCATAAACAATTGTGCTACTTTGTGAGCTGTACAGGGCAACTTTATTGTGTGTTTCCATATTGTACTGGACTCTTTCTGCAACCAGCACTTCTCTAAGTCAGAAGCTTGGAAAAGCTTATAGGTGTGCCACAAACTGATTCACGTTCAAGCAAAGGCATTGTTGTTTTGCCAAATAGATAAAAAAATAAAATAATTAGAAGGATGGACTAAGGTGTGAGTTCAGTTTGTAGCCGCACAATCTTTATGCAGTCTGCAATAATATTATTTGTATGTTTTTCAGGGGACCTACTAACAATTGTCTTTTTAGTCTGTATGCCTTATAGTTCCCATTCTACACAGTAGAGTGAGTCGGTGTGGTATTTTTTTCATCATCACAGGAGGTGACATAGTTGGGTTGTAAGCATCCATCTGCACAGCCCTGCAAAGTGGCACACATCACGGGTCAGACTAACGCAAATCATTAATCCTTCCTCCTTTACCACACTAAAACACTTTGTCATGCAATTCTGAGGGCTTCTTTGAGCTCAGCAGCAGTCCTTTGTATGCCACCCAGTGGAAACATGTATTTATCAGTGCAGCTGCTATGAATGTCGGTAGTAGCAATAGATATTTAGGGATCGAGGATAGATTAAATGTTGTGAGACAACTCTAAACACTTTACACCAATGGGTATACTTTCTTATATGTACCAAATTTAAGGGATTTTTAAGCTTGTATTAATCACATTTAAGTTTTACTTTAAGGGTCACACAAATGGTCTGGAATGTCATTCATAAGCACACAAATGATGATAATGTCACACATATGCAGTCTGAAAACTTGGCCGCTAGGTCTGCCCAGGAAGTGACATAACTGAATTTCCCATCATCCATCTGCACAGGAAGTGACATTACTGGATTTCCCATCTTCCATCTGCACAGGAAGTGACATCTCTGCCTCTCCCGCTCAGGACCTACTAAAAGGCTGCCACAGTGTGATCTCAACTGCTGCGCCAAAGGAAAGCTTGCCTGCGCCTGTCCATGCCTGGACCATGCCCAGTGCCAGGAACCCTGGCCCTCCCCACTCCTGCTGCTTGCATGTTGCAACCCTTCTGACCCTCATCCCAGGCCACTGTTCCACATGCCGCTGTCTCTCTGCACCACACAACACCAAGGGAGCATACTCCTGTGCTTCCTATAAGTTTTCATGCACCTCCACACTCATTG